>NC_064417.1:11631337-11967674 GCF_023375975.1 Astyanax mexicanus
ACTAAACCCCAAACCCAGCCTTTCTCTCAGATCTCTCACTCACCCCCTTAAACAGCCTTTCTTTCAGATCTCTCACTAACCCCCTTACCCAGCCTATCTCTCAGATGTCTCACTAAAACCCACACCCAGCCTTTTTCTCAGATTTCTCTGTAACCCCCCAAACCCAGCGTTTCTCTCAGATCTCTCAGTAACCACCTAACCCAGCGTTTCTCTCAGATCTCTCAGTAACCACCTAACCCAGCCTCTCTCTCAGATATGTCACTTACCCCCAAACCTAACCTTTTCTCATATCTCACACTGACCCCAAAACCAAGCCTTTCTCGTAGGTCCCTTACTAACCCCCAAACCAAACCTTTCTCTCAAATCTTTCACTGACCCCAAAACCAAGCCTTTTTCTCACATCTCTCTCTATCCCCAAACCAAACCTTTCTCTAATATCTCTCACTAACCTCTAAATCCAGCCTATCCCTCAGATCTCTCAGTAACCCCCTAACCCAGCCTTTCTCTTAGATGAGGGGTTCTCAAATTTTTCGATGTTACGGCCCACCTGTTTACAACTTGAAAGCGTCAAGGCCCCCCTAATAATAATAATAATAATAATAATAATAATAATAACAATAATAAAATATAAGAGTATAATATACTCTTGCCACCATAACTTTACCCTGAAACAGTTATTTAGGCTTTCCAAACATAGTACATGAACTTCTTACTGGAAACATGCTCTAATATTGTGCTTCTTTTGTATTTTTACCTTTAAATATACAAATAAGAGTAGCACGTTTTGACAGGGTAACACAACTCGACAGAACATCTCTGTGATGTTTTTTTAATTCAAATGAAGCAACAGGTGTAGTCAATCATAGGTTTAAGATTTTTATATAGTTTTATTTTTATATAGTTATATAAATCCATTTTCAGCTTCTCCTCTGTGGTTGAAAGGCAGCTGTGTGTGTGTGTGTGTGTGTGTGTGTGTCTCTTACACACAGCTGAACTGTTTGTCGGAGGGCGGGGCTGCGCTCATGCAGCGGCTCTCTCTATTGAAATGAATAGGATGTGCTGTGCTGGTGGACGGGGAGAGGGTGCGTCTTTCACTGCAAAAAATTTAATCTTAACAAACAAAAAAATCTTGAAAATCAATAATAGTTCTTGTTTTTTTCATTTAAGAATAATTTACTTGACGAGATTTGTTTGTGTATGTCACGTCTGGTGCTGTAGGCGCTTCTATTCTTCTCTCACTCGGCCCTAAAGGAGGTTTGCAGCCTAACAACTACACTACTCAGAACGCACCACACGCTGACATCACGCACACACCTACTCACGTGACACCTCACCTGCTTCCGCTAGAAAGCCCGGTGCACTGATTACCCCAGGGTATTTAAGGACGCTTCACGAACTCATTGGTGCCGCGTATTTTTGGTTTCTGTATTACTTATCTCTGCTATTTTGTGTATGACCTTACCTTTTGTTTTTTTGTTGTTTTTTTTTATGCCTGTGACCCTTGGAGGATGCGGACGAGCACACGCCTCCTCCGACACGTGTGAAGTCAATCACCCCTTCATTCGAGTTGCTGCTGATGAATCATTGCCTGAGCAGCTAGCGCGCTCGGAGGAAAGCACAGCGGCTAGGCTCCAATTCATCCGCTCACAGACACCTATTGCCGCCCAGCGCCACCTTAAGTGTGATGGGGAGAGAGCGCCATCTACCACCCCAGAGGGAGCAGAGCCAATTTTGCTCCCTCTAAGCACCGGCAGCTGATGGCAAAGCTGCATGAGTGGGGTTCGAACCTGCGACCTCCCGCTCATAGTGGCAGCGCATTAGACCGCTGGACCACTCGGTGCCCCGCCACTTTTATTAAATTATTATTATTTATCTACATCTGCACGTGCCTGTATTCTGTACCCCATCATGACAGTGTAAGATAAATGTTCTAGTTTTATTAAATCTTATTAAGATTTTGTTTCTAATTATAAGGAATTCCGCACTCCGCTGTAAAATAAGAAATTCAAGGAAACTTTACTTAATTTAAGAATACAATGTTCTTAAAACTTGTATAAGACGAGAAATACAAGACTTAAAAAACAGACTATTTGACTGAAAAATATATTTTTATTTTGTTTGCAATTGGGGCAGAGTGCATAGCTTCTATAACAGAGCAAATAACATTAGTACAACAGGGTAAAAACATTGTATAACACATGTCTTATCTTCAGAACATTTAAAAAGTATAAGTTTATTACAAACACTGACCAGCCACTTCATGTATGCCTTTATTCAGCACATACAGGCATTCTTGACATAATAAAAAAGCATAAATCAAAGAATGCAACATAACAGAACAGTTACTCTATTTCAAAAACTCAATTGTTCCCTTAATTTGTTTCTCATAACTTAATTGGCTTCTATACTATTCAGCAGTGCATCTGTGTAAGCCAATCACATCACCGAGATAATATTTCAGAGGAACGTAAGTGTGGTTCTTAAAGCTAATGGTGTAATAAGATGTGTAGTCAACAATATTATTAGCATCAACAAACTCAGTAGCCTGGGCAAGATTTGGTACTTCAATTTCATAGCAAAGAAAATCACGATTGAAAGCTACTGTGTCATACACTTGACATTTAAAGCAATACAATGAAGAATCTGCAATGAATATGTCTTTTATGAGTCCAAATACAGGGGAACCATCAACTTCATTATTAATAATCACTGACTTCTGGCAGACAAACTTATTGCCATTCAGCTCAAGCCATTTTACAGACACAATATGGTTCACATTTTCTACACCCAAAAAACCTTTCAGTTTACCCTGTACATATTGTGCATCTCTCACATCAGACACTGGTCCCATTACCACCTCTTTTGACAAAATGGGGTATTCCATGCTGCTGACATTTTGACGGCTTTCATACATCTGGTTGTGCTTTACTAGAGACTTGCATACATTTTGAAATTTAATTTTGATGACCACTGTTTGAAAAAGCAGTGTTTGGATTCAAATCGCATGCATATGTCTCACCATTGGACCCAAAGCTTTAATCTGTGCTGGAATGTGAATCAGATAATGCTGTTTGGGTGTTATATTGTTCTCAGGAAACAACTGATTCATGTTAACTAAGTGGTGCTTGATAAGTGTTTTGAGGTTTGATATGGTTACAAGAGAAATTACTGGTGCAAACAACATTTGTACTATCTGTATTAATTCAGTAAGAGCTTCAGTGTATGCATTTCTTTCACAACTGTCCAATACAAATGGTAAAATCTTGAGGAGGACAAGCATTTGACCAGAAGATTGCTTTAATTTGTTGTCATTTGATGACAGTGTTGTAACAGTTATGGGACATGGCTTGTCTCTGACATCAACTGAGTACGGGTATCCTAGTACAGCACTATTGAATGTGTCTAGGTCAAGCTGTCCTGACAGGACCAGATGTTCCAACACACTTTTTATTTCTAGTGGTGCTACTCCTTCAAGTATTACATGCATGATATCTTGTTCACATCTCCATCCTCACACCATTGTACAGCAAATTCAGATCTTCCTGTATTCTATTCATTATCACATCAATGCTACACTGAGCAATATCAGTTACTTTTGCAATAGCAAGTAAATGTATAGCAGCCAGCTTAGACCTATATTTAGGATGTATGTTCCCTAAAGTATAGTACACCATTAGAAGTTTGTTTTTTGAGGCATGTGACCCTAGAGGAGTTCTATTTCGTCAGTATACAGTATCAGCAGTAGGGTCTAACTTAGAACAATGGATGCGATTTCAAAATATCACCATCAATTATGTCCTTTAAAAATCCAGCCCTGCATGTCTCTACACCTTTGTCAAACATGGTTAGAACAACAGGATGTGAGAGTAACTGTTCCAAACTTTTAATCAAAGGTATGTAGTAAATGCACTCAGATCTAACAGCAAGAGCACAAGCGGGTCCTTCTCCTTTATAGCATGCAGAGTGGGCAATCTCAATTTCTTGTGCCTCCACTACCCCAAACAGCTCGTTGACAGCTGAGTCTTGCATATAAGTAGTGGAAACTCTGGCAAAACTATCAAAAATATCCAATGACTTACTAAGCAGCTGATCTGTAACTTCTGGATGTCTCTGAAATACCCGTCTCATCTGATTCCTCAAAGTGTCCAGCAGTGATGCTTGGTAGTGTCACGTCCTGGTCTTGTCTCATGTCTCTGTGTGTGTCCCACGTGACCTGTGCCCCTGTGTTCTGTCTCAGTACTTTTCCATGTGTTTCTCATTTGTAGCTCCGCCCCTGCCCCAGGTGTTTCCAATTCTAATGTGTCTCCTGTTTGTTAAATAGGTCCCCTGTGCCACTTGTCCTCCGTCGGTCTTTGAACTAATCTCTGTTGTTTTGTCACTCCTTGTTACTCTTGTTTATTCTCCTTGTTCTCTAGTACCTGGCTCTGTGTTTTTCTCTGTTTATTTCTTGTTTGGTTTTTCTAGTTTCTTGTTTAGCTCCATGTTCCCTAGCTCCCTGTATATACCCTGCTTTGTGTTTATTTTCTAGTTTTGCTCCTTGTATATATTCCTTGTTTGTTTATCATTATTATTATCTCTAGTTTGTTTATGTTCTCTAGTCTCCCTCGTTTATTTTGGTTTATTATCTTTGTTACGTGTTTACTTGTTTCTTTGTTTATCTTTGTTATTTATTTAATAAATTATTATTTTCTTTCACCCTACCTGCACTTGCGTCCATCTCCTCGTCACCCTGCTTGGGTCATTCCTGACAGGTAGTTCTGCACTCCAGCTACAATATCATTGCCTGCACTCTGGGGAACAGCAAAAAGGCCTTAGTCATTAACAGCATCTGACCAAATTATGCAGTACCTGTATTAGTCAGTCCATAATGTAACTGTATGATTTTTTCATTTTGTTTATGTAATGTTTGAAAAACAGAAAAACAGTATGGTTGGTATCTTTCAACATAATAGCAATCATTAATTCAGTCTACCTAATAGCTTAAACACACATCTTTTCACACTTATTACTGCATAATTATAACACATTAACAGTAACGGACTGACAGGAGCCAGTTGCAGTGTGTACGTACAGTATATACAACATATTAACTTACCTGTGATAGATGGTGTTTCTCTCTAGCAGAAAGCACAAAGGCAGTGGCATGTTTCTTCAGTAGATCCACATTAGAATCTTTATGTATAGCACTAGCTAGAAATAAAAACAGACTTTCTTCAATCATCTTTAATATTAAATGAATAACAAATTTATTTGATATCAACATCTTAACTATTTCACAAGGACACAGGTGGGATTTGAATATATGTTGAATAAGGCAGTTAAATCCACTTTACTTTAACAAGGAAAAAATATTAACTGATATAAGAGTGATAAAATTTGCGCATCCCACAAACGCCACACAGTCAGATAAACGCCTGCGTGAAGTTCTCTGAAAGAACAATGAGTCGATTCCAAGCACGTCAACGTGCAGTCATTGGTTGATTTGACACCGACTCTTTAAAGAATCGACTCAATAGTAAATGAACAGACTGGTACAGACAGCAGAAAGTTAGGGGCTAAGTTTTAACTTCAATAATATAAAAAAATAGGCTGCACAGGTACTCTGCTAGCTAAAAAAAATGTTTGTAACTTACTTGTGAAGGTTTAGGTAGTGCTTCGCTCTGTTCCGCCTGGACTGTAAGCGCTGTGTCTTCAGTAGAAGCTGGCGGAGCGCCATCCGGGGCTGAAGCAGTGTGACCTCGGCCATGTTTAGAAGTCGAGGGGCCAGCATCACTGACAACACATCCAGGTATGCTTGCTGTGGTGGGTTCGCGGGCCTCAAGTGCTGACTGAATGCTAGGTACATTAAAAATTCTCGAAACATCTTTCCCTCGGTTGCATTGGAACATATCTAGATGTACACGGCCCCGCTCTGTCCTCCGTTAAGTATATGCATGTTGTATAGGCATATACTAGTTAGAGAATGGTCATGTGATGTAGTGTTTACGTCTCATACAGCCCAGAGTAGGCGGGGTTTAGAGTGAAGCTACACAGCAGCCTCACGTGTATCTGTGCTTGTAAAAATAAAGTATTAAAAACTCACAAGCTAATGTCTACAAGAGGTCTTTCTATGCACACCACCAACAAAGCAACATATGATATGGTGTCAGAAGTTTTGATTAGCAGCTAAGCCGAACTACAGAGGAGGTACATTGCGCCAGAAACGGTCTCAGCTCGGGGGCTCTGCAGCAGGTCAGTGGAAAAGACTAGCAAGTGAATTTCGGTGCCGGTGTCCTTAAGAGTTGACATGGAGCAGTTTAGACCTCCACCACCGCTAGCTTTGACGGGGAATGTCAGCGACTGCAGCAGAACTAAAAAAGAAGGACAGAGAAGTTCAAGTTGCCATTTTACTGCACTCGCTAGGTGAGGATGCACTTCAAGTGTACAATACGCTCGACATTGAGCACGAAGACCCAGATAACCCCACTGTAGATGAAATTCTCACTGCATTCAAGAGATATTGCAGTCCACAAAAAAATGTAGTTTTTGAGAGACATCAGTTCTGGTCCTATGCAATGCCAGAGAACATGCATATTGATAAGTTTGTGACTGAACTGAAACAAAAGTGCAAGCACTGCTGAAAGTGAGATGATTCGAGACAAAATTGTCTTCAGCATTACTGATAAGCACGTTAAAGGAAAGCTGCTACGAGAACCCAAGTTAACGCTGTCCAAAGCCATCGACATTTGCAGAGCAGCAGAGATTGCACGAGAGCAAATTACCATAATTGTTGCTCCAAAGTAAGAAAATGAAGTTCATCTGCTACCTGAAACAACTAAAATAAGGCGGTCAAACAAGTCACAGTTTACTAAACCAGTGTTTTCTCAACAAAGGAAAGCAAGAGTGGATGCAAAAGTGTGTCGCAGGTGTGGAAAAACACATGACCCAAAAGCATGTCCTGCCTATGGAGTGAAATGCAGAGCATGCGGGAAAAATAACCATTTTGCTAAATTATGCATGATGAAGACAGTACAGACAGTACAGGTCCTGGATTCACTGTTTGTGGGCAGTTTAGAACCCACTGTGGTGCATGTGCTCAGTACACAGCAAGAAGAAGCATGGCATACAACAATGTACATAAGAGGAGTGCCCATTAAGTTCAAGCTGGACCTTTACAAGAGATTAAAAGGCTGCCAGGTCACATACATGTCACACCGACTACCACAAAGCTCCATGCTTATGGAGGGACACAGATCACTCCAGCAGGGTGTACCTACTTAAAATGTACGACTGAGAGTATGGAGGCAAGCCTGCAGTTCTTCATCACTAGGGAGACAGCGCCAATATTAGGGAGAGCAGCATGCCAGGAGCTAAACCTCATAAGGCGAGTGAACTCACCAGCAACAAAAGAGGAGCTTGTGAAGCAGTATTCTGATGTGTTCCACGGACTTGGTGAGTTTCCTGGTGAGCATCATATTCACATCGACCCTGATGCAGTTCCAGTTATACATGGCTGTAGGAAAATTCCGTTTGCAATCATGGAAAAATGTAAAGACACACTAACCAAGTAATAACTGAAAAGAAGAATGGTTCTCTCAGATTGTGTCTTGATCCTCGTGAATTGAACAGATCAGTCAAAAGGCAACACTTCTCCATACCCACAGCAAAAGATGTTCAAAGTAAGCTTGCTGCCAAGAAATTGTTCTCCATTTTTGATGAAAAAGATGGGTATTGGCAGATTAAGCTAGACAGGCACTCATCTCTGTTGTGCACCTTCAACACCCCATAGGGTGCGATATAGGTTCAAGCGTCTTCCGTTTTGTCTAAAATCAGCAAGTGAAGTTTTTCAGCAAAAGAACAGTGAGACTTTCGGAGACATTCCAGGTTTACATGTCATAGCAGATGACATCACCTTTGCTGCATCTGATGAGAGAGAACATGCTGAGATTGTGCACAAAGTAATGCAGAGAGCAAAAGAGATGAATGTAAAGTTCAATTCAGACAAAGTGCAGTACAAGGTCAAAGTTGTGAAATACATGGGTCACGTGATTACTCCTGAGGGCGTCCAGCCTGACAAAGAGAAAGTCAAGGCAATCATGAATATGCCAGCTCCTACTGACCGCAAAGGTTTGCAGTGGCTCCTAGGTATGACTAAATATCTGGCACAGTATGTACCAAATAAAGCAGCCATCACAGCACCTTTGCGGCAGCTTCTGCGAAAAGATATGGAGTGGATTTGGGCTCAGGAACATGATGCTGCACTGGACAGTCTAAAAAATGCTCTAGCTGAGGCTCCAACTCTGAGATTCTTTGACCCTCACAAACAGATTGTCCTACAAGCAGATGCGTCTAAGGATGGTCTTTGTGCATGTTTGCTTCAGGATGTCAGTGGCATATGCCTCGCGGGCTGTAACTAGTCTGTAACTAGTCTAACTAGTCGTATCTAGTCTGAACGCAACTATGCACAAATCAAGAAAGAACTGCTCTCAGTTGTGTTTGCTGCAAAGAAGTTCCATCAGTATGTTTTTGGTGTCCCAGTGATGGTACAGTCAGATCATAAACCATTAGAAACCATCTTTACAAAGCTCCTTAGAAAAGCACCAGCGAGACTACAAAGAATGATGCTGCAATTACAGCGCTACGATCTTTGCATCAAGTACACGCCTGGCAAAGAAATGCTTATAGCGAATACCCTGTCTCGAGCATTTGACAACACTGAAGGAGTGGACAAACAAGTGTGTGCAGAGGACAAAGTAGTCTATGCAATGGAGGCTACTGAGGCATTAGGTGAACAGGTGCGTGAACAGCTGGATAAAGCTACATTAGCAAATAAAATCTCCATAAAGCTGATGGCAGCACATCGCAGAGGATGGCCAACACACAAAAAGCAACTGGATCCAGCAATTCAGGTGTATTGGCCAATCAGGAACTCCATAAAAGTCTGTGGCAATGTAATCATGACAGGAGATCACATTATTGTTCCGAAAGCAATGAGACCAAAGGTTCTAGAACAACTTCGTGTAGCACATCAAGGCATGCAGCGCACCAAAGATCAGGCTCGCAAATGCTTGTATTGGCCTGGAATGACCACAGACATACAACACATGGTAGAACAATGTGCGGCTTGTCAGCAGCATCTTCCAAAGAATTCAAAAGAGCCATTGAATCACATGAGCTGCCTGAGCTACCATGGCATAAGTTGGGTATAGACATATTTGAGCTGCAAGACAGGTCCTATCTTCTGACAGTGGATTATTTGTCTAAGTATCCAGAGGTGCAACAATTGGTCACTCAGTAATTGCAAAACTGAAAGGTGTATTTGCTAGACATAGCATTCCCAGAGAGGTGGTGAGTGACCATGTTCCATTTGCTAGTGCTGAAATGTGCCAGTTTGCTAAAGAGTGAGGTATCACATGGACTTTCTCCAGTCCATGATGAAAAAGGCAGAACAGACCGTCATCTGGCTCTTCAGAAACACTCCCATAACTGGTCTAGGTCTCTCTTCAGCTGAGATATTGATGGGAAGACTACTCCGAAGCACCATACCAATGTCTTGTGCTGTTTTAAAACCCAAGCACCCCGAGGTGGTTAAAGAGAGACTGGTAAGCTTACAACAGATGCAGGCCACATACTACAATCAACACACAAAGTCTCTCAGTGTGTTTGAACCTGGTACCTGTGTCAGCATGGAAACTCCTAAAGGATGGAAGCCAGCCCTGATTGAGCGCAAGCGACAAGAACCAAGGTCATATGATGTAATCACGGCTACTGGTCAGAGGTACAGATGGAACTGTAGACATCTGAGACCTCTGAAAAACACCACAGTCACTGTCAGTGAGGAAGGTGTTGACTGTGATGATGATGTGCAGTCTGGTCAGACTCAGTCAACTGAAGAACACATACAACACTCTGACTTACAGATGGACACTCAAAGTGGTGTTTGTGAGCAGCACACGAAAAGTGGCAGGTTGGTGAAACAGCCTGCAAGATTCAAGGACTTTGAAATGGGCTGACAGTAAAGGTCAGGCTCCAGTGGTGGGTTATGTACTGGTGACCTCTGACCCCAGACACACATGTACTCATAAAAAAGAAAAGAAAAAACACACACAAGAGGAAGGTTTGGTACATTGTTCATTTACTGTGTGTAATATGTTTTGAGTTGTAATACTGTGAACATTGATTAGTAGCATGTTATGTTAACATCTTAAAAGTTCCTAACGGAACTTCGGACTATGGCTGTGTATGGTATAAGACTACAGTAATTGGCTTATGTTTTATTTTAAATAAATAATACATTTTGTAGCCAATTATTTTAACAGCTGATGTAGACACGACGGACGTAGTACTGCTTATAAGTAGCACCCTTCGTCCTCCGAGAAAGTGGGAACCTCATTTTACAGAGGGTAATGCTAATTTAAAGTTCTAAGGGACAGTATATGCGAACATACATTAATAGCTACATTAGTTAATTATATTAGCTTCTATGAGGTAACCAAAAAGCACTGTTAATCTAATAGTATAACTTAATCATTTATTTTTACATTTGCGGTAAACTAGATGCTTACAGCTTAAGTGCCATAATTAGCTAGTAGTTAGCTAACGTTACGTAATGTTTTAGTGTACCGTTAGCTAACCGCTAGTTAGATTAGCTAGTAGTTACCTAGCGAATGTTTTTTCTGCGTACCGTTAGCTGTGAAAATAGCTAGCGTTGACTAGCTAGTTAGTTAACCTAGCTCATCTAGCTCTGCTAACGCTATCTTTGTGAGCCAGCTAGCTAAAAAAGAATCTGACTTTTTTGCTAGGACACCCTTGGGAACAGTAGTTCTGGATACATCTCCCAGATGTCAGTGATGGAAAAAACTGGACGCAGTATCAGCGGCTACTTTGCAAGGTAATTTTCATATTTTTCATATTTAAAGTTGTGCAGGGGTGTACATCATATTTTTCTAACTAATACTCACAGTAAGCTTATTTTTGCATGCATATTGTTTTCCTCTCCCATAATTAATATTAATTAAAATGTATGCATTATATAGTATGAATTATCTAAAAGTTAATTAAGACCTCCAGGCTATGGCAAAGCGGCTTGTGGAGTATTATCCAATGCTTCGTGATAACTCTGTGAACTGCAAACACACTTGGGTAAGTGTTTGTTTTCATTTGTGAATCACCTTAAGTCACAAAAGCCAGTTTTAAGTTTCAGTGATCTAAGACACAGTACACCATCCATGATTTTTAATGAAAACTTCTATAAATTCTATTTATATAACTAGATTTAAGATACATATTTTGATTAAGTGCTGGGCAATAAGGTAAAAATATGTGTAATTTCAGTGTAATTTAATTCCGCTGTCATTAAGTCTGCCATCATGCTGGCTAAATTATTGATTAATTGTATAGCTTTTTTTTTTTTTAAAATAGGTCCCTCACTAACCCATAAACCCAGCAATTCTCTCAGATCTCTCACTAACTCCCAAACCAAACCTTTCTCTCAAATCTTTCATTGACCCCAAAACCAAGCCTTTCTCTCACATCTCTCACTATCCCCCAAACCGAGCCTATCCCTCATATCTCTCTGTAACCCCCTAACCCTGCCTTTCTCTTAGATCTCTCAGTAACCACCTAACCCAGCCTATCTCTCAGATATCTCACTTACCCCCAAACCTAGCCTTTCTTTCAGATCTCACACTGAACCCAAAACCAAGCCTTTCTTGTAGGTCCCTTACTAACCCCCAAACCCAGCAATTCTCTCAGATCTCTCACTAACTCCCAAACCTTTCTCTCAAATATTTCACTGACCCCAAACCAAGCCTTTCTTTCATATCTCTCACTAACTCCCAATCCCAGCCTTTCTCTCAGATCTGTCACTAACCCCCAAACCCGTACTCTGTCTAAGATCTCTCAGCAACCACCAAACCCAGCCTTTCTCTCAGATCTCTCACTAACCCCCAAATCCACCCTTTCACTCAGACCTCTGACTAACCCCCAAACCAAGTGTGGCACTCTAAAATAGTTAAGTGTGTGAAAATAGTAGCCCCCTATTTTATTTTTATGTATTATCTCCTTTTCATGTAACTACTGTTAGGGTTCCATTTATTATATAACAGGGTAATATAAGTTTCGCCAGTAGAGGGCGCTCGGTGACAGGCACCAGGGTCTAATACTCTAACCAGCAGAGAAAGTTAGTCAGGACCTGGTGGAGCAGTTAGCAGATAACACATCCCGTAGCTGCTGTAACCTGCTGTTTCTGTGTTTTTCAGGTAAGCTGAGTGATAAATTGTAGATAAAGTGAGAGTTAACAGTAGTAGTAACTCATAAGAGCTTTTTGTTGTGAAAATGTCGAACTTGTGTTCGAAGCAGTCGTTTTAATGAGTTTCAGAGCTGTTTTAGGTTTGAGAGCTAATCGGTAGAAGCTTAAGCTAAATGTAAATCAGACTGAGCCTCGTGCTAAGCTATGGAGCACATGTGGTCTTATACTTGAATTAGTCTAGTTATTCGACTAGAATTAAAGTCTGTATTATCCACACAGCTATTTTTGAGCTATTTTTGGTTTAAAGCTGCACTATATATGTTCTGTTTACCAGATTAAGTGTAAAATGCTTTCTGTTAATTCATTAATAGGGAATATAGGAGACATATGCTAAAAAATATCTTCATTTAAAATGAAATGAATTCTGTTTAAAATACAATTCATAAGAGCATTTGAGTTAAAAAAGAGATAAAAAATTGATTAAGATGGTCATTAAAAACACTATAAAACTAGAATAAGAGTTCATGATACTTGTTTACACAGTAAATGCATTCTGATGACTTAGTGAGTTTACTACAGTGATGTATGTGGAAATAAATTTGTAAATGTGCAGAGACAGTAATGTAATTTGCTATAATAAGAATTGTTTTGATAATACTGTTTTATTATTTGGGATTTACTATTCAAGTGTATTATGTCACTGTTGCTATAATGCAGAGAATGTTAGTCAGTACCTGGTGGAGCAGTTAGCAGATAACACACCTCAGGAGTAGCTCCTGTAACCTGCTGTTTCTGTGTTTTGCAGTGCATACACAAAAATAAATATGTTGCACCAGAGATGAGTTGGCCCATCTTTTTCAGCAGTGTAACACAAGCCTTTCTCAGAACTCACTAACCCCAAAATCCAGTCTTTCTCTCAGATTTCTCACTAACCCCCAAACCCAGACTTTTTTCTAAGGTCTCTCAGTAACCACCAAACCCATTCTTTCCCTTACATCTCTCAGTAACCCCCTAACCCAGCCTTTCTCTCACATATTTTACTGACTCAGCCTTTCTCTCAGTAACCCCCAAACCCAACCCTTCTCTCAGATCTCTTATTAACCCCTAAATCCAGCCTTTCTCTCAGATCTTTCACTAACCCCCAAATCCACCCTTTTACTCAGACCTCTGACTAACCCCCAAACCAAGCCTTTCTCAGATCTCAATAACCCACAAACCTAGCCTTTCTGTCAGATATCTAACTGACCGCCAAACCAAGCCTTTCTCTCAGATCTCTCAGTAACCCAAAATCCAGCCTCTTTTTCACTTACCCCTTACCCAGTGTTTCTCTCAGATCTCTCACTAACCCCCAAACACAGCCTTTCTCTCAGATCTCTCACTAACCCCCAAACCCAGACTTTCTCTAAGCTCTCTCAGCAACCACCAAACCCAGCGTTTCCCTCAGATCTCTCAGGACCAACGGAGCAGAGGTAGGGTCTCAGGCGGGACACGTGGAAAGTCGGGTGTACTTTCACGGCAGGGGGCAGGATGAGGCGGTAGGACACTGGATTGATCCGCCGCACTACTTTTAAGGATCCCAGGTACTGTGGAGCCAGCTTGCGGGCGCTGCCCCGCAGTGGAATGTCCTTGGCTGAGTGCCAAACCCATTGTCCGCCCTGATAGGTGGGAGCAGGCCTCCGCCTCTTGTCCATGTGGCGCTTCTGGGTCACCCTGGCAGACAATAGGGCGGCCCGAGCCCTTCTCCAAGCCCTGCACCACGGTTGACCGTCTGGTCGGCAGAAAGCACCCCTGTCACCGTCTCCTGTTCGGGGAAGGCAGACGGAGCATAGCCAAACTGGCACTTGAACGGTGACATTCCTAAGGACGAGTGCCAGAGCGTATTATAGGCATACTCCGCCCACCTCAGTTGGTCAGACCAGGTAGACGGGGCCGCCAACGCCAGACAGCGGAGGGTCCGTTCCAGATCCTGGTTGACCATCTCTGTCTGTCCGTTGGACTGGGGTGGAACCCCAAGGACCGGCTGACCTCAGCCCCCAATAAGCGGCAATGGGCCCCCCAGAACCGGCTGGTGAACTGCACCCCACGGTCTGACACGATGTCAGCATCCACGGACCACCCGGTCCTGCAGGACTTCTGCAGTCCCCTGTGAGGTTGGTAGTTTGGGCAGAGCCACAAAGCGACCAGCCTTGGAAAACCTGTCAACAATAACTTATATCATGGTGTTGCCCTCTTCTAGGGCGAGCTTCAACGCCAGGAGCTCCTTATCTCCCACGTCATACCTCTGCTCAGCAGGGGTCAAATGGTGGGAATAGTAAGCATATGGGTGCAGTTGGCCATCCAGCCCCGCCCACTGGGACAAGACCGCACCTACGCCTACTTCAGAGTGCCTATGCTAATGCCTTTCTGGTGAGGAGGGAGACGATGTATGCCACCTTGGCCTGCTTCGACCGAAAGCAGGAGGGTTGTAGCTCGAAAGCCAGCAAGCACTGTAGGAGGAAACCCCTACAGCTCACCCCCGTAGCGCATGGGAGTTGGTAACGGTGGCTCAACCAAATGTGCAGGGGGGGTGCAGCTGCCGCAGGCTGCTCTGCCAGAAGAGGGTCTGGCCCCTGAGGAACCGGTTAAATGGTTGGGGGTGGGTTCTCCCTTACGGAAAGGAAATATATGTCCCAATATATTAACTGTCAATATATGGAATTATTTAATTGTACAATTTTCTGGTTAATTGGAAAGATTTAACAAGTTCAATATTTTTCATGGATACACTATGTGCTACTGATTAGTATGTGACTGAAAAAATATAATATATTAGATTTAAAAAAATACAGAAAACATATAGACTAATATATGGTGTTATATAGTAATTAATATATTACAATATATTGAAAAATACATAAGGAATTGATGCTTTTCATATAATGTATATAAGGAAATGTAATATATAAAATATATTTACTTATATATTACTTAATATATATTTAACCATATATATTACTATATAATTACTATATATTATCACATATTTTTTGTATGGAAATGTAATATATAAAATATATTTACTTATATATTGCTTAATTATAAATTTAATCATATATATTACTATATAACTACTATATATTATCACATATATTGTTTTGTACTGAACAGTATAATACACTAAATTATATATTTATGCATATTTCCATATATTACCAGTACATGTACCATATATTACCACATATGTTGCAATTTACTTAATTATATATTGAACAATACACTTCACTATATATTCAAGAATATATTTTAATATATTACTATCAAAAATGCACATACCATATATTACCACGTATGTAATGTAATGTAATGTAATGTATTTTATTATATATTTAACAATACAATTCACTATACATTCAAGAACATATTTCCAAATATTACTATCTATAATACACATACCATATATTACCACATATATCAAAGTATGTTATTATATATTTAACAATACACTTCACTATACCTTCAAGAACATATTTCCAAATATTACTATCTATAATACACATACCATATATTACCACATATATCACAAAGTATGTTATTATATATTGAACAATACACTTCACTATATATTCAAGAATATATACTATCATATACTACTACATGTATAATATGCATAATACAAGTTCAGGAGAACATCAAAATTAAAGAGTTCCATCAGAAGCACTGGCTGTAGCTTGTAATTTTGCAGTCTTCCAACAATGGGCTGAGACAGTGGTGGTGCCTTCCTTCCTCAGTTTCATCTTATAAAAAAGGAGAAATAAACAAACAATGACCACCAGCAAAACAATGATACTTAGTTACAAGTGGGTCAGAATACTCTTAGATTAAATACAAGTTTCAGTATTTGTAACCCATTCGTAACATGCCTGATTTACAGTTAAACTGTGATAGTTTAATAATGTACAGCTAAATCCATACTACAAAATAAGTTAGCATAGCTATGTCATGGGATAATACAAGATAGCTAGGTTAGCTAGTTATAACATATCTCACCGCTAAGTTGGCTAGCTAACTAGTTAAATTAAAGCTAAGTTAGCTAGTTATAACATATTTTAAAGCTAGGTTAGCTAGCCATAACTTATAATTTGAAGCTAGGTTAGCTAGTCATAACTTAAAGCTAGGTTAGCTAGTCATAATTCATAAATTAAAGCTAGAGTTTGTCTAGTTATAATTTATAACTTAAAGCTAGGTTAGGTAGTTAACTTAAAGCTTGGTTAGCTAGCCATAACTCATAACTTAAAGCTAGGTTAGCTAGTTAAATAAAAGCTAGGTTAGCTAGTCATACATTATGACTTAAAGTTAGATTAGCTAGTTATAACATATAAATTAAAGCTAGGTTAACTAGTTAAATTAAAGCTTGGTTAGCTAGTTAAATTAAAGCTAAGGTAGCTAGTTAAATTAAAGCTAGGCTAGCTATTTAAATTAAAGCTTGGTTAGGTAATAACTTAGTCTAGGTTAGCTAGTTAATGTAAAGCTAGGCTAGCTAGTTGAATTAAAGCTATGTTAACTAAGTTAGTTAAATTAAAGCTAAGGTAGCTAGTTAAATTAAAGCTAGGTTAACTAATCAACTTAAAGCTAGCTAGTTGAATTAAAGCTATGTTGACTAGTTAAATTAAAGCTAGGCTAGCCAGTTGAATTAAAGCTATGTTAAATAGTTAAATTAAAGCTATGTTAAATAGTTAAATTAAAGCTAAGGTAGCTAGTTAACTTAAAACTAGGCTAGCTAGTTGAATTAAAGCTAAGGTAACGTTTATCTAGTTAACGTAAAGCTAGGCTAGCTAGGTAAAATTAAGTTAAGGTAGCTAGTTATATAACATAACTCATAACTTAAAGTGTGTAGTCTAAGCAGTTTACCAAGAACACCTCACTATCACTTTTAAATTGCTAAAAAAAAACACTTAGCCTTATTATCAGCATGTGGATTCTTTAACCTGTGTTATGATGAGCTATCCAGCTGATTGACACAATGCTTAGTAGTTCTAGTAGTTAGTAGAAGTTTTTCCATTCATACCCAGTTTCCTTCAAATGTCTGTGACAAACGTAAGATTTTGGGCAAGGTCTGTATAATGTGTGAAGCATCTGGGCAAAAAAACTAAATGTAATTACTTGTCAAAGTAATTACATTACTTTTGTTAAATTCACATTTTTAATATGAATATGACCGCTTTAAAAAGTAATTGTAGATGATGTAAATGTGAATGTATTTTTTTCTTGGGTTTGTAACTGTGCAATATATGTTTTTATATTTACCAATATATAGACATATATGGTCCATGCATATATTGCCCATTATTAACCAATATGTGTACTTTTTTCCATATATGAAAATGTATTATTTAATATATTGCACTATATTTTCCAATATATTGCCATATATTACTACTCCACTTACTACCCTCCACTACCAGATCAGGAGAATCTCTCGCTATCTTTAAGAAACTCCTGAAGACAGAGCTCTTCAAAGAGCACTTACTCTCTTAACACCTCTAACACACTAACTACTTCTAACCTCATTTCCTTCTTCCTCTCCTTCACTCCTCTATCCTATTATTCCCCTTTGTCCTCCTTTTATCCCTATCCAAAGATGTTTTTCCTTTAAACTTATTTTACATTGTACTTGACTATTGTAAGTCGCTTTGGACAAAAGCGTCTGCCAAATGTAATGTAATGTAATGTAATGTAATATTATTGTTTCGTAAGGGCTGGGCCAGCATGGCCATCAGACCCTGCAGCTGGGCCAAGATCTGCTGCAGGGTCTGCTCATGTCTCCCGATGGAAAGCCCCTGGTTCCCTAGGGTGAACTTTACCTGCTCGAGATCCTGCTGCTCTGCTGGGTCCATGCAGGATCTTTCTGTAACCGGTGGGGAGCAGCAGCTCTCCAGCCCAGAAGGTTGTAGGACCCAAGTGCAGAACAGTAGATCTCAAAGCAGGCAGACCCAACAAAAAGGGAACTAATGATAATAATAATAATAATAATAATGATAAATAACAATTGTTATTATTATTATAACAAAAATAAATATATAATTATTATTATATAAAGTATTATTATAATAATTATTGATATAAGAATAATAATAATAATATATATATATATATATATATATATATATATATATATATATATATATATATATATATATATAATCCTCAACGCAGAGGAGAACAAAAACCCAAAAACAGGCATTAAACAAAACCCGAAAACGGGCGTAAAACCAAACCCCGAAACCTTGTGGAGAGCCAAGAAGGTGGAGAAACGAAACTAACGCCCAGCGTGAGTGAGTGAAAATTTTAAACAAAGGTTTGCTGTCTGCTGTTCAGAACTCACTCCAAAGCACAGGCAAGGAAACAGCACTTGCTGTGGATAAAGCAGGGAGGAAAATCCGGCATAGATTCGCTCAAAGATCCAGCCCCGAGGACCTGAATCTGAGGGTTTATATAGATAGATAGATAGATAGATAGATACTTTATTGATCCCCGAGGGGAAATTCTTGACATCCAGCAGCAGGTGTGTATAGTACACAAAGTTACAAAAAGATAAAAAAAAATAAATGATACATATAAATACAACAAAATAAAAAATAAAATGAAATTATAAAAGTACAGTCTTTAGTGTGTGTGTGTGATGTAAAATGGAGGTAGTGCAGTTGAACACAATAGACAGCGAACACCAGTTGATGTGCATAAAGTAAGTATAAGGATAACTGATGTCCGCCATACAGAAAGTGCAAATACAGTTATATAATAATTTAAATTTAGCAGTGCAAATGATACGTAAACAGTAGATGAATGAACTAGTGAATGAACTACTAGTGCAAAATAGGGTAGAACTACAAAAATAGTGTTATGGGCATCAGCAAGATAGTGTGACCATAGATGGGGGTATGTCCATGGTGTGGCCAGAATTGCTGGAAAGAAAAGGTGTCACAGAGTCTTCAGTTTGCTGTGCTGAGATGAGTTGAAAAGTCTTATGGCCTGAGGGACAAAAGACTTTCGAAGTCTGTCTGTGGAACAGGACTGGGACAGCAGTCTGCCGCTGAATGAGCTCCTCTGCCTGGTGATGGTGCTGTGCAGAGGGTGGTGAACATTGTCCATGATGTTCAGCAGCTTGCTGAGGGCTCTCCTCTCTGCCAGTGGTGTTAAGGACTCCAGCTCTAGTCCCAACCCAGAACCAGCTTTCCTCACCAGCCTGTTCAGTCGTCCAGCGTCGTCCAGGTGGAGTGGATCAGGTCTAATTAGGGGCTGAAGACCTCCCGCTGGGGCTGAAGAAGCCCTCAGCCGGCCCCCAGCCAGTACACTCAGATCTTTCAGTAACCCTCTAACCCAGCCTTTCTCTAAGATATCTCACTAACCCACAAACCCAGCCTTTTTCTCAGATCTCTCAGTAACCGCCAAACCCAGCCTTTCTCTAATATATCTCAGTAACCCCCGAACCCAATCTTTCTCTCAGATCTCTCACTCACCCCAAACCCAGCCTTTCACCCAGATATCTCACTGACCCCCAAACCAAGCCTTTCTCTCAGATCTCTCACTAACCCCCAAATCCAGCCTTTCTCTCAGATCTCTCACCATTTGATGGCGAGCCTCCCAGACCCTAACCTAGAGGGTTTTCTACTTTCCGTGGACCCCTTTGAACTGATCCTTGTTTTGAGCTCTGAGTGAACTGGTAGGAGGAACACTTACCATTGTAAACTCCATGGACTGAAAACAGCTCCATCACCTGTGGGAAAAAAAGAGAAAAGGACATTAACACACACAAACAAACACATGCTGTATTGTTATTGAACTCTACATTTATTTCTAATTGAGTTAATTATATTGTTTTAAGCTACATTGAATATCTTGAATATTTTTGTAAGAATTTATATTTATTTTTCTACCCGGGTTAGAATTAGCTATATTTTTTATTTTATGTTTTTTGTTTCTTACCTGATTGTAATAAATTGTCAATGCACTTTTCCAATGTCCAACAGTGCCAAGTTGTTTCCTTGAGTAGCTAGTTGTCCGAGCTCTGTAGCTATCCTGGTACTCTTCTTATTGGCCCAAGTGTACACCTAATTTAACTACAAACACCCTGTCTGCATAGTTAAACTAATTATATACATACCTGTTAACAGATTTCTACTATAGCCTTTAAGTATATATTTATTACATATACACATAGACACATATATATAAATTTATTTCTTGTGTAGGTTACACTAGTCTCAGATCTCTCACTAACCCCCAAACTCAGCCTTTCTCTCAGATCTCTCACTAACCCCCAAACCCAGATTTTCTCTAAGATCTCTCTGCAACCACCAAATCCAGTCTTTCTCTCAGAAATCTCAGTAACCCCCAAACCTAGCCTTTCTCTCAGATATCTCATTAACCCCCAAACCCAACCTTTCTCTCAGATCTCTCACTAACTCCCAAACCCAGGCTTTTTTCAGATCTCACACTGACCCCAAAACCAAGCCTTTCTCGTAGGTCCCTCAGTAACTTCCAAACCAAGCCTTCCTCTCAGATCTCTCACTAACCCCCAAACCCAGCCTTTCTCTCAGATCTCTTAGTAACCACCTAACCCAGCCTATCTCTCAGATATCTCACTTACCCACAAACCCAGCCTTTCTCTCAGTAACCCCCAAACCCAACCTTTCTCTCCAATCACTCACTGACTCTCAAACCAAGCCTTTCTCTCAGATCTCAGTAACCCCCAAACCCAGGCTTTTTCTCAGATCTCTCAGTAACCCAAAATACAGCCTCTTTCTCACTAACCCCTTACCTAACCTTTCTCTCAGATCTCTGGCTAATCCCCAAACCCAGCCTTTCTTTCAGATATCTCACTAACCCCGAAACCCAGCCTATCTCTCAGATATCTCACTTACCCCCAAACCCAGCCTTTCTCTCAGATCTCTCATTAAATCCCAAACCAAACCTTTCTCTCAAATCTTTCACTGACCCCAAAACCAAGCCTTTCTCTCACATCTCCGACTAACCCCCAAACCCAGCCTTTCTCTAAGATCTCTCAGTAACATCCAAATGCAGCCTTTCTCTCATATCTCTCACTAATGCAAAATCCAGCCTTTCTCTCAGATCTCTCACTAACCCCCAAACACAGCCTTTCTCTCAGATCACTCACTATCCCCAAACCCAGACTTGCTCTAAGATCTCTCAGAAACCACTAAACCCAGCCTTTCTTTCAGATCTCCCACTAACCACCTAACCCAGCCTTTCTCTCACATATCTCACTAACCCCCAAAATCAAGCTTTTTCTCAGATCTCTCACTAACCCCCAAATCCACCCTTTCAATCAGACCTGTGACTAACCCCCAAACCAAGCCTTTCTCAGATCTTTCAGTAACCCCCAAACCCAGCCTTTCTCTCAGATATGTGTGCGTTGTGTGTGTGAGTCACATGGGACAGGAGGATGTTGTGCAATCTATTCATCTGGCTTATGAAACACACTCTGAGAAGGTGGGGGTGGGGCTTACGGGCGTGAGTAACACAAACGTAATGCAATAGTTACTTTTACTGGTAATTAGTTACTTTTATAGTGGAGTAACACAGTTAGTAACTCAGTTACATTTTTGAAGAAAAGTAACTAGTAAATATAAATAATTACTTTCTCAAAGTAACGTGACCAACACTGCCCCCAAACCTAGCCTTTCTCTTATATCTCTCACTAACAATCAAGCCAAGCCTTTATCTCAGATCTCTCACTGACCCCGTAACCAAGTCTTTCTTTCAGATCTCTCACTAACCCCCAAACCCCACATTTCTCTCAGATTTCTCACTAACCCCCTGACCCAGTCTATCTCTCAGATATCTCACTAATCCCAAAACTCAGCCAATGTCTCAAATATCTCATGTGATGAAAATTTATTTAATTAAGGTGATTCATAATCAATAAGGAGGGTACATTATTCCTTAATCATGTATGTCATTGTGACTGGAGATACGTGACTAGCTGCAGAGATTAGAATGTGCGTACGTGGCTCACATGTGCATGCAGGAGAGGTGAGCACATGATCACATCCCTCGGGCATCAACCATAAATCATAAAACTTGAATGCATGCTTTGTAATGTCTTTTCTCCAATTATATACAGTTGTGGTCAAAAGTTTACATACACTTGTAAAAAAACATAATGTTATGGCTGTCTGAGTTTTCAATAAGTTCTACAACTCTTATTTTTCTGTGATAGAGTGATCGGAACACATACATGTTTGTCACAAAAAACAGTCATAAAATTTGGTTCTTTCATAAATTTATTATGGGTCTGCTGAAAATGTCACCAAATCTGCTGGGTCAAAAATATACATACAGCAACAAAATTTGTCAATTTTGGTGATGTAGCGAGTTGTGTCAATCAAATTAGCTTCATGTCATGGCCTCTTCACTTCTTGTAAGTGATTCTGATTGACTACAGCTGTTGACTTCTCATGAGCCCATTTAAATAGGGCTCATTTGACCCAGTGATTAGACTCAGCTACAAAAGCTACAATGGGAAAGTCAAAGGAACTCAGTGTGGATCTGAAAAAGCGAATTATTGACTTGAACAAGTCAGGGAAGTCACTTGGAGCCATTTCAAAGCAGCTACAGGTCCCAAGAGCAACTGTGCAGACAATTATACGCAAGCATAAAGTGCATGGAACAGTTGTGTCACTGCCACGATCAGGAAGAAAACGCAAGCTATCACATGCTGCCGAGAGGAGATTGGTCAGGATGGTCAAGAGTCAACCAAGAATCACCAAGAAGCAGGTCTGCAAGGATTTGGAAGCTGATGGAACACAGGTGTCAGTCTCCACAGTCAAGCGTGTTTTACATCGCCATGGACTGAGAGGCTGCCGTGCAAGAAAGAAGCCCTTGCTCCAGAAAAGGCACCTTAAGACTCGGCTGAAGTTTGCTGCTGATCACATGGACAAAGATAAAACCTTCTGGAGGAAAGTTCTCTGGTCAGACGAAACAAAAATTGAGCTGTTTGGCCACAACACCCAGCAATATGTTTGGAGGAGAAAAGGTGAGGCCTTTAATCCCAGGAACACCATGCCTACTGTCAAGCATGGTGGTGGTAGTATTATGCTCTGGGGATGTTTTGCTGCCAGTGGAACTGGTTCTTTGCAGAAAGTAAATGGGATAATGAAGAAGGAGGATTACCTCCAAATTCTGCAGGAAAACTTAAAACCATCAGCCCGAAGGTTGGGTCTTGGGCGCAGTTGGGTGTTCCAACAAGACAATGACCCAAAACACACATCAAAAGTGGTAAAGGAATGGCTAAACCAGGCTAGAATTAAGGTTTTAGAATGGCCTTCCCAAAGTCCTGACTTAAACCCCATTGAGAACATGTGGACAGTGCTAAAGAAACGGGTTCATGCAAGAAAACCATCACATTTAGCTGAACTGCACCAATTCTGTCAAGAAGAGTGGTCAAACATTCGACCTGAAGCTTGCCAGGAGCTTGTGGATGGCTACCAAAAGCGCCTAGTTGCCGTGAAAATGGCCAAGGGACATGTAATCAAATACTAATGTTGCTGTATGTATATTTTTGACCCAGCAGATTTGGTGACATTTTCAGCAGACCCATAATAAATTTATGAAAGAACCAAATTTTATGACTGTTTTTTGTGACAAACATGTATGTGTTCCGATCACTCTATCACAGAAAAATAAGAGTTGTAGAACTTATTGAAAACTCAAGACAGCCATAACATTATGTTTTTTTACAAGTGTATGTAAACTTTTGACCACAACTGTAATTGCTACTCACTTGATCTAGACTCACGGCAGGGGAATTCCCACAGAGAACACGGGATAGTACCGCGGGGATGTGCAGTGACCGATCGCCCCTCCGCCTGCAATCCAAGCTTCATTAAAAGAACTAGGTGGTGAGTGATAGAATTATTTGAATTGATAGTATAGTGTAAAATTCCCTTCCACCCTACCCTGAAACACTCCACCCTGGACAAGTTTAGTTGTATGACGGTGTAACACGTCTATGTGGCAGTTAACGGCACACTTTTGCGTGGTAGTTATTGTCATATGTGTGGCAGTTAGCGGTGCTTTATTCCGTGGCAGTTAGTGGCACAGAAAGTGCGTGGCAGTTGGCGCTGTATAACTACATGGCAGTCAGCAGCGTGCAAATAAGGTTGCTTTGGCCAGAACAAAGTCTCTTCCAATAGACGTGTAATTTAGAGTGACAGGTCCGGACCGTGGAGAGGAGTGATCTTTAACTGCATCTATAGGATTGCACATAGAGAAGTGAGAGAGCAAAACTGGGATCCCAGATCAAGTCAAGTCAAGTAGTTTTATTGTCAATACTGCATATGTACAGGACATACAGAGAATTGAAATTACGTTACTCTCCTTCCCAATTTTACAGCAAGTACAGATAATAGATATAACAAAGGAAAACACTATGTGTGCAATACAGCAGGGACACAAATAGACATACATGAGACAAAAACAAGGTGCAGTAGTGTGGGGGAGAAATAGATATATAAATATAAGTTAAAAAAGAAATAGATATATAATATAAAAGAGTGGGAGACACTATATGTACAATACAACAAGACACAATAAACATACGTAAGACAATAGTGCAATATTGATGGTGATTGAGATGGAATGACAGTATAAATAGTATATAACAGTAGTGCAAATAGGGTGTATGGTATATAGCTTAAGGCTGGTAAAGTGAATGGGTGCGTAAGTTCTTAAAGTTCACAGTTTAATTAAAGTGGAATTAAAGTGCGTATTGACAGTGCAAGTATAGCAGTAGTGCAGGTATTGGGTGTGTAGTGCAAGTCCGTTTGGAAGGGACCAGTACTTTGTGCATTGTAGTGCAGAGTTTCAGTACTGTATTAGTGGGGGGTCAGGATGCTGAGTGAGTGTGTGCTGGGGGCAGGATTGGGATGGGGGGTAGAGCAGGAAGAGAGTTCAGCATCCTCACAGCCTGATGGATGGGGCTGTCTCGCAGTCTGCTGGTCCTTGCCCTGAGACTCCGCAGTCTCCTCCCTGATGGCAGCAGGCTGAAGAAGCTGTGTAGTGGGTGGGAGGGATCTCCTGCCAGACGGAGGGCTTTCCGTGTGGGGCGGGAGCTGTACAAGTCCTGAAGGGAGGGGAGAGAGGTGCCAACAATCTTCTCAGCTGCTCTCACGATGCGCTGAAGGGTCCTGCGGCAGGATGCTGTGCAGGCCCCATACCACACGGTGAAACAGCTGGTCAGGATGCTCTCGATGGCCCCTCTGTAGAAGGTGGTCATGATGGGGGTGGGGGCTCCAGCTCTTCTCGCTTGCGGAGAAAGTAAAAAAAAGATATATAGATATATGAAAAAAAACGAAAAAAGAGAAAAATCATTGAAAAAAGGGAAAAAACCTTCTTTAGCGTTTTAATTTAGTTTCACACTGCGGCTCTCCTTAGCAGAGGAGCCAGGATTATGGCCCTGATAGTGTAATGTATGTCCCGTTGTGGATAAAATATTTCGGATGTCCAACTACTGGGAGCCTCAGTATGAAATATGTAATTGTGTGAGTGTGTAACTATGTGTCAAAAGTGAAATATTGATTAAATTGGTTGATTATTAATATAAATTACAGTAATGAATTATTAACATTAGTTAAAAATTGTGCAAACCAAAGAGAACAGTCTTCATTCTACTATTTGTTTGTGTCTTGTTATTGTGTTAACTGTAGGATCCTTAAAAAGAAAAATAAAGAGTCACACAAGAATCTTTTCCTGTTGTTTATTTGCCATCAGGAAAAAAAACCATCTAAATATAAAAAGGGGGGAAGGTTATTTTAATGTATTGTGTCAGTGTCTCTCAGTTGCTGCCAAAACCCGACCCAAACACTGCCCCACTGAAAAGATGAGCACCAGCAGGAGAACAGAAACAAGCTGCACCGATCCGGTGGGCCGCGAGAGCAGGTGTCCGAATCTACAACACAGCGCAGCGACAGCTTGAAGAGCTGGATGGCATCGGCCCGACTCGCCCATAGCTTCCCACACCCGGAGCCACCAGAAGAAGGCTTCAGAGCACGCTGACAGAGAGGATCAGCCCGAGCTCCGAGCTGCATGTAAATAAAGGGAAATTAGCAATGAGTAAGCAAGAAGATGGAGAGACAGTTCAAGATTGTCTAGTCAGTCTGACGAGAATTCATACAGACTTTAGCGGACTGGATCTACCTGCAGCAAGAGTGAATAACCCAGATGATGGGTGAAGCCTGAAATCCCCAACGTGATCAAACAGCACTATGTGGGGTACTACAGACAACCGCGTACTATGAAAGACCATGCCAAGCATCAGGAAACCCTTCTCAACACTCGAGCGAAAAAAGGAAGAGGAAAAGCAGGCAGACACTTTGGATTTAGTCAAGTTGACGATGGAACAGAATGATGACGAGGCACAGAAAGTGAATTTGCTGGCAATGGGCCAGTATTCCAGTTAAGCACGGGTAAAGACGACAACACATGGGCGAATCGCTGATGTAACTGTGGCAAGCATGGACATTACGCAAGAGACTGTCCAGAAGTAATACATCCAGGGGGAGGAAAACCCATCAACAGGACACCGGGAGCAGGCGGGCAGCAGAGGTGGAAGGATGGCGAAACCGAGATCCAATGAGACAGCAAAAAACAGCAAAGTACCTTCTTCTTCTACTTAATTCTGATTAGTACAACAGTGTTCAACATGCCTATTAAGTAAAGAAAAAAGAAAACTTTAACTGTAGCATATAATAGGTCTATGAACTCTGATTTGAGGAACCAGTATGTATGATGAAACTGAAAGTTGGAAAGGAGTTAGTTTTCACAATTACAGTGCCCATCATGTTTTAGCTTCTCTCTTTTACTCTGTATTCTTTTTTTTCCCCTTTTTTTCTTTCACTGTTAATTTAAATTATGTGATGGTTCATTGTTGAAATAAAGGATATTAAGTGGGAAAAAAATATTTAGAGCTGTGAGTCTTTCAAAATGGCTTTAGCATAAAGAGGAAACCAACCGAACCTTAATAAGAAAAAAAAGGAAAAGGGAAAAGCAAAAAGAATTATGTGTTTTAGAGCTTTTAGATTTTTAAATGTTTCTTTTTTGTTTGTTTTGTTTTTATTATTTTATATATATATATATATATATGTATATATATATATATATATATATACATATATATATATATATATATGTATATATATATATATATATATATATATATACACTACCGTTTAAAAGTTTGGGGTCACTCAAACAATTTTGTGTTTTCCATGAAAAGTCACACTTATTCACCACCATATGTTGTGAAATGAATAGAAAATAGAGTCAAGACATTGACAAGGTTAGAAATAATGATTTGTATTTGAAATAACATTGTTTTTACATCAAACTTTGCTTTCATCAAAGAATCCTCCATTTGCAGCAATTACAGCATTGCACACCTTTGGCATTCTAGCTGTTAATTTGTTGAGGTAAGCTAGAGAAATTGCACCCCACGCTTCTAGACGCAGCTCCCACAAGTTGGATTGGTTGGATGGGCACTTCTGGCGTACCATACGGTCAAGCTGCTCCTACAACAGCTCAATGGGGTTCAGATCTGGTGACTGCGCTGGCCACTCCATTACCAATAGAATACCAGCTGCCTGCTTCTGCTGTAAATAGTTCTTGCACAATTTGGAGGTGTGTTTAGGGTCATTGTCCTGTTGTAGGACGAAATTGGCTCCGATCAGGCGCTGTCCACTGGGTATGGCATGGCGTTGCAAAATGGAGTGATAGCCTTCCTTATTCAGAATCCCTTTTACCCTGTACAAATCTCCCACCTTACCAGCACCAAAGCAACCCCAGACCATCACATTACCTCCACCATGCTTAACAGATGGCATCAGGCATTCTTCCAGCATCTTTTCATTTGTTCTGCATCTCACAAACGTTCTTCTTTGTGATCCAAACACCTCAAACTTGGATTCATCCGTCCACAACACTTTTTTCCAGTCTTCCTCTGTCCAATGTCTGTGTTCTTTTGCCCATCTTAATCTTTTTCTTTTATTAGCCAGTCTCAGATATGGCTTTTTCTTTGCCACTCTGCCCTGAAGCCCAAAATCCCGCAGCCGCCTCTTCACTGTAGATGTTGACACTGGTGTTTTGCGGGTACTATTTAATGAAGATGCCAGTTGGGGACCTGTGAGGCGTCTGTTTCTCAAACTAGAGACTCTAATGTACTTATCTTCTTGCTTAGTTGTGCAACGCGGCCTCCCACTTCTTTTTCTACTCTGGTTAGAGCCTGTTTGTGCTGTCCTCTGAAGGGAGTAGTACACACCGTTGTAGGAAATCTTCAATTTCTTAGCAATTTCTCGCATGGAATAGCCTTCATTTCTAAGAACAAGAATAGTCTGTCGAGTTTCAGATGAAAGTTCTCTTTTTCTGGCCATTTTGAGCGTTTAATTGACCCCACAAATGTGATGCTCCAGAAACTCAATCTGCTCAAAGGAAGGTCAGTTTTGTAGCTTCTGTAATGAGTTAGACTGTTTTCAGGTGTGTGAACATGATTGCACAAGGGTTTTCTAATCATCAATTAGCCTTCTGAGCCAATGAGCAAACACATTGTACCATTAGAACACTGGAGTGATAGTTGCTGGAAATGGGCCTCTATACACCTATGTAGATATTGCACCAAAACCAGACATTTGCAGCTAGAATAGTCATTTACCACATTAGCAATGTACAGAGTGTATTTGTTTAAAGTTAGGACTAGTTTAAAGTTATCTTCATTGAAAAGTACAGTGCTTTTCCTTCAAAAATAAGGACGTTTCAATGTGACCCCAAACTTTTGAACGGTAGTGTATATATATATATACACATATATTTATAAGGTGTGCCTGGCTCAACATACGGTGACATGCGGTGACGCGGTGAGTGACGCAACTTCCGGCTTGCGTACCTGCTTGCTGTTTGTTTAGCTAGTCTCTGTTGCTAGTCTCTGTTTTAGCTATGTGTTTACGTTTTCTAATACTTATTAACTTTTAACCGTCTTATAACCTCCCTAAACTTATAAAATCCCTCAGGTAGCCATTATTTTTGTGTTATTTCTCGATTTTTGCCGTTGTTTTTGTGTGTTTGTGCTTACTTCGAGGTAATGGCGTCTGCGGAGGACCGTGCTCTCCTGACACTCAGCGAGGAGCTCGTCCGTCTGGATCAGCAGATCCAGCGCCTGCTCGAGAGACAGACGATAAACGTACAAGGATCGACACCGGGGAAATGGAACACGGACCTTAAATAGAGGTGCACACACACAGGGAACAGGAAACACCTGGGATGAAGGGGCGGAGCTACAAATGAACACAGGTGAGTGGAAAAACACTGGGAATGAAACACAGACCTGAGAGTAACACAGACATAAGAAGCAGACAGACTAAAGACCTGACAGAACCCCCCCTTTAACGCGCAACTCCCGGGGCGCGTAAAAACAGATCCCCAGGAGCCGGGCAAGAGGGGGTGGAAAACACAACAGGATACCAAACAAGACTAAGACTGAGCACAGACGAGAGGAGACTGGCCAAAGGACGGGACAGGAAACTGAAACACAGACTGGACCCTAGACAACAAAGGGGACTGGACTGGAGATCTAACAGGGGACTGGACTAAGGATGTGAACGGACATTGGACGTTAGACTGGACACTTGACACAAATGGAGACTGGATATTGGGCAGGACAGGGGACGGGAAATGAGACTGAACAGGGGACTGGACAGTGGGCATAAACGGAGACTGGACATTGGGCTGGACAGGGGATACAGACTGGGACTGGATTGGAGACTGGGGAGGTGGGAAAAGCAGAGACCGGACAGGGGACGAGAACTGAGACTGGACAGAGGGCTGTACATCGGGCAGGGATGCAGACAGGGCAGGGGACATGAACAAAGACTGGACAGGGGACGGAGACTGGACGAAAGACTGGACAGGGGGTTGGACGTTAGACTGGGACAGAGACTGGACTGTGGACGAGAGAACCGGGACAAATACACTTACAGGGACAGAAACTAGCACAGTGACGGGGACAGGAACAGAAAAACCTAAGGGGACAGGAACATGAACGAACACAGATACGGGGACCAGGACAGGGAGAGACAGGGGGACCAAAAACATAGGAGGGTGCCCAGGACCAGCAAAAGTCTGTGGGGACAGCCTGGGCACAGTACTGGGGGCAAAGTCAGGAGGCCTTGCTGGCCTAGGGACACGGGGCCTAGGGCCAAACATTGTTCTTGGAGCAGGTACAGGAACAGGAGCGGCGGGCACCGCTGGCACTGGAGCTGAAGCAGTGGGTACCACGTGGGTGGCAGGCACTGCAGACACAGGAGCGGCGGGCACCGCTGGCACTGGAGCTGAAGCAGTGGGTACCACGTGGGTGGCAGGCACTGCAGACACAGGAGCGGCGGGCACCGCTTGGGCAGGCGCGGCGGGTGCAGCTTGGGCAGGCGCGGCGGGTGCCGCGGGCACAGAGTCAGAGGCGGCCGGAGCCGCGGGCACAGAGTCAGAGGCGGCCGGAGCCTCGGGCACAGAGTCAGAGGCGGCCGGAGTCGCGGGCACAGAGTCAGAGGCGGCCGGAGCCGCGGGCAGCGCTGATACAGCTGGCGAAGACGCCGATTCAGCGGGAGCTGAGAGTGCGGCTGCCGCCAAGATCCGGCCTGGAACCGCAGATTCAGCAGTGGGCGAGGCTGTAGAAACCGGACCGGAGCTTGCTTCTGGAGCAGGAGTCGCAGACCTGGAATCTGGCCGGGCTGGAGAGCTGGAAGCCGGTGGGGCTTGAGAGCTGGAAGCAGGTGGGGCTTGAGAGCGCGGTGGAGCTAGCAGGCTAGCTAGCTTAGCTGGAGCTTCAGAGAGCGGCGCTGCCGCCGGCGCTTTCTCGGGGGGCGGCGCGGCCACCGCTGAAGTCTCGGGGAGCGGATGAGCCGCGGGGGTCTCGGAGCGCGGAGCCTCAGCCGCGGGGGTCTCGGAGCGCGGATGAGCCGCGGGGGTCTCGGAGCGCGGAGCCTCAGCCGCGAGCTTCTCGGAGCGCGGATGAGCCGCGGGGGTCTCGGAGCGCGGAGCCTCAGCCGCGAGCTTCTCGGAGCGCGGATGAGCCGCGGGGGTCTCGGAGCGCGGAGCCTCAGCCGCGAGATACTCGGAGCGTGGCGTCTCGGCCGCAGGATTCTCGGAGCGCGGATGAGCCACGGGAGTCACAGAGCGTGGCGTCCCATCCGCTGGCTTCACGGAGCGTGGTGTCTCGGTCGCGGGATTCTCGGAGCGCGGATGAGCCACGGGAGTCACAGAGCGTGGCGTCCCATCCGCTGGCTTCACGGAGCGCAGCATCTCGGCCGCGAAAGTCACTGAGCGCGGGTAGAGTACAGCCCCTGGGGGAAACGGCAATGGAGTACGGGCTGGTGCGGGGTAGAGCTCCTCCTCCTCCTCGGAGCTACTGGGCGCACATCCCAGGTAGTCCCACGGGCTGCGCGCCACTTGCCTCGGGTACTCATGGCTACTGCCAAACACGGGATGAGACCCGAGGCTCAACGCACCAGCCCTTAGCGCCCCCCCAAGAAAATCCTCCCCCGTAAAGGGATCCTCTTCATGCTGGCGGGACTCCTTAGAACGTCTACCCCGAGGCCTGTGGCGTCCTTTAGGCCTCGGGGATTCCAACGCCGGGGTCCCGCATGGTGCATGGCGGCTCGCCAACCTGGAGCCGGTCCACTTGTTTGCTGCCTCCATATTTAGGTCGATCCTTCTGTCAGGTGAGGGTGCAGGGAGGACGCAGAGGCGGACGCAAATGCAAACAAAAAGGGATTTATTAAAGAAAACAAATACAAAATACACATGGAATAAACTGAAAACAGGACTGAGGAAACTGGGGAACACATAGAGCACTGACAGACGATAAACGTACAAGGATCGACACCGGGGAAATGGAACACGGACCTTAAATAGAGGTGCACACACACAGGGAACAGGAAACACCTGGGACGAAGGGGCGGAGCTACAAATGAACACAGGTGAGTGGAAAAACACTGGGAATGAAACACAGACCTGAGAATAACACAGACATAAGAAGCAGACAGACTAAAGACCTGACACCTGGGTTAAACCTGATGAATATATCGCTTTAAATGAGTCTACCCCCCCAGAGTTTAGCTATTTAACTCACGCAGCTCTGGTCGTGACGGCGGTGTTGCCACAATCTTTGACTCAATGTTAGGTATATCTCAAAACTCACAATTGGATGCTAAGTCGTTTGAAGTTCTTAGTCTTAAAGTAGCAGGCCCGTCTCCTGCTTCCAAAACGCAGCATTCGTTTTTGCTGATAACACTGTATCGTCCTCCTGGACCATACTCAAATTTTATTAGTGAATTTGCTGACTTTCTAGCAGCAGTAACTCTTCTTTCTGATAAGATCATAATTGTTGGAGACTTTAATATCCACTTTGAAAAGGACCAGGATCCACTAAAAATTGCATTTAAATCAGTTTTAGATGCTCTAGGCTTTAAACAAAATGTAATTGGCCCCACTCACCGATGTAGTCATACATTAGTCATACATTAGACACTGGGTATTGAGGCTGAGAATACAGTTACTCTTTCTCAACATGACTCAATATCCGATCATTATTTAATTATGTTTGAAATAGTTTTTAATCAAAATATCCTTCTCCCGCCCCGCTATATCAGCAAGCGTAAAATAACCGCAATTGCTAATGAATTTGTAAATAAACTCCCCGACTTAACTATCTCCTTTCCGTCCTATGAACATGATCTCGAGCACATAACAGAAAACTTACAAACTGTGCTCCGCTCTAACTTAGACCGCGTAGCGCCGACAAAAATACAACAAATTAGGGATAAAAAGCTAGCACCGTGGTATAACAACCACACACGCACATTAAAACAAACCACTCGTAACTTTGAACGTAAATGGCGACACACAAAACTGGAATGTTTCCGGCTCGCATGGCAGCATAGTCTCACAGACTACAAAAAAGCCCTAATTAAAACAAAATCCCAGTATATTTCATCGCTTATTGTGAAAAACAGGGACAATCCTAGATTCCTTTTCACTACGGTGGCTAAACTCACCGGCAGTCAAAAACAAACTAGCTCCATTATCATTAATAGTAATGATTTCATGAAGTTCTTTGATGATAAAATTAATAGCATTAGACAAAAAAATCAGTATCACTCCCAAAACTTACCTATAGATACCGATGAATGCTGCTCCAGCTCTGAGGCTCACCTAGAGTATTTTAGCCCGGTTACAGAAAAAGATTTACTTAGTGTAATTAACTCATCAAAATTGACATCATGTATATTAGATCCAGTACCCACACAATTATTTAAACAGGCACTGCCAAAGGTGGGAAAATCGTTACTAGAAATAGTAAATTCATCTCTTAGCATGGGCTACGTACCCAATTCTCTTAAATCGGCGGTCATTAAGCCTATTATCAAAAAGCCAAATCTGGACCCCCGCAAGCTTGCTAACTATAGAAAAAATCGTGTTTAACCAGCTGCACTTGTATCTACAAAGTAATAGTATTCATGAGGGTTTTCAATCTGGATTTAGACAAAACCATAGCACTGAAACAGCTCTACTTAGAGTAACTAATGATTTACTTTCAGCTCTTGATAGGGGCAGTAATGCCATCCTTGTACTGCTTGATCTTAGTGCTGCCTTTGACACCGTAGATCACGCTATTCCTGCTTGATAGGTTAGAAAATCTTATAGGAATTAAAGGATCTGCCCTCACCTGGTTCAGATCTTATCTGAGAGATCGTTTCCATCGCTTGTTTATTTAAATAACGAAAAATAGAGTAAAATATGGTGTCCCTCAAGGATCAATACTCCATTACTCTTTACTCTTTATATGTTACCGCTGGGTAAAATTATCCGTAGGCATGGTATTAACTTTCACTGCTATGCTGATGACAAGCAACTTTACATATCTGCCAAACCCAATGAGGACCTGTGTCTAAATCCAATAACAGACTGTATTAAAGAGATTAAAAATTGGATGAGACACAACTTTCTCTTACTTAATTCTAATAAGACTGAGGTCCTTCTATTAGGTCCTAATATTGATAAAAACATAAATGTTAATACTGTAGACATAGACGGTCACTTAATTATACCTGGTAAAACTGTGAGGAACCTTGGTGTCATCTTTGACCCAATTCTTTCGTTTGATGCACACATATGTAGCATAGTCAAAACTGCATTCTTCCATTTAAGAAATATAGCTAAAATCCGCAGTATACAGGGGGGCGCTGCTGAGCAGGCAATGGTGTAGGACGTGTGGAGAGGAGCTCCTGTCTAGATTCCCTTTATTTCATAATTTATTGCGCTTTTCTTCTTTATTTGTGCCAAATATTCGAACTCTGTTATGTGTAAGGACATTGTGAAGCCAGCTGGAGCCATATAAGTTGTACCTATGGCTGCTAGTCTTTGAAAATACAAATACAGCGGGTCCGTAAGCAGTAGGCCTAAAACCACCGTGCCAGACCACCACGAGGCAGCGGATAGCCCACGGCTACAATCTACCATGGACGCCGAGGCCCTGAAAGTAGACATCCTTGCCTCACTGAAATCCGACATCTCTTCGGCGATAAAGTCTGAGCTAAGGAATATACTTGCTGAAGAATTCGATTCTCTAAGAAGCAAGCTGAAAGAGGTGAGAGCCGAAATAGCTAACGGCGCAGCGGCTAATCGCGCTGAGATGGAGGCTATGAGGAATACTGTTAGTAGTGTGGAGGAGGGCTTGTCGGCATGGTCAGGAGAGGTAACTGCGTTGCAGACCGCAGTGACTGCGGTCAAACCGCGGACTCCGAGAAGAACTGCGAGAACTGCGGCGTGCTCCGGACACCCGCACCCCCACCGACCCCCACCGCTGCAGCTCGCCCACAATGGAAGCGCCACAGGCGGCAGGCGAGAAGGCAGAAACGGGGTAAGCGCGGGGGTATCCGAGCGAGGCTAGCGGCTAGCCCACACAAGCCAGCTATCCCCACCATGCTTTTGGCCAATGTACGCTCTCTGGACAATAAACTGGATTACATCCGCTTACTTCAGTCAACTCAGAAGACCGTGAGAGACTGCTGTATTTATGTTTTCACCGAAACCTGGCTTAACAACAGCGTCCCGGACCACACCGTTCAGCTGGAGCGGCTAACATGACTCTGTGTTTACATCAGCGATGCTTGGTGTCGGAACGTTGTTGTGGTCTGTAAACACTGCTCACCGGTAGTGGAACTGATTATTATTAAGTGCCGTCCGTTCTATCTACCGAGAGATTTCTCCGCCGTGCTGATCACTGCTGTTTACATCCCTCCAACCTCCAACAACAGCGTGAGGAGTGAAGCACTGAATGAACTGTACCAGTACATCAGTGAGCAGCAGACAGCACACCCAGATGCTTTTCTCATTCTGGCTGGAGATTTCAACCATGCAGACCCAAAGAGTGTGTTTTCTGGACTTTTTAAACACATAGACTTTCCAACCAGGGGAAACAACATATTGGACCAGGTCTTCACCACACACAGAGGAGTCTACAGAGCCTCCCCCCTCCCCCACCTGGGAGCCTCTGATCACCTCACCATTATGCTAATGCAAGCTTACAGACCACTGGTTAAAGTCACCAAACCAGTTCTTAAGCAGGTACGAGTGTGGCCAGAGGGTTCCTCAGAGGCACTTCAGGACTGTTTCAGCACAACAGACTGGAATATGTTCAGAGAGGCTGCCACCCACAACAACTCCACGGACATTCAGGAGTACACAGAAACTGTCTCTGCCTACATCACCACTGGTGATGTAACCGACCTCAAGACCATCACTGTTCGAGCGAATCAGAAACCATGGCTGACAGGAGAGGTCCACAAGCTCCTGAAGGCTAGAAATGCAGCCTTCAGAACAGGTGACCAGGCAGGCCTGTGGACAGCCAGGGCCAACCTGTCCCGTGGTATCAGGAAAGCTAAGAGGCTGTACTCAAAGAAGATTTCCCAACGCTTCAGTGACAGCAGAGACACACGGAACCTGTGGCAGGGTATCCAGTCTATCACAGGCTATAAACCACATCCACAGACCTGCGACAGCGACACATCTCTGCTGAACGACCTGAATGGGTTCTTCGCAAGGTTCGAGCCACTCAACAACACACCCGCCCAGAAATCCATCCTTCCTCCTGGGGACCAGGTGCTCACGCTATCCCCAGACAGTGTGAGGAGAGCATTCAGCAGGATCAATGCTCGGAAAGCTCCTGGGCCTGACAACATTCCTGGTCGTGTGCTGAAAGACTGTGCCTGGGAACTCGCAGAGGTTTATACTGACATCTATAATACCTTTCTGAGTCAGGCGGTGGTTCCCACATGCTTCAAAGCCACCACCATCATCCCTGTCCCAAAGAAGGCATTGCCATCCTGTTTTAATGACTATCGTCCAGTTGCACTCACCCCCATCCTCATGAAGTGCTTCGAACGACTAGTCATGTATCACATCAAGTCTTCGCTCCCCCCCTCCCTGGACCCCTACCAGTTTGCATATCGGTCAAATCGCTCGACCGATGATGCCATCTCCACTGTTCTCCACTCAGCCCTCACACACCTGGACAAGAAAGTCACCTGCATTAGAATGCTGTTTGTTGACTTCAGCTCAGCATTCAACACAATTGTCCCCCAACAGCTCATACACAAACTGGACAGTCTGGGGCTGAGCACTTCACTGTGCAACTGGCTGTTAGACTTCCTGACTGGAAGACCACAGGCAGTGCGGGTTAGCAGCAGCACATCCAGCATCACCACACTGAACACAGGGGCTCCCCAAGGATGTGTGCTGAGCCGCCTTCTGTTCACTCTGCTGACCCACGATTGCACACCAGCACACACCTCCAACTTCTTCGTCAAGTTTGCGGATGACATGACGGTGGTGGGTCTCATCAGCAACAACGATGAGTCCCACTACAGGAGCGAGGTGAGCCGCCTGGCCTCCTGGTGCAAACACAACAATCTCTCTCTGAACACAGAGAAGACCAAGGAGATTGTTGTGGACTTCAGGAGAATTCACACACAGCACACTCCTCTGTTCATCAACGGAACTGCTGTGGAGAGGGTGAGCAGCACCAAGTTCCTGGGTGTGCACGTCACAGAGGACCTCTCCTGGAGCACCAACTCAGCATCACTGGCCAGGAAGGCAAATCAGCGTATACTTTCTCCGCAAGCTGAGAAGAGCTGGAGCCCCCACCCCCATCATGACCACCTTCTACAGAGGGGCCATCGAGTGCATCCTGACCAGCTGTTTCACCGTGTGGTACGGGGCCTGCACAGCATCCTGCCGCAGGCCCCTCCAGCGCATCGTGAGGGCAGCTGAGAAGATTGTTGGCACCTCTCTCCCCTCCCTTCAGGACTTGTACAGCTCCCGCCTCACACGGAAAGCCCTCCGTCTGGCAGGAGATCCCTCCCACCCACTACACAGCTTCTTCAGCCTGCTGCCATCAGGGAGGAGACTGCGGAGTCTCGGGGCAAGGACCAGCAGACTGCGAGACAGCCCCATCCATCAGGCTGTGAGGATGCTGAACTCTCCTCCTGCTCTACCCCCCATCCCAATCCTGCCTCCAGCACACACTCACTCAGCATCCTGACCCCCCACCCCCCACCAATACAGTACTGGAACTCTGCACTACAATGCACAAAGTACTGGTCCCTTCCAAACGGACTTGCACTACACACCCAATACCTGCACTACTGCTATACTTGCACTGTCAATACGCACTTTAATTCCACTTTAATTAAACTGTGAACTTTAAGAACTTACGCGCCCATTCACTTTACCAGCCTTAAGCTATATACCATACACCCTATTTGCACTACTGTTATATACTATTTATACTGTCATTCCATCTCAATCACCATCAATATTGCACTATTGTCTTACGTATGTTTATTGTGTCTTGTTGTATTGTACACAGTGTCTCCCACTCTTTTATATTATATATCTATTTCTTTTTTTACTTATATTTATATATCTATTTCTCCCCCACACTACTGCACCTTGTTTTTGTCTCATGTATGTCTATTTGTGTCCCTGCTGTATTGTACACATAGTGTCTCCCATTCTCCTTTACTGTATCTATTAACTGTACTTGCTGTAAAATTGGGAAGGAGAGTAACGTAATTTCAATTCTCTGTATGTCCTGTACATATGCAGTATTGACAATAAAACTACTTGACTTGACTTGACTGATCTGAAATCGGAGTTGGCCGAGCTGAAGGCGCGGTGTGAGGATATGGAGGGGCGGATACGGAGATGTAATATCAGAATCGTGGGCATTGCGGAGGAACCCGGCTCGAGCTCCACCACGGCGGTTTCTAAACTGCTAAAAGAAACGCTGCACCTGGAGAAAGATATTCTTGTGGATCGCTCACACCGCGGCCTTATGCCGAAGAAAACCAATGGACGGCCCCGTGTTTTGTCGCCAAGCTCCACTACTACCAAGATTGCGTGGAGGTACTTCGCCGAGCTCAGGAAAATGGACCGCTCCGGTACCAGGGAGAACCGTTCGCGATCTTTCCAGATTACACCGCGAACGTGGAGTTCCAGGATCTGCAGAAAGCCATGCTATATGTGAAAGAGATCACCGCTACCTGACTATTCCATTCGAAATATCTTTTCAGATATGGACACTGAGAGTAAGAACTGATATCAGGTAACGTTACTGTAACTTCCGTAAATTGAGGAAACTATTTTTGTTATCGTTTTTGTTCTATTTCTGGCTTATATTGCTGTTTCATAGAGGTCGCGATGCGCCTATTCTTCTGTATTTTCAATTCTTCTATTTGGGAGTTTGGCAGGAGCTAGTGAGTGAGACACTAAGTTGCACCCCACTACTAACACACCAATGTGTGGATGTTCTTGTTGCGGGGGATTTTGCTGTCACCATGTTCGGTTGGGTGACGGGAAGGGGGGGATTTTCAGACCTGCAATTGTTAATCTATTTGTAAGTTATTATTCTATGTGCTGTGTAAACTGCTGTCAGATTATTTTGGGTAATGAGGATAAACTGCACTGTGTCAAATGGAAGAGGTAGATAACTTAAGAAGACCTACAGGCTGCCCAGTAAACTTTGTTAGTTGGAACATCAAGTCTTTAAACCACGCTATCCTAATCAGTAAGGGTCTACCATTTGTGATGTCAAGCATAGAATCAGATTCCATGGGAAGGTATGTTATTGTGGTTGGTCAATTGTACGGATTTCCTATTATTTTAGCCAATGTGTATGCTCCAAACTTTGATGATCACACATTCTTTCAAAATTTCTTCTCCCGACTACCAAATATGGTAACGCACCACCTTGTTTTAGGGGGGGGGGGGGGGGTATATGAATTGCATACTCTCTCCAAACCTAGACCGCAGTTCTTCATCAGCATACGAGTCTAAGTCAGCTCAATCAATCAAACTTTTTCTTAGGACATATGGTGTATCGGATGTATGGCGTTTCCGAAATCCTACCTCTAGAGGTTATTCTTTCTTTTCCCCAGTTCATAAGATGTTCTCATGAATCGACTATTTCTTTATTGACAAAAAGGCTTCTACCGGCAGTAACTGATTATGAGTATCAATCTATAGTAATATCGGATTATAGCCCTTTGACAATAAGGCTACGCATCCCGGAAGCTGTCCCCAACTATCGCCCATGGAGATTCAACACTCATTTGCTCTCTGAGGAAACCTTTGTTAATTTTATGAAATCAGAAATACAATTTTTTCTTAATTGTAACCAGACCCCAGGAATGCCGTCCTCAACAGTGTGGGAATCATTGAAAGCCTACCTTAGAGGCCAGATTATATCATACTCTGCAAGGCGTGGAAAATTAGAAGCGGAGCGTCTTAAACAGCTGACGGACGATATTTTACAATTGGATACAGTGTACAGTCATTCTCCCTCAGATGACATAATTAAGCAGCACCTGATATTGAAAATGGAATTTGATCTTCTTTCAACGCGTTGAGCGGAGGACCTGATTTTAAAATCCAGACACAGCTCGTATGAGCATGGGGACAAGGCTGGGAAAATACTTGCGCACCAACTTCGTCAAAAAAACGCCAATCAATATATATTTGAAATAAGCGATGAGCATGGTTTAAAACATACTGACCATTTAAAAATAAACACCTGTTTCTATCAGTATTACTATTCCCTTTACAAGTCAGAACCACCTAAAGACAGTGCTGCTTTGGAGATTTTTTTCAGAATCTCAACATACCTAAAATAGATTTAGAAACAGCCGCAGAATTAAAAGACATTAGGGCATGTCTTCTAATCCATCCCCAGATGGGTATCCAGCAGAGTTTTTTAAAGTATTTGCTAAACAACTCGCTCCACTTCTCCTATCGGTATTTCAGGAATCACTCGCTTCTCAATCTCTCCCCCCGACTATGCGCGAAGCAACCATCTCACTTATTTTGAAGAAAGAAAAAAGTCCCCTTCTGTGTGGCTCATATCATCCAATTTCGCTATTAAACACAGATGTAAAGATTCTGGCAAAACTCTTAGCTTACGATCTTGAAGAACCTATACCCTCTATAATTTCCACAGACCAAACAGGCTTTATAAAAAATAGATACTCATTTTTTAATATAAGGCGACTTCTAAACATACTCTACAACCCCTCTACATCTGATACACCAGAAGTCTTATTATCACTTGATGCCGAGAAGGCTTTTGATAGGGTAGAATGGGGCTACCTATTTTATACCCTTGAAAAATTTGGGTTTGGGCCTAAATTTATTTCTTATATTAAAACGCTGTACTCTTCCCCAATGGCTGCTGTACGTACGAATAATAACCTGTCTAAATACTTTAAACTACAGAGAGGTACACGCCAGGGATGCCCAATGTCTCCCCTTTTGTTCACAATTTCTATCGAACCTCTAGCAATAGCTCTACGTCAGGATCCTCAACTACGAGGAATTGACAGAGGGGGCCAGGAGCACAAATTATCACTCTAAGCAGACGATCTATTGCTGTATATTTCAGACCCTCTACCGTGCATCCCTAGACTACTAAATTTATTTGGTGATTTTGGAAGAATATCTGGTTACAAAATAAACTTTTCTAAAAGTGAATTAATGCCAATTAATCAGAGTGCTAAAAATATCTTGCTTAGCTCAACCCCCTTTAAAATTAACCACACAAAGATCAAATATTTGGGAATATGGATTACACGTGAATTTAAGGATCTCTATAAGTTTAACTTTCACTGCTAGACTCTGCTCTTGAAGGTGGGACAAATTCCAAGCAAACTATTCGTGGACTATATGAAATTGTCACTATAAATAATCTGACTACTCTGGATACCCTGAAAAGAAGGTGGGAGGAAGACCTAGGCAACCAAATTTCAGAAGAAATGTGGCAGAAAATCATTCAGAGAGTGCACCGGTCCTCGATCTGTCAACGACACTCTGTGGTGCAGTTTAAGGTAGTACACCGTCTTCATTGGTGTAAAGTAAGACTGTCTAGAATTAAACCAAGCGTGGATCCTACATGTGACCGATGTAAACAAGACCCAGCAAATCTATTACACGTTTTGGACATGTCCGAAGCTATATTGGTTTTGGCAATCCATTTTTGATACTCTTTCTGAAATTCTGGAAACCCCGCTGGACTATTCGCCTTATATTGCATTGTTTGGTGTCCTACCAACAGACAATCACTTAAGTCACCATAAACAAAATATGCTGGCTTTCTGTACTCTGTTAGCCAGACGACTTATATTGTTTAAGTGGAAAGACTCTAGTCCTCCAACCTATGCCCACTGGATCCGAGAGGTTATGCAACACGTTAAACTGGAGAAAATAAGGTACGCTCTTCAAGGGTCAGTACAGAGGTTTTATACAATTTGGCAACCTTTCTTAACATTTGTGGAAAACATGGAAGCTGAAAACATTACCTGTTAAATGACATAATATAAATATACAGCATGCATTTATTATTATTATTATTATTATTATTATTATATATAATTTTTTCTTTCTTCAATTTATTGTGTATAAATATATGTTGTAAACATTTATTTCATTTATGTATTCCCTAATGATCTCCCTTTTTTTTTATATGCTTACATTTGATATTTGTGTAAAGGGATTTTTATTTACTATTTTTTTATTGTTATGTATTTTTTTATGCAGGTCTGAAGGGAGGGGTACTGTGGGGAGGGAGGGGGTAAAAAAAGGGTACGGGAATGTTTGTGTCCTGTATGTGCCAAAAATCTTGAATAAAACAGACTTTGATCAAAAAAAAAATCCGCAGTATACTCTCTCTGGAAGATGCAGAGAAGTTGATACATGCATTCATAACCTCGAGGCTGGATTACTGCAACGCGCTGTTGGCTGGAAGTCCACATAAATTACTTCATAAACTCCAGCTAGTTCAAGATGCAGCTGCGAGAGTGCTTAACAGAGCTAGAAAGTATGATCATATTACTCCTATTCTTTCATCCCTACACTGGCTACCTGTTAAATTTCGTATAGATTATAAAATACTCCTCCTGACGTATAAATCCCTCAATGGTCTGGCCCCGCATTATTTGCAGGAACTTCTTACTCCTTACAATCCGCCACGTTCACTTAGCTCCCAAGACGCTGGCCTGTTATTAGTCCCGCGTATTAGAAAAAACTATGCAGGAGGAAGAGCGTTCTTTTATAAAGCTCCCCAACTTTGGAATAGCCTCCCTATTAATATACGGGACTCAGACACACTCTCAATCTTTAAATCTAGACTCAAAACATTTCTATTTGCTCAAGCTTTTGAGTAATGTCTCACTACAATTTTCTTCCTCTTACAGCTTATCCAGCAAATATAAACCCTGTCCTAATCATCTGCTTTCTCTTTCTCTCCCCATGTCCTGAGCTGCTGCTGCCAAGTGCCCATCCCACTCCAGCAGAGTTTTATAAAACCATTCTAACCCCTTTTCCTTCCCTCCCCTCTCTGTTCTCTCTCTCTATCTCTCTCACATGTGCTGAGATGCCCGGCCGGTCCGCCTGGATCTGTCCGTTTGTGGTTCCAGCTTTCAGGAATCAGCCCTGTCCTTCTACTCATCAGAATTATTACACAACCTTTCTAACTCCTGCCTTTTGTTTCTCTCTCTTTCCTTTCTGTTTTCTCTATCTATCTCTTTTACATGTATGGAGATGCCCTGTTCCCGATGTTCCCAGCCTGGCTCTCCACTGCCCGCTGTGTTGTACTCCAGCTCTGCAGCCCTGCACTGATTAACATTAACACACTCAGAATCTGTTTTCTGTATTAGTCATAGCTCTATAGTTTGTGCCCATCACATTTTTATATTCATAAATTAGTACCTGTTATATTAGCCATAGTTCACATTAATTCTCTGTACTGTTTTGTTCTGTTATTTGTTTGTTGTCTGTTATTTGTTTGTACTGAGCGGGTCAACCCGAGTAGGATGGGTTCCTCTGACTGAGTCTTGGTTCCTTCCAAGGTTTCTTCCTCTTAAAGGGAGTTTCCTTGCCACTGTGTCACCATAAAATTGGCATCTCTGTGGTGCTGCTTATAAGAGGCGTGGACCTGTTTTTCCTGTAAAGTGGCTTTGTGACAACCTTTGTTGTAAAAAGCGCTATATAAATAAAATTGAACTGAATTAAGAGCAAGGGAATTTTCGGGAAGGGCCACTCAGTAATTACTCTTTTACATTGTCTTCCTATATCCTCCGTTTGTCCTGTAAATTTGTTGGCCAGAGATTCTGAGGTGTAAATTAGGGTGTACTCAAATCGGCTGCCCTGAGGGTTTATTTGTAGAATATTTGGAACAACCATGCATGGTACAGTTGGCTTCAGGGGTGTCAATGGACCACACCCATTACACAGCCATAGATATAGCAAATTTATAAAGTATTCTAAATTAGTTTGGGGTGGTTCCCGGATTTCTACAGGCAAGAGTGAAGTCTGAAAATATCCTAAACTAATTCAGAGGAAGCATAGGGTTTTTCAAGAACAAAAAATCCGGAATTTAGATAATAATAATAATAATAATAATAAATAAATAAACTGGCAAAAGGTAAAACACTTGTGGTATGGTGTCACGTCTGGTGTTGTAGGCGCTCCCTGTCCTTCCACACTTAGCTCCAACGGAGGTTCTTAGTCTATCAACTACAACACCCAGAATGCACCACACACTGACATCACGTCAGTCTGCCGATCACGTGACATCTCACCTGACCCGGCCAGGAAGTCCTGAATATTGATTACCTGTACTATTTAAGGTCTGCTCACACACACACGCCGCGTATTGCCTGGTTTCGCCCACATTACAAAGCGTTTATCTCTGTTATAGTTTTCTCTGGATTATTGTGTATTACCTGGACTGCTTATCGTTTACGTTTTTGGATTACCTCTGATACTGCCTGCTTCGTGTATGAACTCTGGACTGTGTATTGTTTCTGATTTTGGATCTTCTCTGATACTGCCTGCCTCATGTACGACCATTGGACTGCCTCACTATCCGGTAATGGTCTCTCCCTCCTGGTTTCTGCTTAACAGTGTTCACTACCTGCTGCTACTGTTTTGTTTTATACCCTGTGGGTTTTTAATAAAATCCTTAACTGGTTCCGCGAGTGTCTGTATTCTGTACCCCATCATGACAGAATACGCGGCCTTTCGTGAACAGACAGCGATCTCAGACCAGTTAAAAACAGGGTTGATTAACCAGGGACAACTTCTCGGTCAGCACCAACAAACCCTCGTTGGTGTGACCCACACCGTCTCAGAGCTAGCTAGCCAGCAAGCTAATCAGCAGCAACAGCTGACTAGCATCCTCGAGCACCTTCAGGGCTTAGCATTAGCCAACGCTAGCTCAGCTGCTAACTCTAGCTCCATGGCTAACACCAGTTTGCCCAGCCCCAGCACTTCATCCCCCGTTTTTTTCGTGTGCAAACCGGAGTTATACGATGGTGATCCGGAGAAGTGTAGCTGCTTTATATTACAGTGCTCTGTGTTTTTCAGTAACTCTCTGCCCACTACTGCTACTGCTGTTTGGGATAGCATTTCGGTGGCTAGCTACACTGACTTTTTTTTGTATGTTTTTCGCTCTGTTTTTGATCACTCACGCTATGGACAGTCTAATGGGGAGTTACTACTGGCTTTGAAGCAAGGTCACAAGTCTGCTGCTACGTATGCTCTGGAGTTTCGGACACTAGCTGCTGGTAGTGGATGGAACGAGGCAGCGCTGCTTTCCGTGTTCAAAAACGGACTTAACCTGGACATTGTGAGAGAATTAGCATGTAAGGACGATTCACTCACCCATGATCAGCTCATCTCTCTCTCGATCCGGTTGGATCAGCTGCTGTCTCGCCGTGCCAAGACCAACTCCGACTCTACTCCGGCGGATCATCCACACGTCTGTACCAGCGGTTCCGGAAAAACTCCACCACCTACTCCTGTGTCCGTCTCCGAACGCATGGATATCCAGAGGTCCAGGTTATCGGCAGCAGAACGTCAACGCCGTCTCCACTTACATCTGTGTCTCTATTGTGGAGAGCCTGGCCACCGCAAAGCTGACTGTGGTTTCCTGACCCGATCCGGGAAGTCTTCTGCTCCGGGAAAGCGTGCGGAACACCCTCCGCGCGCTAACATGGTACGTAATCTGACTCCTTGTCATGATTCAAAGAATTTTTCATTGCCTATGATCATTAGTTCACCTACTGGTTCCTTTCCCGTCTCAGCGCTTGTAGTTTCTGGATCAGAGGGGAACTTCATAAGCTTGGAGCTGGTGAAAGAACATGGCATCCCCACGAAAGAACTTCGCCGTCCTCTGTCCATCCACGCTGCCGATGGGAAGTCGGTGCGCTCCATACCGGTGACTCTTCAGACTGTGCCGATCTCTCTTCAAGCCAGCGCACTCGACCATGAGGAACTATCTCTCTTTGTGCTCCCCAGCACCGAACACCCAGTAATTTTGGGCATGCCATGGCTCAAGACTCACAACCTAGTGATTTCCTGGTCTGAAGGGGACATTACGGTCTGGTCTGATTTTTGTTTTTCTCACTGTATTACTCTGTCTGATGTAGCTTTACAGTCCACCTCTATTGAGAGCCCCGAAGCTGTAGATGCTCCCGTAATTCCTCCTGAGTATTCCGACTATGTTGAGGTATTTAGTAAAGCTAGTGCCTAAGCTGCCGCCTCATCGGCCTTATGACTGTGCCATAGACCTCATTGAAGGTGCCACTCTCCCGAAAGCTAGGGTTTATCCACTCACTCTTGACGAAGAGAAGGCTATGGCTACTTATGTTGAGGAGGCTCTTGCGCAAGGGTTTATCCATCCATCTAAGTCGCCTGTAGGATCGGGTTTCTCTTTTGTTAAGAACAAGGATGGTGGTCTGCGACCTTGCATTGATTATCGGGGTCTGAACGACATCACCAAGAAATTTGCTTATCCGCTTCCTCTTATCCCTAGCGCACTTGAACAACTGAGAGAGGCCAAATATTTCACCAGATTGGATTTACGCAGTGCGTATAACCTCATTCGTATCCGCGAGGGAGATAAATGGAAGACTTCACTATCACTAACGGGCACTACGAATACTTAGTCATGAGCTTTGGTCTTGCTATTGCCCCAGCAGTCTTCCAGTCATTCATGAACGATGTCTTCCGTGACATGATCAATAAGTATTTGGTCCTTTTTATTGACGACATTTTGACGACACCTTGACTCTCACGTACAGCATGTCCACTCTGTTCTCCAACGTCTCTTAGATCACAGTCTCTATGCTAAAGCCGAGAAGTGTGAATTCCACCTCCAACGGGTCACATTTCTCGGCTATGTCATTAGTCCTCAGGGTGTCCTTATGGACGATACTAAAGTTTCTGCCGTGACCAATTGGACTGTCCCCCAGTCAGTGAAGGATTTACAGCGTTTTTTGGGATTCGCTAACTTTTACAGGCGCTTTATTAGCCGCCCCACTCACTGCGTTAACCAAGGGCGCCACCAAGGTACTCAGGTGGTCCCCTGCAGCTGATGCTGCTTTTGTTAAACTCAAGTCTGCTTTCGTCTCTGCTCCCATTCTCGCTCACCCTAAGCCTGATCTTCCGTGTGTGGTCGAGGTCGACGCATCTGACTCTGGGGTGGGGGCCGTCTTGTCTCAGCGTGGTGGTACTCCTCCTTAACTACATCCCATAGCCTTCTTTTCTAGAAAGATGACTCCTGCTGAACGCAAGTATGGCATAGGGGATAGGGAGCTTCTGGCTGTAAAACTTGCTCTCAAGGAGTGGCGTCACTGGTTGGAAGGGTCCGCTCATCCGTTCACTGTTTATACTGACCATAAAAACCTTGAATATTTGCGCAACGGCAAACGTCTCAACCCACGTCAAGCACGTTGGTCTTTGTTTTTCTCGCGCATTGATTTCTCCATTTCCTTTCGCCCCGGTAGCCGTAACCCTAAGGCGGATGCGCTATCACGAATCTTCTGCTCTCCTGACAGCGCATCCCAGTCCTCTGAGTGTGAGCTTATTCTACCACCCAATGTAAAGATCGCAGCTATTCGCTGGGAATTAGACGAGCTCATCCAGCAAAGTTCGGAACACTCGCCTCCTCCTGAGGGTTGTCCACCTCAGAAAACGTTCGTTTCAGTGCAATTTCGTGACCGTCTCATTAGTTGGGCTCATTCGTCCCTTACCTCTGGCCACCCGGGTGTCACACGCACATTGCAGTTAATCTCAGCTCGTTACTGGTGGGAAACCATGCGAGCTGACGTACACGCTTTCATAGTCTCCTGCTCCGTCTGTGCTCAGTGCAAAACTCCTAAAACCCTTCCAGCCGGTAAGCTAGTTCCTCTTCCTGTACCTGAACGACCTTGGTCTCATATTGCAGTAGATTTTGTGACGGACTTACCTGAGTCTGAGGGTTACACCACTGTTCTCACAGTTGTAGACAGGTTTTCTAGGGGTGTCAAGTTTATTCTGTTCCCTGCATTACCCACAGCTTTACAAACTGCTCAGGCCATTTACACTCACATTTTTAGACACTATGGCATCCCTGAGGATATTCTTTTGGACCGAGGTCCTCGGTTTACTTCTAGAGTATGGAAGGCATTCTTTGAACATTTAGAGGTTCATGTTAGCCTTACCTCTGGTTTCCATCCCACTAGCAATGGGCAGTGTGTCAATCAGGAATTAGGTAAATTCCTTAGGCTGTACTGTCATAAACACCCTACTGACTGGTCCCAGTTTCTCATATGGGCTGAAATCGCACAAAACTCACTCACTAAATCTACTTCTGGTCTCACTCCATTCCAGTGCATTCTAGGGTACAAACCTCCGTTAGCTCCGTGGACAGCCGTGTCTTCTGAGGTTCCAGCAGTTGACGACTGGATGAAACGGAGTGAGCAGGTGTGGGAGGAGACTCACCAGCAGGTTTCGGATGCGTTGCGCCAGTATAAGGAGAGGTCTGACAGACACTACGGACAGGCAGTACCCCCCAGTACCAACCCGGGGATCAGGTCTGGTTGCCTACACGGGACTTGAGGTTTGAGGGAGAGTGCAGGAAGCTGGTACCCAAGTAGATTGGCCCGTTTAAGGTTATCTCGCAGGTGAACGAGGTCACCTATAAGATTGAGCTGCCAGCTCAATATCGGGTACATAATTCTTTCCATGTGTCTCTTCTTAAGCCTCTTGTTCCAGGTCTGCTCGCTGAGGGTACTCCTGAGGATGTTCCGCCCGCGGCAGTGGAGGGGGAGGCTTCATCCACGTATGCGGTGAGGGAGGTACTGGATTCTCGCAGGCGCGGTGGTGTGCTCCAGTATCTGATCGACTGGGAGGGCTACGGCCCCGAGGAGCGTTGCTGGGTTGCTGCTGGGGATGTGCTGGACCCTGCTTGGCCGAGTTTCATGCTCGTCACCCGGGCAAGCCTGCTCCCAGACCCCGTGGGCGTCCCAAGAGCTCACTTTGCTCTTCGGTTCTGGTTCGTCAGGGTTCCCGGTCTCGCAGCCCCCGCCGGTCTGGTACCTCTGTGGTGACTTCTGTTCCTCCTGCCGGTACTCCCTGCTCGTCGGGTGGACGATTTTTGCCTTGCCTACTCTGTGGATTATTGTGTATTACCTGGACTGCTTATCGTTTACGTTTTTGGATTACCTCTGATACTGCCTGCTTCGTGTATGAACTCTGGACTGCCTCACTATCCGGTAATGGTCTCTCCCTCCTGGTTCTGCTTAACAGTGTTCACTACCTGCTGCTACTGTTTTGTTTTATACCCTGTGGGTTTTTAATAAAATCCTTAACTGGTTGCGCAAGTGTCTGTATTCTGTACCCCATCATGACATATGGAGTAATTCCATGTTTGCGTGGAGCGCCGTGCATAACTTCGGGTACATGGGAAAGCAGCGTAATGTCCTGACAAGCTCAGGTACGAACATAAAATATTATAAACTAATAAACGACTTGCTATCTGCCTTAATAGTATCATCTTAAGTCGCAGTCATTAAAATGCACAGCATATATGTCAACAAATGATCCTGTCAGCAAAGAAAAATCAGCGGGGCTTTCTAATTGGTGCTGGCTCAACGCAGCTCGCATGTTTATTGGGTATGTCCTCATTAAAATTAGTGTTTTTTTTGTTCATTGCCCATTTATTAGTGTAAATAAGTGTCATTGGCTTTGGTGTATCTTGGCCAGTGCGTAATGGTAGATCTTGTTTGGGTTACAGTTGCAGAATAAAATTGTTTCGGTTGTATTGACATCAGCAGCATATGATATCTGGGTATGTTATTCATACGTTACTGTGCGCGCGTGCGTGTGTGTGCGCGCGCAGGCACGTGTAAATGTATATGGTGATGTATTCATGGTGATGGCAATCACTATTAATTGTATTGGTTGGGTGTATATGTAGTTTGCTTGTTAACACAGTGTAACTATATGCTATGAAGGTGTTAGCTGGGCACCGTTTTAGTACTTGCATATAAATATATATATACACCTGCATGCTTAAGGCAACCCATGGGCATATTATTGTGGCTTTTGATATTTCTTATTGTTTCTGTATTCGTATATTTAATATTTTGGTATATTTGATCTCCTAATATATTGTATTCTAATGCAGTTTGGTTTATTTGTTTTTTCTTTAGAGTGGGGCTGCAGCCTGGGTGCTTGCAGGCCACTGTTTTCCTCCCATTGTTATTTTAATGTGCATATATATGTATTGTCTAACAATTTGCGCAGTATAGCCTGTAATTTTATAGTGTGCATTCTACTGAGCCACCTATTGCCTTTTAAATTTAAAGTTCTAGTTGTGATGTGGTGTTGGGATTCGGACATACGCAATTAAAGCTGCTATCTGTATAAATATTGTACTAGCATATCACAGCATATCATAGCATATTTTGTCCAGTTGCACTTGTATAATTGCTTTGGATGCCCTTTTTTATTCTTTTGTTCGTTTGTGGTCAAGGAGTGGGCTACTCTGGTGCTCTGGTTTTGTCTTTGTTTTTGGGGTATTGTAGTGTTGTGTCTCTGATTGGTGATGAACTGGCAAGGTTGCTTTTTGTGTGGTTTGTACCAGTGTGCAGTGATTGTCTTTTCATATAGTAGAGTGAGGGGGCTCTGCAGGGTTGGACACTTTCTTGGCCACACCATTTTGAGCCTGTGTGTGTTATTAGGTGTTTTATATATGCGTCTGAATCCCACTCAGTAATGATCAGTGCTAAGTCTCTCTGTTTTTAATGTATTTTTATAATTAATTACAATAAACAGTCATATTGAGTACAGTTGATGCACGTGTATTATTGGTTGGCTCATACACTCATTTAGTGGGTGGCCTAGTGTGGGGTTCCCCTTTTCCCATAATACAGGGGTGGCGTAGTCAATATTATTCCTTTTTTTAAGGTGGGTGTGTTTACCTATTGTTGTATATTCTATACACACCATTACATTTGGCGTACGTTCGGCAGGATCTGTTATTATCGAGCCATATGCCAATTTTACTGTGCGTTACCAATTGAGATGCTTTTCCCCTACCCAGAATAGAGGAGTCATTGCACTGAGTGGAGCAAAGTAGTTTAGCACTCTAGACTTGGCAATTGGGTATAATCAGGTCCCTGTAGCCAATAAGAATAGAGAAAAGACTGCATTTTGCACACCATTTGGATTATTCGAATTTACTTGCATGCCTTTTGGCAGCACCCCTGCATAGGCTTGTGGGTGCGCTGCAGGGCTCCAAGAAACAGCCTAGGCCAAGGTTACATGGCACAGTGGCCTCTCATTGGGATGAAGTATGTGAGGTTAGTTTTCAGGCTTTAAAAGGTCAGCTGGTGAGTGCACCTGTATTGGGGTATGCTGATTTTACACAACCTTTTATTGTAGAGATGCAGGACTGGGGCAGTACTGTCCCAGGAGCAAGAGGGGCAGCGGCGGCCTTTAGCGTTTGCCAGTCGAGTGTTGCGTCCTAGTGAGCGCAATATGTCGAACTACAGTGCAATGAAGTTAGAGTTGTTGGCCCTCAAGTGGGCTGTAACTGAAAAATTCAGGGAATATTTGTTGGGAAATAAGTTTACTGTAGATACTGACAATAATCCCTTTAGTTATTTACAGTTGGCAAAACTTGGGGCTGTGGAACAGTGTTGGGCCTCCCAGTTGGTGCTATTTAATTTTGAAATCAAGTATCAACCTGGAACAGCAAATGCTAATGCTGATGCCCTTTCTCGACTGCCAGTTGTTGATGGTCAGCCCTCTGTGAGTGTGGGGGGCATTTCCGTCTCACTTGGGGTTTCTCAAGCTAAGAATAGAACAGCAGCTTGTTCCCATGGAGCTGCAGCTTTGTCAGTGGATGCCCTCCCTTCTCGTAGCCTAAGGGATTTACGGGTACTACAGGCAGATGATCCCACTATTGCAGATTTCAGTAGTTATTGGGAAAGGGGAAGGATTCCAACTGTAGCAGAGCTCAAAAGTGAGAGGGGAGGAGTTAGAGAGCTGGTAAAACAGTGGCCAAGAATTGTGCAGCGTGAAGGCGTGTTTTATAGGAAGGTACAGCTACCACCATCTAAACATTTTGTGTTCCAGTTAATTCTACCTAGTGCACTCCAAGCTGAGGTTCTAACAAGTCTGCATGATGACCACGGCCACCAAGGGGTTGAGCGCACTACAGAACTGGTGAGGCAGAGGTGTTACTGGCCAAAGATGTGGCAACACATGAGGAAATGGTGTACAGAGTGTGAGCGGTGCACAGTTGCTAAAGCTACACATCCTAAGGCAAGAACTTTTATGGGTAGTTTGTTAGCTACAAGGCCGTTATAGATCCTCACTATAGACTTTACACTGTTGCAGAAGGCAAGTAATGGACAAGAAAATGTGCTGGTTTTGACATACGTCTTCTCAAAATGTACACAGGCATATGCAATACCTGACCAGAAGGCTAGCACAGTGGTAAAGGTATTGGTAGAAAAGTGGTTCCATGTGTATGGTGTACCTAGAAGAATTCATTCTGACCAGGGGCGGAGTTTTGAGGGAGAGCTTCTTAGGCGTTTGTGCGAAATTTATGGCATTGCGAAAAGTCGTACTACAAGTGTCACGTCTGTGCGGCTTCAGGCCGCACAGCTGCAGCGCTGGATATTCACACACCCAGCTCCGAAATTCTCTCGGCGGCCACGCCCATCTCCGAGGTGTCTTCGGCTGCTGAGCCACGCCCCCGGACTCCTGCTGTCCCAGAGCCTGCATACGCTGCTGTGTGTGCAGTTCCAGCCTCCGTGTCTGCTCCAGCAGTTCCAGTCTCCGTGTCTGCTCCAGCAGTTCCAGTCTCCGGGTCTGCTCCAGCAGTTCCAGCATCCAAGTCTGCTCCAGCATTTCCAGCATCCAAGTCTGCTCCAGCAGTTCAAGACTCCGCACCGCCAGCACCAGCTCCCGCTGCCAGAGTCGCCGCGCTGCCAGCACCAGCTCCCGCTGCCAGAGTCGCCGCCAGCACCAGCTCCCGCTGCCAGAGTCGCCGCGCCGCCAGCACCAGCTCCCGCTGCCATAGTCGCCGCGCCGCCAGCACCAGCTCCCGCTGCCAGAGTCGCCACCCCACCGGTTCCTGCTCCCAGAACTTTGTTTGTCTCCAGGGCCCCAGGACCCAGGCAGGCACCGAGGCCCCCGGACTTTAACCCCAGAACTGTGCCCAGGCTGGCTCCTTGGACTTCTCCACAGACTTTTGCCAGTCCTGGGCACCCACCTATGTTTTTTGTACCCCTGTCTCTCCCTGTCCTGGTCCCCGTGTCTGTGTTTGTTCCAGTTCCCGTCCCTGGTGGTTTCTCCGTGCCTGTCCCTGTCACTGTGTTCGTGTCTGTCCCCGTTGATATTCTCGTCCCTGTTCCATTGTCTCCGTCCCCTGTCCAGTCTCCGTCCCCTGTCCAGTCTCCGTCCCCTGTCCAGTTCCCTGTTCAGTCTCCGTCCCCTGTCCAGTTCCCTGTTCAGTCTCCGTCCCCTGTCCAGTTCCCTGTTCAGTCTCCTAGCCCTGTCCAGTCTCCCTTCCAGACTCTGTTCTCCATGTTCTCCAGTCTCCATGTTAGTCCCTGGTCTTGTCTCTTGTTTGTCCCGGCCTCTCCCCGCCGCCAGCCCCCGGGGTTCGTTTTTACGCGCCTCGGGAGCTGCGCGTTTAGGGGGAGGCTTCTGTCACATCCTGGCCTCGTCTCGTGTCTCTGTGTGTCTTCCCCACGTGACCTGTGCCCCTCTGTGTCTCCTGTCAGTAGTTTTCCACCACGTGTTTCTCATTTGTAGCTCCGCCCCTTCCCCAGGTGTTTCCTATTCGAGTGTGTCCTGTTTGGTTAAATAGCCCTCCTCTGTCACTTGTCCTCCGTCAGTCTTTGCACCTTCCACTGTTGTCTGTCTCTCCGCATTTCAGTGTTGCTATAGCCCTAGTTCAGTGTTTATTCCTAGTTTGTTTCCCTTGCTCCTTATTCTGTGTTTTTTCTGTTTATTTCTAGTTTCCTGTTTTTATCCATTGTTTTTCCTCCCTTGCCCTGCTTAGTTTAGTTTTCCTTTGTCTAATTTAGCTTCTTGTTTATTTCCTTGTTTATTTCTAGTCCTTCTCTTGTATATATTCCCTGTTTATTATTATATTCTCTAGTTAGTTTGTTTATGTTATTAGCTCTGTTTAGTTTCTCGTTTATTAGCCTCCCTGTTTGTTTGTTAGTTTTCTCACCTCTGTTTCTTGTTTATTTCTTATTTACTTGTTTCTTTTGTTTACCTTTGTTATTTATTTAATAAATTATTTAATTTTGCTCTTACCTGCACTTGCGTCCGCCTCCTCGTCTCCCTGCCTGGGTCAGCCCTGACAACAAGCTGCCATCCAGCTGGAAACGGGCAGCGATTTAATCGCACGTTACATGATTTACTTCGTACAGTACCTCCTGAGAAAAAGCGCAAATGGCCCCAATATTTACTTCACCTTCTGTTTGCCTACAACACAACAGTACATCAGTCCACACAATACTGCCCGTATGAGCTGTTATTTGGACAGAAACCTCAGTTACCGATTGATCGGTTACTAGGGAATACGGAGGATGTAGGTAGTGGGAGTGTGGGTCCTTCTGATTGGGTAAATTACCATAGAGAACACCTGTCTGAAGTGTACACTAATGCAAGAGATCACTTAGAAGCAGCAGCAGCTTATCAAAGACATGATCGGGATACCGCAGCTCCTATATTGTCCGCAGGTACATTTGTTCGCTGTAGAAATCACTTTCAGGGCCGACATAAGAAACAAGATATATGCAATTCAGTGGTCTTTGAAGTAGTGGGGTGTTTAGATGCAATAGGAACAGTGTATAAGATCAAGCCAGTGGGGGAGGAAGGAGGCATTAAGACCATTCATAGGTTCGAGATAAAGGTGGTTTCATATGTGGAAGAGGGCCAGATAACATCTGTAACATCTGCATCTATGCCATTCCAGGAGTCTGTGCAGGAAGAGATGGAGGAGGAGAGCATCTACGATGGGGTTTTGGTTTGTGTGCAACCTAGGGTGAGGATGGCCCCGAGAGTAGACACAGAAATAGATCCTGTTGATCCCTGTTTAGACCATAGTCTGGACCATGTTTCCTGTGAGGGACGGTCAAATTTGAAGAGTGGGGTGAATGTGGTATGGCTAAATCTCAAATTTAACTATTAACGTAATTATTAACTATATCTCAAGTTTATCTATTGTTTGGTCATTTTTAATCATATGGTAGATCTTGTTTGGGTTACAGTTGCAGAATAATATTGTTTCGGTTGTATTACATCAGCAGCATATGATATCTGGGTGTCACATCTTTTGCCTGTTTTCTGTCTATTCTCATGTCTGTTATTCTCACGTGACCCGGCTTCTCTGTGTTTCTTCCCTGGTGTTTTTCCACTCACCTGTGTCCATTTGTAGCTCTGCCCCTCATTAGTCAGTCCCCAGGTGTTACCTGTTCTCTTTCCCGCCTTGTGTGTGTATTTAAGCGTCTCTGTCAGTGTTAGTTTGTCGGTTCTTGTGCGTTTACACGTCTGTCAAGGCTGTGTTAATCCCGTCTGTTAGTTGGTCTCCCTGTGTATGAGTTTCTGTTTGGTTTATGTTTTGTTTTCAGTTCTTAAATGAATATTACTTGCATTAGCGTCCGCTCTCCTCGTCCCGTCCTTCACACAGCGTTACACTGGGTATGTTATTCATACGTTACTGTGCGTGTGTGTGTGCATGTGCGTGCATGCGTGTGTGTGCGCGCGCGCAGGCACGTGTAAATGTATATGGTGATGTATTCATGGTGATGGCTATCACTATTAATTGTATTGGTTGGGTGTATATGTAGTTTGCTTGTTAACACAGTGTAACTATATGCTATGAAGGTGTAAGCTGGGCACCGTTTTAGTACTTGCATATAAATATATATATATACACCTGCATGCTTAAGGCTACACATGGGCATATTATTGTGGCTTTTGATATTTCTTATTGTTTCTGTATTCATATATTTAATATTTTGGTATATTTGATCTCCTTATATATTGTATTCTAATGCAGTTTTTCCTCCCATGGTTATTTTAATGTGCATATATATGTATTGTCTACCAATGTGCGCAGTATAGCCTGTAATTTTATAGGGTGCATTCTACTGAGCCACCTATTGCCTTTTAAATTTAAAGTTCTAGTTGTGATGTGGTGTTGGGATTCGGACATACGTAATTAAAACTGCTATCTGTATAAATATTGTACTAGCATATCACAGCATATTACAGGCGTATTGTGTCCGCAAAGCGGAACCAGAGAAAAAAAAATTAACAGGTCTGAGTGCCTTTGAGAAAGTTTTCGGCAGACCCATCACGTGAAATTAAGCTCATCTCCGCTGATTGAAAAGAGTTACTAGATCATTATCTCACGATATTGCGTCTCGTTGTATGAGGCGTTTTCTGAGTGTGTCCAGGTGAAAGCAGTGTGGACGCAACCAGCCGACCAGCCTGTCCACGACCACAAGCCAGTTGACTGGGTGCTGATATGAGACCTCCGCAGGCAAAGGTGCTCCTAGTGTTCCAAAGAGCCATTAAGATGGATGGCAGGAAGACGCAAGAATGCTCCGACTACATCTGAAGAAACAGCTTAAAAGATGATCAGCACTAAAAGGCTAATTGTGATGGCAGTGGCATATATGGCATTTTGTTTTGCTGAGTTAAGACGAGATATCACTCTCGTAACCCAGATTAGTTGACTTTATAAGAAAATTGCATATTAACCCATTGCCTTAAATTACTTAAGTCTTTACACAAAAAAAACTAACTAAATTATTATCAAATTAATATCGACTCTTAACTGGATGTATTAAGCAAAACTACATCATTATTCTTTCTTCAAAATTAATTAAATTAGTTCTCTTCTGAAGTCTAAATGAAGTGCAATGAAAATTTCAGCTCAACATCGCAAACAACCAATTGGATGCTTTAGAATGAGATATTTTACGAAACATAAAAGAATAACTAATTACTACTCAAATCTTTTATTGCGAATAAAATTCGGGTCGAAAGTGCAGCTCCTGCAATTAACGAACAATACTGATCCTGTAGGATTAAATAAAGAAACTGGGCCTGAGATATTAACTTGATGAAAATAAATATTTAAAAAATGTAATTGATTAGAATCAAAGGGGGGAATTGTGATGAAAATATATTTAATTAAAGTGATTCATAATCAATAAGGAGGGTAAATTATTCCTTAATCATGTATGTAATTGTGCCTGGAGATACGTGACTAGCTGCAGAGATTAGAATGTGCGTACGTGGCTCACATGGGCGTGCAGGACAGGTGACCACTCGATCACATCCCTCAGGCATCAACCATAAAACATACGTGGCACGAGCTACTGACCAGTGTACTGGAAGGTTCAGGAAACTACGTGTCTCTAAAGTGTAAGCTTCACCCTCGTCCCAGGCTATAGGAATGCACCGGACCGGACTGGTCAAGACTGGCCAGGTGATGTACAGAGAGAAGTGGACATTTTACCATATAAGGCAAAGGCAATACGCTGAGATGTTGGCTGTACGGGGGGAGAGACTTGAACGCATGCTTTGTAATGTATTCTGTCTTTTCTCCAATTAAATAATTGCCACTCACTTGATCCAGACTCAGATTTCCGTGTTTGTTCTGTCATTAATCTTTGTTTTCCACCACAATCACTAACCCCCAAATCCAGCCTATGTCTCAAATGGCTTCCTAACCCCCAAACCCAGCCTTTCCCTTAGATCTCTCAGTAACTTGGTTCCAAAACCAAGCCTTTCTCGTAGGTCCATCACTAACCCTCAAACCCAGCAATTCTCTCAGATCTCTTACTAACCCCCAAACCAAACCATTCTCTCAGATCTCTCACTGACCTCTAAACCAAGCCTTTCTCTCAGATCTCTCACTGACCCACAAACCCAGCACTTCTCTCAGAAATCTTACTAACCCCCAAACCTAGCCTTTTTTCTAGGTTTTGACTAACCTCCAAACCTAGCGTTTCTCTCAGACCTCTCACTAACCCCCAAACCAGACCTTTCTCTCAGATCTCTCACTAACCCCCAAACCCAGCCTTTCTCTCAGATCATTGACTTACCCCCAAACCCAGCCTTTCTCTCAGATCTCTCAGTAACCCCCTAACCTATCTTTCCTCTCAGATATGTCACTAACCCCCAAACCCAGACTTTCTCTAAGATCTCTCAGTAACCCCCAAACCCAGACTTTTTCTAAGATCTCTCAGTAACCCCCAAACCCAACCTATGTCTCAAATATCTCACTAACCCCCAAATTCAGCATATCACTGAGATCTCTCAGTAACCCCCTAACCCAGCCTTTCTCTCAGAGCGCCACAAACCCTGCCTTTCTCTCAGATCCGTCACTAACCAAAAATCTAGACTATCTCTCACTAACCACAAAACCGAGCCTTTCTCTCAGATCTTTCACTAACCCCCAAACCAAGCATTTCACTCAGACCTCTCACTAACCCCCCAAACCAAGCCTTTTTCAGATCTCTCACTAACCCAAAATCCATCCTCTCTTTCAGTAACCTCCTAACCCAGCCTTTCCCTCAGATCTCTCAGTAAGCCCCAAACCCAGGCTTTCACTTAGACCCCTCACTAACCACCAAACCAAGCCTTTCTCTAGATCTCTCACTAACCTCCAAACCCAGCGTTTCTTTCAGATCTCTCACTGATACCAAAACCAAGCCTTTCTCTCAGATCTCTCAGTAACCCCCAATCACAGCCTCTCTCTAAGATATCTCACTAACCCCCAAACCAAGCCTATCTCAGATCTCTCAGTGACCTTTAAATCCAGATATCTCACTAACCCCCAAACCAAGCCTATCTCAGATCTCTCAGTGACCCCCAAACCAAGTCTTTATCTCAGACCTCTCACTAACCCCCAAACCCAGACTTTCTCTAAGATCTCTCAGTAACCCCCAAACCCAACCTATGTCTCAAATATCTCACTAACCCCCAAATTCAGCATATCACTGAGATCTCTCAGTAACCCCCTAACTCAGCATTTCACTCAGACCTCTCACTAACCCCCAAACCCAGCCTTTCTCTCAGAGCTCCACAAACCCTGCCTTTCTCTCAGATCCGTCTCTAACCGAAAATCTAGACTATCTCTCACTAACCACAAAACCGAGCCTTTCTCTCAGATCTTTCACTAACCCCCAAACCCAGCCTTTCACTCAGACCTCTCACTAACCCCCAAACCAAGCCTTCCTCTCAGATCTCTTACTAACCTCCTAACCCAGCCTATGTCTCAAATATCTCACTAGCCTACAACCCCAGCATTTCTCTCAGATATTTCATTAACCCCCAAACACAGCCTTTCCATCAGATTTTCTCATTAACCTCCATATCCACCCTTTCACTTATACATCTGATTAACACCCAAACCAAGTCTTTTTCAGATCTCTCACTAACCCAAAATCCATCCTCTCTTTCAGTAACCTCCTAACCCAGCCTTTCCCTTCCCCCCAGATCTCTCAGTAAGCCCCAAACCCAGGCTTTCACTTAGACCCCTCACTAACCCCCAAACCAAGCCTTTCTCTCAGATCTCTAAGAGCTCCACAAACCCTGCCTTTCTCTCAGATCTGTCACTAACCCCCAAACCAAGCCTTTCTTTCAGATCTCTCACTAACCTCCAAACCCAGCGTTTCTTTCAGATCTCTCACTGATACCAAAACCAAGCCTTTCTCTCAGATCTCTCAGTAACCCCCTCACAGCCTCTCTCTAAGATATCTCACTAACCCCCAAACCAAGCCTTTCTCAGATCTCTCAGTAACCTTCAAATCCAGCCTTTCTTTCAGATCTCTCACTGACCCCAAAACCAAGCCTTTATCTCAGACCTCTCACTAACCCCCAAACCCAGCCTTTCTCTCAGATATCTGACTAACCCCAAATCCATCCTATCTCTCACCAACCCCCTTTCTCTCAGATCTCACACTGACCCCAAATCTAAGCTTTTCTCTTAGATCCCTGACTAACCCCCAAAACCAGCCTTTCTCTCAGATATCTCAATAACCCCAAACCAAGCTTCTCTCTCAGATCTCTCACTGACCCCCAAACCTAGCCTTTCTCTCAGATCTCTCAGTAACCCCCAATCACAGCCTCTCTCTAAGATATCTCACTAACCCCCAAACCAAGCCTATCTCAGATCTCTCAGTGACGTTTAAATCCAGCCTTTCTCTCAGATATCTCACTGACCCCCAAACCAAGTCTTTATCTCAGATCTCTGTTACCCAAAATCCAGCCTCTCTTTCACTAACCCCCAAAACCAAGCTTTTCACTCTCAGATCTCCACAAACCCTGCCTTTGTCTCAGATCTGTCACTAACCGAAAATCCAGCTTATCTCTCACCAACTCCAAAACCCAGCCTTTTTCTCAGATCTTTGACTAACCGAAAATCCAGCCTATTTCTCACTGACCCCCAAACCAAGCCTTTCTCTCAGATCTTTCAGTAACCCAAAATCCAGCCTCTCTCTCACTAACCCCCTATCACAACCTTTCTCTCAGATATCTAACTAATGCCCAAACACAGCCTTTCCGTTAAATCCCTCACTAACCCCCAAACCCAGCCTTTCTCTCAGATCTCTAACTGACCCACAAACCCAGTCTTTCTCTTAGATCTGTCACTAACCCAAAATCCAGCCTATCTCTCACTAACCCCCAAACCCAGCCTTTCACTCAGGTCCCTATCTAACCCCCAAACCAAGCCTTTATCTCAGACCTCTCACTAACCCCCAAACCCACCCTTTCTCTCAGATCATTGACGAACCCCCAAACCCAGCCTTCCGCTCAGATCTCTCACTGACAGACAAACCCAGCCTTTCTCTCAGATATCTCACTAACCCCCAAATCCATCCTATCTCTCACCAACCCCCTTTCTTTCAGATCCCACACTGACCCAAAACTAAGCTTTTCTCTTAGATCCCTGACTAACCCCCAAAACCAGCCTTTCTCTCAGATATCTCAATAACCCCAAACAAAGCTTCTCTCTCAGATCTCTTAGTGACCCACAAACCCAGCCTATCTCTCAGATCTCTCACTGGCCCCCAGATCCAGACTTTCTCTCAGATTTCTCACTATCCCCCAAACCAAGCCTCTCTCTCCGATCTCTTAATGACCCACAAACCCACCCTATCTCTCAGTATCTCAGTAACCCCCAATCACAGCCTCTCTCTAAGATATCTCACTAACCCCCAAACCAAGCCTTTCTCAGATCTCCCATTAACCTTCAAATCCAGCCTTTCTTTCAGATCTCTCACTGACCCCAAAACCAAGCCTTTATCTCAGACCTCTCACTAACCCCCAAACCCAGCCTTTCTCTCAGATCTCTCACTGACAGAAAAACCCAGCCTTTCTCTCAGATATCTGACTAACCCCCAAATCCATCCTATCTCTCACCAATCCCCTTTCTCTCAGATCTCACACTGACCCCAAATCTAAGCTTTTCTCTTAGATCCCTGACTAACCACCAAAACCAGCCTTTCTCTCAGATATCTCAATAACCCCAAACCAAGCTTCTCTCTCAGATCTCTTAGTGACCCACAAACCCAGCCTATCTCTCAGATCTCTCACTGACCCCTAAACCCAACATTTCTCTCAGTTATCTCACTAACCCCCTAACCCAGCCTATCTTTCAGATCTCTCACAAACCCCCAAACCAAGCCTTTCTCTCAGATCTCTCCAGGTTCCAGGTTCCTGAACAAGTCTTTGTGTTTCCACTGCAAAATCACAGGTTCTCTGCCAGAAAAGCTGGTTCCATTTTGGCCCCACAATCTTGCTGGTCTGGAACCAGCGAACCTGTGACGCGAGTAGCCAAAGGACGGGGCGTTGAAGTGTCTCTGGGGCAAAGTTGTTTATAAACTTTACCGTCATTCACAGCTAAGAGCAGCAGAAGCAGCTAAATAAATAAAAACGAATCAACAGTGCTCCACCGAGGACAGCAGCACAAATTTTAAAAGGAGCTTGTGTAACCCACATTTCATGTGGTTAACAGAGTTTAATTAAAATGTGTCCTGTCAAGTGAAGGGTTACATTTCCCTGTAGCAGGGAAGAACAGCCACAACCAGTCAAGATGCAAAGTAGCTTAGCTCCACCCAGGAGCTGCTGAGAGTGTAAAAAATTAAAAAGCTCAACCAGCTAATTGGAGCAATCCCCTGTGCTGATAATTACAGCGAATCAGTAGAGCACTTAACTGCCCCGCCTCCACCACTGCTGCAGTTTCAGTCCCCATCCCCCCTTCTCTCGTGCTGGGGAGAAGTCAAGACAGGCTGCTGCCTGGAGGGCATAAGCTGTGTAAAACCCTGTGAAAAATAGCTCAAAAAGTTTTATAAAAGTTACTGAACCCTAGAGAGGGGAGATAGGAGGCTTCAAACCACCCAATTTGTGTGAAGCTGTGGAGAAATAAACTGTGAAAAGGCACTGAATGGTAAGAAACTGTTTGCTAAGCAGTAACCTAGCTAACCATGTGCTCACGTAGTAGCTAGCTTACAATGTGGTTCTGTATATTATTTGGTTTATAGCAGTTAATATGAGCTAATAATTCCCCAAATACTTTAAATAAGTTAATCTTAGGTTAAAGTTGGTTGTAATCAAGTTTAAGCTGAAACATGGGGCTACTCGAGTGAAATGTTTTTACTCATAGCTATTACTGGATAGAGCTAGTGAGACAACACAGCCGAGATTCCAGTTCATTCCAGAGGTAAATGTATTCCTGTGTTTAAAAAAAAAAGGTTTTATTAAGTATTTTTGAGCAGACATAAACCAAATAATTAATTAATTTTGCAAAGTTTATTTACATTTAAATATGTTGGGCAGACACATTTATTTACACAGAGGTTACAACCTGAAAAAGTTAAATATTGTGTTACAAGTGCTTGTGAGAAATAATTAAGTAGGGATTTAGCCCCCCCCCCCTGGCTAAATATAATAAAATTGCTACATTACCTTTTTTTATCTAAACAGATCAGGTTTTTTGCGGGGACCATCAGAACCTGGGCAGGCAGAGTCTGGTGGATCTTAAGGAAAGTAGATGGCGAGCCACCCAAAGAGTTGAACTGTTACTGTGAGATCTCATCTTCACTACAAAATGGTAATTACTGGACACTTCACCAGTTATATTATTATTTAATGTATACATTAATGATAGTCACATCCATTGTGGACTGTAAAATATATTTATATGCTGAATATAAGTACCTTGGCATATGGCTAGATGACAAATTTACTTTTAAGCACCATATTAACAAGCTTTTGAGTAAATTAAGGCAAAAACTCTGCTTCCTATATAGAAATAAATCATGCATTCCAATGCACTCAAGAAAAAAGATTGTAGAAGAACGTTTTTTTTATCTATGCTAGATTATGGTGATGTGATTTATAGACATGCATCAGCAACTACTCAAACCACTAGATTCTGTATACTATGCGGCGCTAAGGTTAATTACTGGCGACCCATATAGTACACATCACTGTTCACGCTATGAAAAAGTTGGATTGTCTTCTCTTGCTGTGCGTCGGGAAACACATTGGTTTATTTTAATTTTTAAAGCACTTTCTCACCATATGCCACCGTACATCTCAAAAACGTATTAAAAATATCACAACCTACCAGACTCGCTCCAGTATTTTTTTTGAGTTTTAACTCAACTGGGAAAATCTGCTTTTGGCTACAGTGCACCAGCGAGCTGGAATTCACTACAGCTTGCTGGTGTCAGGAAATCGTTTTAAACTCCTACTTTCTAACCACCTTCAGACAGCCTGCCACTGTTTTAGCTCATTTTAGATTTTTTTATGTTCTTTGGTATGTTTTAAGTTTCTTTTTTTTAATTTATTTATTTGGTTTTTGTTTTGTTAACTTTTTAGTTTTTAATGTTGGTTTGTTTGAGCTGTTTTTGTCTTTTTTATTATTATTTATAGGTATTGCTTATTTATATTTTTGCTCTTTTATGTGTTTAGTTTTTATTTAGTCATCTGTAGTTGAATTTATTAGTTCTATTTCCTTTTTTTTACCTATGATTTTATGATTCCTACTCTTAAATTATTATTTTTACCTTTGTTTTATATCTTAATATTTAAAAAAATATCAATTTTTAAAAATAATTCTTATACCTTATTAAAATGCTGTTTTGTTATGTTTTTTTTTATTACATATTTTATTCTATCTACTTCTTTGTTGTTGTTTCCGTCAATCCCTTTCCCTTTCAATTGCTCGGCTGCATTGTAAATACCCTCAATGTAGAGGTTAGAGTTCAAATAAATGTTGATTGATTGATTGATACAAGACTGAGAGACTTTCTAGTTTTCTTTTCCTAACAAGCACCAGCACGTACATTACTTTTGTTTATTTATTTATTTATTTGTTTTCTGATTGTATTTGGGTTTTATGTGTTTTTCATTTCTTAGAGTGACGAAAGGGTTGAAACAGGTAAGTCAGACTAAACAAACGAGAGAATTCTAGCTGTCTTATTTAATAATAACCAATTCAGTCTAAAACCAAGGTAATAAAAACACCCTAAATTATATTAATTTGATTAATTAAACATAATTTAGTACAATAATAATATTATGAATCATCCCAAATAATTCATTTAAATCAAATCAAATCAAATTTATTTGTATAGCGCTTTTTACAACTGGTGTTGGCACAAAGCAGCTTTACAGAAACATGATTACAGGACAAAGAATCAGGCAAAACATTAAACATAGAATATACATAATACAGAACCCCCAGTGAGCGCGGCGGCAAGGAAAAACTCCCTCAGAGCTGCAGGAGGAGGAAGAAACCTTGGGAGGACCAAGACTCACATTAAAGGGGGGACCATCCTACCACTGGTCAAATGGCTTTTAAATTAATTTTAAAAAGTCTTTAATACATCCACATAGGTTTTATATATTCAGGTGTATAGCAGCTCCACTAATGGCTTATAGAGTAAGATGGATGATGAGCAGCTGATCTGTGGTGGTGGATGGAGAAGAGCTGACTTCAGAAACTTCCAGTCTGGCCAGACAGAGGACATGAGAGCCTGAGGGTCCAACATCCCTCGGTATCGGGTCAGACAGGTGGGCAGTCAGTAACTCGGAGGAAGGCAGAGAGATGGAATTAGTTTTGACTGGATTTATGTAAAACAGAGAATATAAAACATTATCAGAGTGTGGCAAATGACTCCGGCAGATCTAAATAAAACAGCCTAACTAAAGGCAGAGAGCCAGAAGGTAACATAGACATGGAGGCTCCCTGAAACACTGGCATCCACCCACTCCACCGTCCACAAACCTGAGTGACCGTGTGCAGTGGGAGAACAGCAGCACCAGCATCTCAGTTTACCACAATTTCCTCTGTCCATGAACCCATGAATCTGCAGCCTTATCTAAAGGGAAAAACATTAATTACCAAAAGCTAAACTAAACAAGTAAGTTTTCAGTCTAGACTTAAAGATTGAGACTGTGTCTGAGTCCCGAACATATTCGGGGAGATTATTCCAGAGTTGAGGCGCTTTATAAGAGAAAGCTCTTCCTCCTGCAGAGCTCCTCTGAATTTTAGGAACTACTAATAAACCAGCACCCTGAGATCTAAGTAATCGCGGTGGTTCATAACAGGAGATGAGGTCTTGTAAATACTCAGGAGCGAGCCCGTGTAGGGCTTTATACGTTAACAGGAGAATTTTATAGTCTATGCGGAATTTGACTGGAAGCCAGTGCAGTGCTGATAGTACTGGACTAATATGGTCAAATTTTCTCGTTTTAGTAAGGACCCTGGCTGCAGCATTTTGAACTAGCTGAAGTTTATTTAAGTTACTGCCGGAACATCCAGACAGTAGCGCATTACAATAATCTAGCCTTGAGGTAATAAAGGCACGTACTAATTTTTCTGCGTCATGCAGTGATAGGGCATTTCTTAGCTTGGCAATATTACGGAGGTGTAGAAAAGCTGTTCTAGTAACATTAGATATGTGTTTATCGAATGCTAGATCTGAATCTATGATAACTCCAAGGTTTTTAGCTGCTGAACCAGGGGTGGCTGAGAAGTCAGCCAGATTTAGCATTAAGTCTGATAATTTATTTCTAGCAGCTTTGGGGCCTAATAGGAGAACTTCTGTTTTATCACTATTTAATAGGAGGAAGTTGTGCGACATCCATGATTTTACATCTTCTACACAATCCTCGATTTTCTTTAATCTCACTCTGTCATCAGGTTTGGCTGATATGAAGAGCTGCGTGTCATCCGCATAACAATGAAAATTCACATCATGTTTTCTAATAACTTTGCCCAGTGGGAGCATATATAATGTAAATAATAACGGTCCTAATATAGAGCCTTGTGGAATTCCATATCTTACCTTGGTATAACTGGAAGACATATCATTTAACCTCACAAACTGATAGCGATCGGTTAAGTACGATTTAAACCATGCTAAGGCAGTTCCGGTTACACCGACCATGTTCTCTAGTCTTTCTAAAAGGATAGTATGATCTATTGTATCAAAGGCTGCGCTCAGATCGAGAAGTACCAGTAGGGAAACACAGCCTTGGTCGGCGGCTATAAGTAGATCGTTTGTTATTCTAACTAAAGCTGTCTCAGTGCTATGATAAGGCCTAAATCCAGATTGAAATTTTTCATAGATCTGGTTTCTTTGCAGGTAAGAGCAAAGTTGTTGGGCTACAGCTTTTTCTAAAATCTTAGAAATAAAGGGTAAGTTTGAAATAGGTCTATAGTTAGACAGTACACTAGGATCAAGATTTGGTTTCTTGATCAGAGGTTTAATTACAGCTGTTTTAAAGGCTTTGGGTACATGGCCCAGGGTGAGCGATGAGTTTACTATCATTAACAGAGGTTTAATTATATCTGGCAGTACCTGTTTTAGTAATTTTGTGGGAACAGCATCAAGTGTGCAGGTTGTGCTGTTTGAAGAGGAGATAATTTTCTCTAGTTCTAGCTGTGGAAGTGGGTTAAAGACTTCCAACCTAACTTCAGTAACAGGGTTTTGTTCTAGATCAGCCAGACCAGATGACAGAGAGGATGTAATATTTATCTGTTTAATTTTATCCCGAATGTTTTCAATTTTACTATTGAAGAAGTCCATAAAATCGTTGCTGGTGTGAATGGCTGGAATCTGAGGTTCAGTACCTGCCTGTTTTTTAGTTAATTTGGAAATAACACTAAAGAGAACTCTAGGATTATTTTATTTATCTTGATCTGTGAGGCCAGATACGCTGAGCGGGCTTTATTTAGTTCTTTTCTATATTTAACAAGACTGTCTTTCCACGCAGAGTGAAACACTTCCAGTTAAGTTGATCGATATTTACGCTCTAAATTTCGTACTAACTGCTTTAAGGTACGAGTTTGATCATTGTACCACAGTGCGAGCTTTTTCTGTCTCTCTATTTTGTGTTTAAGGGGTGCTACAACATCTAAGGTAGAGCGAAAGGTATTTTCTAAACCTTCGGTTAGTTTGTCTAGTTCTACTGGGTCTATAGGAGAATATATTAGAGTTGATAAGTCTGGAAGCTTACCTGTAAATTGTTGGGCTGTAAAAGGCGTAATTGAACGTTTTACAGAGTAGCTAAATCCAGGGTCAAAACTAAATCCAGAGTATGATTACAGTAATGAGTGGGTCCTGTTATATTTTGAATAATACCAACTGAGTCTAAAATCGATGTGAATGCCTTTTTTAATGGATCATCCAATTTTTCGAAATGAATGTTGAAGTCTCCAACTATAATCACTTTATCATTACTTACTGCTAAGTCTGTGACAAAATCACTAAATTCTTTAAAAAATTCTAAATAGGGCCCTGGTGGTCTGTAGATGTTAATTAAAGAAAATGCATTCTTTTTTGTAACTGGATTAATTATACTGGTGTAAAGAAGCTCAAAAGAAGTAAAATTTTCATAGTGTTTCTGATTGCTAACTAAGGTACTTTGGAAAAATATGCAGACCCCACCTCCTCTACCGGACAATCTCGGATTGTGTATATAATTATAGCCTGCAGGGGTAGCTTCATTTAATGCTACATATTCATTTGGCCTAATCCAGGTTTCTGTCAGACACAGAACATCGAATTTCTGATCAGTTATCATTTCATTCACTAGAACTGCTTTTGAATTTAGAGATCTAATATTAAGTAAACCAATCTTTAGGCTTGAAATGTTAGTACTACAGTCTGGATATGATTGTTTAATATAAGTTAAGTTATTTAGATTTACTGTTTTAGTTTTTTGATGTTTTTGTTTGACTCGGGGGACAGACACAGTCTGAATACATTCGTATCTAGGTAACGTCTCTTTGCAGCTCGCAGACGGTCGGTTAAGCCTCTCTGTCTGCGGCCTGGTCCCGGCTCTGGATTGTCAGCAGCTTCTAATACTACTCTGCCGACTAGCTAAAAGACTATGAGCTATGCTGCATGAAAGTAAGGCAGCACCCTCCCGCGTGGGGTGGACACCATCCCTACCTAAAAGACCAGGCTTGCCCTCAAAGTGTAGCCAGTTATCTATAAAGCCCACATGATTTTCTGCACACCACTTGGACATCCAGCGGTTCAGCGAAGAAAGCCTGCTGTAAGCTTAATCACCACGTCTCATTGGGATGGGGCCAGAGCAGATTACCTCCTCGGACAGCGTCTGGGCCTGTTTAATCACCTCTTTAATATTAGCCTTAGTTACTTCAGACTGCTGCAGACGAATATCATTGGCCCCTACATGAATTACTACCCTCGAATATCTCCTATTCCCTAACCTGAGGTTGCCACTAATGTCCGGTGCTCTGGCTCCCGGTAAACAAGTTACTGTTGCCGCTGGTGCCCCTAAAGGAGTAGCTAATTTCACGTGACGGACGATAGAGTCTCCTATCACCAGAGTACCTTTAACAGGCTCCTCAGTTGGTGCTTCACTGAGCGGGGCAAACCTGTTTGACACGTGAACTGGGGGAGTGTGGTGTTTAGGTGGGCTGGCTGTGGCCTTTGCGGTAGCATTAGCCTTAGCCTTTCGACTATGCCGCCGAGACGTTACCCATTCGCCCCGCTGTGAGGGCTCTAAGGCCGGAGTCGAGGGGGTACTAACTCTCCCTGAGACACCCGGGGCTGCTAACAGTGAATCCTGCTGTCTATCCCTTATTAAACCCCAGACGTGCAGCTCTAACTTATTCACCTTATCCACCAAGGTGCTAACTATCTCACACTTAGTACAAATACCACTATTGTTACCAGTATCGGTGGATAAGGGATCTAAGCTATACATGCCACACTCTAAACAGGTGTAAACCTGAGCAGAAGCCATGGAGAAAAAAGCACTCACCTTGTTTCAGTTGAAATTAGAAACTTACACAAACAAACTGCAGCAGTTTACTTGTTACTTGTTAAATTACTTGTTTAGTTAAACAAGTAATTTAAAAATAAACTCTAACTCAAACTTGAGGAAAATCTGAAAGGGAAACAGTGGTGATCACTGCATTATTTAGTAAAGTGGGTTCTACTTTTAAACCTCACCTTTGTCTCCTGTGTATGCTGTCACACACCTACCACCTCCTCCCGAACTCAATTATACTGGTCTATAGCCTTGTTGCAGCTTTCATATCTTCATTGAATCAGCAGTCTCAGGTTTTTGGAAACCAGCTACATTGCTGAAGGTAAAGCAGTTGCTGCTTTAGTTCACTACTGCACATACAGTTCCTTCTCAAAAAATTTGCATATTGTGAAAAAGTTCATTATTTTCTGTAATGTACTGATAAACATTAGACTTTCATATATTTTAGATTCATTTCACACAACTGAAGTAGTTCAAGCCTTTTATTGTTTTAATATTGATGCTTTTGACAAAGTAAAGAAAAAACAAATCCAAAAAAATTAGCATATTTCATCCGACCAATAAAAGAAAAGTGTTTTTAGTAAAAAAAAGTCAACCTTCAAATAATTATGTTCAGTTATGCACTCAATACTTGGTCTGGAATCCTTTTGCAGAAATGATTGATTCAATGTGGCGTGGCATGGAGGCAATCAGCCTGTGGCACTGCTGAGGTGTTATGGAGGCCCAGGACGCTTCGATAGCGGCCTTAAGCTCATCCAGAGTGTTGGGTCTTGCGTCTCTCAACTTTCTCTTCACAATATCCCACAGATGGGGTTAAGGTCAGGGGAGTTGGCAGGCCAATTGAGCACAGTAATACCATGATCAGTAAACCATTTACCAGTGGTTTTGGCGCTATGAGCAGGTGCCAGGTCGTGCTGAAAAACGAAACCTTCATCTCCATAAAGCTTTTCAGCAGATAGAAGCATGAAGTGCTCTCCTGATAGCTAGCTGCATTGACCCTGCCCATGATAAAACACAGTGGACCAACACCAGCAGCTGACATGGCACCCCAGACCATCAGACTGTGGGTACTTGACACTGGACTTTTCCCCAGTCTTCCTCCAGACTCTGGCACCTTAATTTCTGAATGACATGCAAAAATTGAGCAACAGTCCAGTGCTACTTCTCTGTAGCCCAGGTCAGGCGCTTCTGCCGCTGTTTCTGGTTCAAAAGTGGCTTGATCTGGGGAATGTGGTCCCTGTAGCCCATTTCCTGCACTCGCCTGTGCATGATGGCTCTGGATGTTTCTACTCCAGACTCAGTCCACTGCTTCTGCAGGTCCCCCCAGGGTCTGGAATCGGCCCTTCTCCACAATCTTCCTCAGGGTCCGGTCACCTCTTCTCGTTGTGCAGCGTTTTCTGCCACACTTTTTCCTTCCCACAGACTTCCCACTGAGGTGCCTTGATACAGCACTCTGGGAACAGCCTATTTGTTCTGAAATTTCTTTGTGTCTTACCCTCTTGCTTGAGGGTGTCAATGATGGGCTTCTGGACAGCAGTCAGGTCAGCAGTCTTACCCATGATTGCGGTTTTGAGTAATGAACCAGGCTGGGAGATTTTAAAGGCCTCAGGAATCTTTTGCAGATGTTTAGAGTAAATTTGTTGATTCAGATGATTCAGGTTAATAGCTTGTTTAGAGAACCTTTTCATGATATGCTAATTTTGTGAGATTTTCATGAGCTGTATGCCAAAATCATCAGTATTAAAACAATAAAAGACCTGTATTATTTCAGTTGGTGTGCAATGAATCTAAAATATATGGAAGTTTAATTATCATTTCATTATGGAAAAGAATGAACTTCATTACAATATGCTATTTTTTTTAGAAGGACCTGTAGGTGCTACACTCTGGTTCCACCATGTTGATTTCAAATCGTCCCCCGACTTTGACTGTTTACGCCCACATTTACATACGGAGTGAGTGTCTCCTTAAAGCAGTGGAAACATGGGCCGGTTCTTAAAGGTTCGCAGGTAACCCAAAATCCAGCCAGTCTCCCACTAATCCCCTGACCCAGCCTTTCTCTCAGATCTTGCACAAACCTCCAAACCAAGCCTTTCTCTCAGATCCCTCACTGACCCCCAAACCCAGCGTTTCTCTCAGATCTCTCACTAACCCAAAATCCAGCCTGTCTCTCACTGACCCCCAAACCCAGCCTTTCTCTCAGATTTCTGTGTTGCCCCCTAACCCAGCCTTTTTCCTAAGTCTCTCACTGACCCCCAAACCCAGCATTTCTCTCAAATCTCTCACTGACCCCCACAACAAGCCTTTCTCTCAGATATCTCACTAACACCCAAACCCAGTCTTTCTCGCAGATTTCTGTGTAACCCCCAAACCAAGCCTTGCTCCTAGGTCTCTCACTGACCCCCAAAACCAAGCCTTTCTCTCAGATCTCTCACTAACCCAACATCCAGCCTATTTCTCACTAATCCCCAAACCAGACTTTCCCTCAGATCTCTCACTAACCCCCAAACCCAGCCTTTCTCCTAGGTCTCTCACTGACCCCCAAATCCAGCCTTTTTCTCAGATCTCTCACTACCCCAACATCCAGCCTATTTCTCACTTACCCCCAACCCAGATTTTCCCCTCAGACAAGGGCGTAGGAGCGGGCTGGATATTGGGGGGGACATATTTGCGAATATGAAACAAAGCCCACCCTATAGTTTCCTAGAACAATATTTGTGGAAATTATTTTTTATCACAAATAATCATTTTTTTCTGTATTTTGTTTATAATTAGTTACATCCAAGAAAAGGTGACTTTACAACCTAAACATGGTACTCCACATTGCATTTACTGGTGTTTGAAATAAATTATGCATGCAATGTCTGAACTATATACATAGCGCAAAAACTGATCAGTTATCACCTAATATTTAAAATAATATAAGATTTGGTTATTATTATTATTATTATTATTATTATTATTATTATTATTATTATTATTATGTATTGTATGTCAATTCTGTTGTATATTTACATTTTTTCCACTCTTTAAAAAAAAAAAGTTGGGTCCTGCACATTTTTTTTCTACTGAGAGCTCTTCTTTCTACTGAGAGAATGTAACTACGTTTTAGAGAGATTTTTGGCAGAAGTTAATATAAACGTCAGGACATGTGGTCTTACTGTTAACTACATAGGAACAGAAGTCATGTTAGATCAGTGTTTCTTAACCCTGTTCTTACGTATTCTACTGCATATTATTACTGTTCTGCATATTCTACAGCTTTCTCTGTTTAAAGGCACTTAATAAAGTAAGTTGTGGTATGATGTGTCTAATAAACTGCTGGATATACATAATGATTAATTTAGGATCCATAGGGGGATAAGAGATTTTAACAGGTAAACTCTCTCTCCCTAACCCCCAAACCCAGCCTTTCTATCAGATCTCTTACTCACCCCCAAACCGAGCATTCGATTAGATCTCTTACTAAGCCCCAAACCCAGCCTTTCTATCAGATCTCTTACTAACCCCCAAACCCAGCCTTTTGTTTTAGATCTCTCACTAACCCCCAAACCCAGCCTTTCTATTAGATCTCTCACTAACCCCCAAACCCAGCCTTTCTATCAGATCTCTTACTCACCCCCAAACCGAGCATTCGATTAGATCTCTTACTAAGCCCCAAACCCAGCCTTTCTATCAGATCTCTTACTAACCCCCAAACCCAGCCTTTCGTTTTAGATCTCTCACTAACCCCCAAACCCAGCCTTTCCCTTAGATCCCTAACTAACGCCAAAACCCAGCCTTTCTCTCAGATCTCTCACTAACCCGAAATCCAGCTTCTCCCTCCCTAACCTCCAAACCCAGCCTTTCTCACAAATTTTGTCAGTAATCCCCAAACCCAGCCTTTCTGTCAGAACCGTCGTTAACGCCCAAACCCAGCCTTTCTCTCAGATCTCCCACTAACCCCAGAACCAAGCCTTTGTCTCAGATCCCTCACTGACCCCAAAACCAAGCCTGACCCTCAAATATCTCAGTAACCCCCAAACCCAGCTATTCTCTCAGATCTCTCACTAACCCCCAAACCCAGCCTTTAAATCAGATCTCACTAACCCCCTAACCTAGCCTTTTTCAGATTTCTCAGTAACGCCCAAACCCAGCCTTTCTCTTAGGTCTCTCATTAACCCCCAAACCCAGCCTTTTTTACCAGAGCTCTCACTGACCCAAAACCCACCCTTTCTACCAGATGTCTCACTTACCCTCAAACCCAGCCTTTCTCTCAGATCTCTCAGTAACCCCCACACCCAGCCTTTCACTCAGATCTCTCACTAACCCCCTACCCCAGCCTATATCTCAGACATTTCACTAGCCCCTAAACCCAGCCTTTCTCTCAGATTTCTCAGTAATGCCCATACCCAGCCTTTCTCTTAGGTCTCTCACTACCCCCCAAACCCACCCTTTCTCTCAAATCTCTCACTAACCCCCAAACCCAGTCTTTCCTTCAGATCTCTCACTAATCCTAAAACCCAGCCTTTCTCTCAGATCTCCCAGTAACCCCCACACCCAGCCTTTCTCACAGATCTCTCACTAACTCCAGAACCAAACCTTTCTCTCAGATCTCTCACTGACCCCAAAACCAAGCCTTTCTTTTAGATCTCTCACTAACCCCCAAACCCAGCTATTCTCTCAGATCTCTCACTAACCCTCAAACCCAGCCTTTCCATCAGATCTCTCAGTAACTCTCACTTACAACCCGGCGTTTCTCTCAGATCTCTCACTGACCCGCACACCAAGCCTTTCTCTCGGATCTCTCACTAACCCCAAAACTAAGCCTTTCTCTCAGATCTGTCACCAACCCCCAAGCCCAGCGGTTCTCTCAGATATCTCACTAAACCCCAAACCCAGCCTATCTCTCAGATCTCTCACTAACCCCAGAACCAAGCCTTTGGTCTCAGATCCATCATTGATACCAAAACCAAGCCTTTGGTCTCAGATCCATCATTGATACCAAAACCAAGCCTGACCCTCAGGTATCTCACTAGCCCCGAAACCCAGCCTTTCTCTCAGATCGCTCACTGACCCCAAAACCAGTCTTTCCTTCAGATCCCTCACTAACCCTCGAACCCAGCCTTTCCTTCATATTTCTCAGTAACCCCAAAACCAAGCCTTTCTCTCAGATCTGTCACCAACCCCCAAGCCCAGTGTTTCTCTTAGATATCTCACTAAACCCCAAACCCAGCCTATCTCTCAGATCTCTCACTAACCCCAGAACCAAGCCTTTGTCTCAGATCCATCACTGACCCCAAAACCAAGCCTGACCCTCAAATATCTCAGTAACCCCCAAACCCAGCGTTTCTCTCAGATCTCTCCCTGACCCGCACACCAAGCCTTTCTCTCAGATCTCTCACTAACCCCAAAACCAAGCCTTTCTCTCAGATCTGTCACCAACCCCCAAGCCCATCGTTTCTCTCAGATATCTCACTAAACCCCAAACCCAGCCTATCTCTCAAATATCTCACTAAACCCCAAACCCAGCCTTTCTCTCTGATCCCTCACTGACCCCAAAACCAAGCCTGACCCTCAGATATCTCAGTAACCTCCAAACCCAGCCTTTCCGTCAGATCTCTCAGTAACCCCCAAACCCGGCGTTTCTCTCAGATCTCTCAATAACCCCCAAACCCAGCCTTTCTCTTAGATCGCTCAGTAATCCTCACACTCAGCCTTTCTCTTAAATCTCTCACTAACCCCCAAACCCAATCTTTTCTTCAGATCTCTCACTATCCCCCAAACCCAGCCTTTCCCTCAGATATCTCAGTAATCCCCAAACCCAGCCTTCCTGTCAGATCCCTCACTAACGCTTAAACCCAGCCTTTCTCTCAAATCTCTCACTTACTCAAAATCCAGTCTCTCTCTCCCTAACCACCAAACCCATCCTTTCTATCAGATCTCTCACTAACCTCCAAACCCAGCCTTTCTCACAAATTTTGTCAGTAATCCCCAAACCCAGCCTTTTTGTCAGATCTCTCAGTAACCCCAAAACCAAGCCATTTTCTCAGATCTCTCACAAACTTAAAATCCAGCATCTCTCTAACTAACCCACAATCACAGCCTGTCCCTCACGTATCTCACTAACTCCAAACCCAGCTTTTCTCCCAGCTCTCTCACTAACCCCCTAACCCATCCTATCTATCAGATCTCACTAACCCCCAAACCCAGCCTATCTCTCAGATCTCTCACTAACCCCAGAACCAAGCCTTTGGTCTCAGATCCATCATTGATACCAAAACCAAGCCTTTGGTCTCAGATCCATCATTGATACCAAAACCAAGCCTGACCCTCAGGTATCTCACTAGCCCCGAAACCCAGCCTTTCTCTCAGATCGCTCACTGACCCCAAAACCAGTCTTTCCTTCAGATCCCTCACTAACCCTCGAACCCAGCCTTTCCTTCATATTTCTCAGTAACCCCAAAACCAAGCCTTTCTCTCAGATCTGTCACCAACCCCCAAGCCCAGTGTTTCTCTTAGATATCTCACTAAACCCCAAACCCAGCCTATCTCTCAGATCTCTCACTAACCCCAGAACCAAGCCTTTGTCTCAGATCCATCACTGACCCCAAAACCAAGCCTGACCCTCAAATATCTCAGTAACCCCCAAACCCAGCGTTTCTCTCAGATCTCTCCCTGACCCGCACACCAAGCCTTTCTCTCAGATCTCTCACTAACCCCAAAACCAAGCCTTTCTCTCAGATCTGTCACCAACCCCCAAGCCCATCGTTTCTCTCAGATATCTCACTAAACCCCAAACCCAGCCTATCTCTCAAATATCTCACTAAACCCCAAACCCAGCCTTTCTCTCTGATCCCTCACTGACCCCAAAACCAAGCCTGACCCTCAGATATCTCAGTAACCTCCAAACCCAGCCTTTCCGTCAGATCTCTCAGTAACCCCCAAACCCGGCGTTTCTCTCAGATCTCTCAATAACCCCCAAACCCAGCCTTTCTCTTAGATCGCTCAGTAATCCTCACACTCAGCCTTTCTCTTAAATCTCTCACTAACCCCCAAACCCAATCTTTTCTTCAGATCTCTCACTATCCCCCAAACCCAGCCTTTCCCTCAGATATCTCAGTAATCCCCAAACCCAGCCTTCCTGTCAGATCCCTCACTAACGCTTAAACCCAGCCTTTCTCTCAAATCTCTCACTTACTCAAAATCCAGTCTCTCTCTCCCTAACCACCAAACCCATCCTTTCTATCAGATCTCTCACTAACCTCCAAACCCAGCCTTTCTCACAAATTTTGTCAGTAATCCCCAAACCCAGCCTTTTTGTCAGATCTCTCAGTAACCCCAAAACCAAGCCATTTTCTCAGATCTCTCACAAACTTAAAATCCAGCATCTCTCTAACTAACCCACAATCACAGCCTGTCCCTCACGTATCTCACTAACTCCAAACCCAGCTTTTCTCCCAGCTCTCTCACTAACCCCCTAACCCATCCTATCTATCAGATCTCACTAACCCCCAAACCCAGCCTTTCTCTCAGATCTCTCATTAATCACATAACCCAGCCTGTCTCTCAGATATCTGACTAACGCCAGGATCCGGCCTTTCTAACAGATCTTTCACTAACCCCAATATCCAGCTTTTCTCTCACATCTATTACAAACCCCAAAATTCAGCCTTTTCTTTCAGAACTCTCACTACGCCCAAGATCCACCCTTTCTCTCAGAACTCACTAACCCCCAAACCATACCTTTCACTCAGATCTTTCACTAACCCCAAAATCAAGCCTTTCTCTCAGATCTCACTAACACCTTTAAACATCTCCACCAGAAACACTCATGAATCTGCATCACTTAAAAAACATCTCCACCACACACACTCACAAAACCTGCATCTTTTAAACATCTCCACCACACACTCACAAAACCCCCACCTTTTAAACATATCCACCACACACTCTGAAAACCTGCACCTCTGCAAATTTTTTGAACATCTCCACTACACACATCCACAAAACTGAAAACTCTGCACAGTTTGTAGCAGGAAATTTAATCATGCCACTTCTATCTCAGCCAGTCACCAGCTTCCTCCTGCCCTGTAAGACTTCCCTCATCCCTGTTCTCCCCTGCTTGCAGACGCTGACATACGTTTTCACTGTGCTCGTACGTGGTCTATTGTGGTTTTTTGCTGTGTCTCTGTCTCGGCTGTCTCAGAGCCACATTTCCGACTCGGATGACGCTGTTGCCCCTTCACCATTTTCATCGCTGCGCAGGAGTGCGCTTCTCTCTGCGCAGGACTCGTCCTGGTCTGCTGTGCCTTCAGCTCAGATTGTGGAATCTTTGAAGGCCACCGGCATTCCAGTCGCGGCCATCTTATGTAGAGAAGATCTTCTTTTGCTGGCGGAAACACCCTGGGCTGTCCTACTGCTGCACCAGATGTTGTCCCGGTCACTGCGGAGACCCAGTTGGCAAAGCCTGGCAGAAAGCGAAGTCAAATTGCTCCTCTCCTGTCGCTCTGCTGCTCCACCGCTCTCTACTCTACCTCACCCCCACTCCTCTGGTGTCGATCGATGCTGCTTTGCCGGACTCTCATTTGGTCTAGGTGCTTCAATCTTTTGTGGAGTTTGTTTGGGGATCAACTCTCGGCTCTCTGCTGAGGAAGGGCGCCTGGGCTCCGCCCCTGGACCTGGCATGTCCTCAGCATCACGCCCCTCCTCGCATCTGCCTCGACTGCTGCATTCCCGCCTGTTGCTGGTGCTCCTGTTGCCTCTCCTGCTTCTGACGCTGCTGTTCCCGCTGCTCCTGCTGTCAACGAGCCTGTGCCAGGTCCTTTTGTTGCTGTGCCCCAACCTTCCTTCACTCTGACCTCAGCTGGACCTGTGCTTTGTCTCTCCTGCCAAAGCTGCGGTGTCTCCTCCTATTGCTGGTAGGAACATTAATTTGGCCTCTCTGCTGCTTTCCTCGCCTGCAGTTGATCGTTGGATGGTGGTTTGTTTGATGTTTCTGTTTTTCTGAAGACGTCCTACCCCCGCATACAGCGCATGTTCCAGGATGTTTTGTGCTGGTCATTTCCCGATTGTTGTGAGGAATTGGACTTTTGTCTATGCTTGCCGACTTTAACCAACGCTATGGGGGTGCACTTTTTTATGAATATCATAAATCGTTTTTCGGTCAAGGATGCTTCCTTCATTTCCCTCTACATTACTCATCAACTCATCATAATAATAATGCTAACGTCCGTAGAATGCTTGCTGGCCTTGAATTTAATGCTAGAAGCAATGATCCAACTTTTCCAGTCTGTTTTCAAATCCAGCTATACGTCTGCTTTTTAAAGGCTTGACCAAAACATATAAGCGCACTCCTGACAAACGTTTGCCTGTAATGCCTGATATTTTGCAAAAGTTAATTTCTGCCCTTCGCAAGGGCATGTTTTCAACCTACATAAATAATCTTCTGGAGGCCATTTTTCTCATGCCCCCTATGGTTTCATGCGTACTGGGGAATTCGAATGTAACACTGAGTCTTTCAACCATAACCAAGATCTGGCACATTCTAACATTGCTTTTTTACCCATGCACTATACAATTTTTCTCAAACACTCTAAATCAGACCCTATGAGAACTGGCTTAATTAAACGGTTCACTTTGCCCTTATTAGTCAGATACGCTATCTCAAATCACACCCTCGTTCATATACTGCACCTATTCATTCTACCTAATGTACTTTTGAGGATTAAGCACTGTTTTAGAGAGAACCTGTAGCACCTATATGCAGTAGTGAACTAAAGCAGCAACTGCTTTACCTTCAGCAATGTAGCTGGTTTCCAAAAACCTGAGACTGCTGATTCAATGAAGATATGAAAGCTGCAACAAGGCTATAGACCAGTATAATTGAGTTCGGGAGGAGGTGGTAGGTGTGTGACAGCATACACAGGAGACAAAGGTGAGGTTTAAAAGTAGAACCCACTTTACTAAATAATGCAGTGATGTAAAAAACAGTGTACAAGATAGCAGGAAAAACAGAAATAAATGAATAAAACAAATATAGTTAAATACGTTTCAACTCTGTTTCCCTTTCCTTATTTAAATGAATTATTTGGGATTATTATTATTGTACTGAATTATGTTTAATTAATCAATTTTTAATAGTTTAGGATGTATTTAATACCTTGGTTTTAGATTTAATTGGTTATTATTAATTAAGACAGCTAGGATTATCTCTTGTTTGTTTAGTCTGACTTATGTCTGTTTCAACCCTTTTTATCACTCTAAGAAATAAAATAAAAACATAAAACCCAAATACAATTAGAACACAAATAAATAAATAAACAAAAGTAATGAAAGTACTGGTGCTTGTTAGGAAAAGGAAAAAAAGCACAGTGTTTTGCTCCAATCAGCAGGTTGAGCTTTTTTATTTTTTACACTCTCAGCAGCTCCTGGGTGGAGCAAGGCTACTCCCATGCCCATTTTATACTCATTGGACTCGTAGTCCGCATTTTGCAGCGCAGTGGACTGTGCCCGCTTTATATCCATTGGCTCGTAGTCCAGAGTGAAACGGGCACAACAAAAGCCAAGGAATGAATATTTGTATCTCCTTTTGCTTCCTATATATGTTGTGTTGAATGGCTGCTTGTTTGAGAAGAAAGAAAATAAAAACTTTATTGGCAAAAAAAAAGATTAATCAGAACTAGCAATTAACATTACAATAACTTCAGTAAAATATAGGGGTGTTCTAGTTGGGAGAGCAAACATTTTAGTAATTATGTTTGAATATTATTGTGGTTTGGAGTGTAATGTGTGCTTTATTTTTTTTGTTCACAAATATTGAGTTGTTGTCACTAAATATGTGTGTGGTGCTTTTGTGTTTTTTCTTTTCTCTTGCTCAATTCCCACAGACTCTGGACTGAACTATTTTATCCAATCAGAAAAGACAAGTATTCGAGGTAATTACTTCATGTGCTGGTGGAGGGGACTTTTATTTTCTTTTTTAAGGACAATCACATGAAGCCAGGGGAGCGCACACAGGTCGGACAGGAAGTGCTCGCAGGGGCAGTGTTTAGGGGCAGACAGGCTTGTGCGGACTATGGGAAGTCGCAGCAAGAAGAAATACCACTGGACCAAGTGGCGACAGTCTGGATGAACGGGAGTCTGCAGAGCTAGTCCACCTTTGCGGGTAGGAGCACACCAGCAGAGCCCAGGGCGGGGCAGCGTAAGTGCGAGGCAGACGAGGAAGCGCGAGCTGCCGGATCTTGCAGGTATGACGTCCTGTGCTGACAAATGAGTCTCGATCTAGTCTCCAGTCTCAACAGGCTGGCTGGAAAGCTAAACTAAAAAGGGAAGTGTTGGAGGATATGCGTGGCCAAGTTCGGGAGCTGACGCAAGAGGTAATTAGAGAGCTAAAGCCAGTTCTACAAGGATCCAATGCTGCTGTTCCACCTCCACAGACTGCAGGGTACCCGTCCAGGCATGCTGATGTGACTTGTAGGAGGGTGTATTCTGCTCCAGACCAGTGAGACCCTGAGGGTAAGCCAATCTGTCGTCATTGTAAACGCGCCGGTCACTTTGCTAGGAATTGCAATCAAGCCACAGCTGCTGGACCGGTGTTAAACTAGACCACCCTGCTGCAGAGGTTCAGGCGATGGGGCCCTTGAATGTGATGGAAGAAAATCGGACCAGACAGACATTTGTAGGTAACCGTCTTCAAGTGGAACTTTAAATTGAAGATGTGAAATGTGTTGGCCTGCTTTATACTGGCTCCCAAGTGACACTTTCCACAGTTTAAACTGGGGCAAGAACCTATTTTGACCCTTAGCCCACATATGGAATCTCCAATCCATTAGCAGCCCTATGCTGTATTGACTTTTGAAATTTCTGAAGTTCGTATGATAGAACGAGGGGTGGTTATTGTTAAAGATGAATGTTCTACATACCCTTTGATAGTTGGCATGAATGTGCTATCTGAATGTTTGAGTGTTGTATTCCAGGCCCAGAACCAGCCACTAGTTACTCCTCTAGCGGATAAGGTGACCCAGAAGGTGTGGCAAGAGACTCATGCTACAGGTCAACAGATTACTGCTGTGGTTCAGACCAATGGGTTTGTGGGACACGTGTGGCCTGCCTGCAGATGAAGACTCCAGCTTCATTCTCCAGGGATCATTACAGAGAATGCTAGCCCATGGGCTGCACCAGTTGTTATGGTGCGAAAGAAGAATGGAACATGGCTCTTCTGCATCGATTATAGAAAATGTAATGCTGTCACTGTTAAGGATGCATTTCCTCTCCCAAGAACTAGAGAGACCCTAACAACTCTGACCCAAGCAGAATGGTTCAGTACCTTGGATGTGGCTAGTGGGTACTGGCAGGTAAACGTCTTTCCTGATGATCGTCCTAAGACCACATTTACTACACTGCTAGGACTGTACCAGTTCTCGAGAATGCATTTTGGTCTCCGGAGTTATTATCGACGCTTCATTTCTGGCTTTGCCAAAATAGCCCAGCCATTAAATGCCTTACTAATAGGACAGTCCTCAACAGAACAGCTCACGTAGAGTTGATTGGACTTCTTCGTGTCAAGCTGCATTCGATCAGCTCAAACTGTGCCTCACCCAAGCTCCTATACTTGCTTATGCAGATTTTCCATTGCCTTTTGTTGTGTACACAGATGGGAGCAACCAAGAGTTGGGAGCACTGTTGTCCCAAATCCAGAAGGGACAGGAATGTGTTATTGTGTACGCCAGCTGAAGCCTCCATCGAAATGAGAAGAATTAAGCAAATTACAGCTCACTGGGGTCAAATTCACTGTAGTGACTGATATTTCACTGTAGTGACTGATATTGCCTATTTGCCGACTGCTAGATGGGTCACACAACTTCCAAGTTTTGATTTCAATGTGAAATAAAGAGCTGGACGGGAAAATTGTAATACTGATGCACTGTCCAGATTTCCACTTAAATTTACACAGAGTAAGGTTTCTGCAACATGTGGTGTGGTGACACAAGCACCTGCAGATGGTCCGTACATGGTGAAATTAAAGAGTGGCGGAAGGAACAATGGAAGGATGGTGACATACAAGTAGTTGCGAGGTATGTAGAGAGTAGCATGTTTCCCAAAGCTGCTGAGCAGAGAGGGATGTCTGTAAATGTCCAGAGACTGTTCAAACAAAGACATAAATTGCAGTATAAGGATGGTGTCCTGTACAGGGTTATGACTGACCCTCGAACCCTTGAGTTACATTTTCAGACGGTCTATCCAGCATCCCAAAAGGAAAGAGTGTGGAGGTGCTACCATAAAGCAACGGGCCATGCTGGAGTGGAAAGAACTGTCCTTCTGAGCAGTTACTTCTACTGGCCACAAATGGAGGAGGAGGTGAGGGTGTTCCACTATGGGTGTGTCTCCTGCAGCCTACAGAAGGGTAGGGGAGATCAAAGGGCTTCTTTGAACCCTATTTCAGTATCCTTTCCCTTAGAAGTTATTGCTTTAGATTTTTTATCTCTAGGAAGACCCACAGACACTTACCAAAATATCCTGGTTGCTGTTGATATGTTCACCCATTATGCATGGGCAGGTCCATTCTGACCAAGGGCCAATTTTTTAATCTGAGGTGAGAGTTGAACCACACTCTACTGGCCAGCAGGTAATGAGAGGGTAGAGAGAATGAATCAGACCCTGTTAAATCTGCTACATGGGTTAGAGGAGGAGAAACAGAATAGATGGCCACATTTTCTCCCTGAGTTATGTTTGGAAGGGTTGTAAGGACCCCTGTAGATGTGGAATTGGAAATAGCTGAAGTTCAGTTTAAGCTGGGTTTTGCATGGGTGGGTACAGGACCATCATAGTAAGCTGACTAGAGCTTACACCCTTGCTAGGAATAGAATGGCTAAGGCAGCTGAACACATGAGAAACAGGCATATGACCAATCAGCAAAAAGTGCCCCCTTTTTTACTTGGGCAAAGGGGTTTGGATTAGAGATCAGAATAGACACAGGAAGGGAAAGCTGTGTAAATGGTGGGATCGTACTCCATACATTGTGGTAGAGTTGGTAGGAGAAATGGTCTTAGTCTATAAAGTAAGACCAGAGCGTGGGGTTAACAAAAAGTGTTACATCGAAATGCACTAAAATTGGGGGTTGCACCTGTTTTAGTACCTCAGGCCCAGGCACCAGAGGGAGTAGAGGGAAAGAAAGGTCCACATCCGTATAGTGTATGGATAGCTCCAGTCGATGATCCAGTTAGACCACAAGTAGACAAGGTCCAGCGCTCTACCAGGGCAAATTTTGGGCAGAGGCCACTTCACTATTGCTGATTTTGTTTTAGAGTAGCAGGGGCTGCTTTTATTTCAGTGTGGGGGGATTTTGGGAGAGCAAATATTTATTAGTAATTATATTTGAATATTTTTGTGGTTTGGAGTGTAATGTGTGCTTTATTTATTTATTTTCACAAATATTGAATTGTTATTAGTAAACGTGTGTGTGATGCTTTTGTGTTTTTTCTTTTCTCTTTCTCAATTCCCACAGACTCTGGACTGAACTATTTTATCCAAACAGAAAATACAAGTAATCAAGGTAATTTATTGACGTGCTGGGGGAGGTGACTTTTATTTTCTTTTTAAGGACAAACACATGAACCCCCGCAGGGAATTGAGAGATGCCACTGGTGCACTACTGCATGCTCTGAGGGTTGCTTCCGACCCCGGAACGGAGTGAGTATTGCAGTACCTTTGGTTAACTTAACACGGCTTGAGAATACTCTGTGACACTCTGAATCGCGCTTATGAACTGCTTACTATTTAAGACTGCTAGAACTGTAATAGTCTGTAATATTATTTGGCTGATAAATGAGTTTAATAGCTCCTGCTTCTGGTCAATTTGAGTACTGCCGCTTGTTTTTGTTTTTCCGTCTGTGTGCTGAGCACGTGGCTGGTGGTGCAGTACTAAGGAGGACCGTAAACAATGGAAAAGCCAACTCTTCTCTTTTAATTGGACATTTTAATAATCTGAGGGTATTTTGGGCTTGCATCTCTTTGTTAATAAAGTAGTCATTATTTGGAATCGGTTTCCCCCCAATGAAAAGAACTTTGTTTTAGAGGGGATGTCCAGTTAGCTTATTAAGTTTCCTATGTTGGGGAATTAGGAGTTTTATTAACTATATTAAATTGTAAAACTAAACTTGATTACATCAAAACACCTCAGTCTTGTATTGTTGCAAAAAGAAAACAACCTCCCCCTTTGTCATTCTCATTTCTGATTATTTCAGTTATCTTTTGTTGCCAACAATTTCCAACACCATCCCTTATTTTATTTGACGTCCCCAGCCATCAAACTATATCAGATTTTCTTTTTTTTTTTGTTAATGTCATTCATCAATATGCCCACAGAGATAGTGGTTGGCAGGAGAGGGGTGGATTAATACCCTGACACTAGGTAAGCTAAGGACAGGACCGACTTCACTTGACCGATATGATGACTCCCCAAGTGTGTCATATATCTTGTTTTGCTTTGGTCTTATCAATCTCTTTGATCTTATGTATCTCTTCATACTCTACATTTTGTATTTCATCTCTTGTAGGTGCCATCTGAACTCCAACTGATTCGACTGTTTCATCCTCAGTGACTTCTTCTTGATCATGTTCAGCAGATTATTTATTGCATTTTTGTGAATGTGGTGATTGTGGTGGATAAAAATCATTGGCTGTCACCTTTAAGTTAGAAGTAGGTTGTTGCTGAGATCTCTGACTTTGAGGATGGTTTCGGGTAACCGGAAATGTGGGTCGATAAGAATAGTGCAATTCCTCTTAATCTGAGCTATCAGTACTCATGTGTGCATGATCCTTAGTATTTGTGCTGTTTTGTCGTTCTTTTCTTTTTGCAGGTTCTTCAGGGATCTTCTGCTCCACAGGTAAGTCATTAACAGGTAGCAAGAGATTACGATCTCCAATTCTCTCGAACACAGGGTGAACAATTTTCTCCCAGTATGCTCTAAGTTTCTCTGGACTTCCTTCTCTCTGACAGATTTCTTGCCAGAACTCGGTCTCCTGGTTGCAGAGTTGTTCCTTTTACATGTCGATCATAATACTTCTTTCCTTTTGAATGCCAACTTGTGTGCAAGGCTCTGAGGTGACTGAGCTTCATTTTCAGACCTGAGGTTAAAGATCAAATTAATCGGCAACCATGGTGACCTTCCATACAACATGAAGAAAGGCAAATATCCGGTTGCCTCATGTCTGGTACAGTTATAGGAATGCACAATATGAGGTAGGTGTTTTTTCCAACCAGCCTTATTTTCCTCTTCCAGAGTGCTAAGCGTCTGTAACAATGTTCTGTTTAGCCTTTCCACTGGGTTTTCTTGTGGGTGATAAGGACTGATACATGAGGGGGCAGTTCCGGCAAGTTGTTGTAATCGTTGGAACAGACTAATTTTAAATTCACACCCTTGATCGAGATTCAGGATACCCAAAAGTCATTCAGGATACCCAAAGCGTGGAATAAAATCATGTAAGATCTTTTCTGCTGCTATTTTTCCAGACGTATTGCGAGTTGAATAAGAATGGGCAAATCTTGTGAAATGGTCACATAATACAAGGATGTATTCATAACCTCCTTTACTCTGTTCCAAAGTGCATGTAATCAACTGACAACAACTCAAATGGTGCACTTGTTCTTATAGAACCCATAGGTGCCACCTGCGGACGGTTAGGGCGTTTCTGCTTTTTGCAAGAACATTTCCTTGTCACATAATCTTCCATTCATGTTGCATATGGGCCAATAGAACCTTGTCAGCTCCGACATGACCCATTTCATCATGGAGATTTTTCAGGACAAGTGGTTTCAATCAGGTAAAACCAGCTGTTTACATTTGCTAGATTCTCTGTACAGAATTCCTTCTACTAATGTCAGTTTTGTCCACTCATGAATAAGCCTTTTCATGCCTTGCTTCATTAACCTTTTATCTTTCTCATTAGGGGTCCATCCACTTTCCTTTAGCATGATGACCTCTTTGATGACAGGGTAATCCATCTGTGCTGTTTTAATGTCATACTCTGAAAAAACAGGTGTGACATGCTCAATACGAGGTTCATCACTAGTTTCCACTGAATTCAACCTCAGTGCAGCAACCCAAGGTATTTCATCTTTTTCTACAGCTTTCTGACCTTGGCAAGCAGCAGAAATAACATCAGGTGGTAAAAATTCTGTGTACTCGGTCACTGGGTTTCTAAAAGGGGTATCGGCATCTGCATTCATCTTATCAGGTCTGTACTTAATATCAAAGTGGAAATCTGCCAGCTCACCTACCCATCGATGTCCTGTGGCATTTAGTCCGGCTGAAGTTATCACATACGTGAGTGGATTATTGTCTGTGCAAACTGTAAAGGTTGGGGCAGATGGCCCACTTGAGTGCTAAAAACTCAAGTTTATCTGAATGTAAATGGTAATTGCATTCTGCTGGAGTTGGAGTTCTGGATCCATATCCTACCACACGCAGTTTGCCACTCTGGTGTTGATATAGCACAGCGCCCAACCTATCAGTCGATGCATCACATGAACAAACTGATCACACGGGCTGGCTCGGTGGTTGGCATGAAGCTGGACTCTCTGGTGACTGTTGCAGAGAAGAAGACCTTGGACAAACTGCTGGGCATTATGGACGATGCCAGTCATCCTCTGCACACTGTCATCAGCAATCAGAGGAGTCTGTTCAGTGACAGCTCTTTCCCAAATGCAGGACCAACAGATTCAAAAACTCTTTTCCATCATGCCATTGGACTGTACAATTCCTCTTTGCAGGGGAGGAGGGGTCACAGGAGGACAGACTGATTAAAACACTAACTGGACTTTGTGCAATAATTTCTATTTCTAAAGACTGATTAAAACATACCCAAACTATGTGCAATCATTTTTTAACTGAGTGTAATGATGATATCATCTGCATGCAATATAAAAGGGAGGTCTAAGTCTGGGAATGCCAATACAGGAGGATAGGTGAGTACCTCAATAAACTTGCACACTATTGCTTGGTGTTCAGAGGTCCATTTAACTGGGGTTTTTGATGACAACTGGCCTTAAATTTTTTTTAGAAGCCTTCTTGGGTTTTTCAGGTGAGGTCACTGTTATTTCTTTCGGGCTTTTGAGTAGGTTGAACGATGGCTTGCCTAGCCTAGAAAAATTCTCAATAAAGGATCTATAGTAGCTCAGAAATCCTAACAGTCTTCTGATTCTCCTACTGTTTTTGGTTCTTTTTCCTTTAGTTTAAGGACTGCTTCTAGGTCTTTTGGATCCACTTGAATGCCATCTTTTGAAACCAGTTGACTAAAGAACCTGCTGCTTGAAGAGTTCACACTTATTAGGTCGAAGTTTTATACCATGTTGCCGCATTCTGTTAAAAACTTGCCTCAAGTCTGCAATGTGCTCAATGAACATTTTTGAGTAGCAAAGGATGTCATGAAGATAAGGAGAACAACATTCATCTCGGAGACCCTAAAAGGCATCCTCCATACATCTTTGAAAAGCAGCTGGGGCATTTGTTAAGCCGAATGGGATCCTAACCCAATGGTACAGACCCCATAGGGTCCTAAATGCTGTAATTGCTCATCTACAAAACCTTGATGATACACGCTACGTTGATCAAGAATCGAAAACCATGCAAATTCTCCAAGGCTGTCCGATAGGTCTTGTATTCGTGGCAGTGGATGTCGATCTGGAACCATTTTACGATTTAACTCCCTGAAATTAACACACAGCCTTAAACTACTGTCCTTTGGAACACAAACAACTGGTGATGAATAAGGTGATGATTTATTAATCCAGCCTCTTTCTAGAAGATTTTGGACATAGTCCTTATCTTTAGTCTCAGAGTTGCAATACACCCTGTGTCTGCATCTTTTTAAGCAAAAACATCAGACTCCTTGCAAAGCATCTGTCTGACTATGTGTTGCTCCTCCTCAGTTAGATGCTCTAAGTCAACTGGAGGATGCCACTTGTCCTTTGAGGTAACAGCAGTGTGTTCATTTTCCTGCTGAGGATGACCAGGTGAATCTGAGTTTAACTGAGCTGCACACAAATGAGTTCCACAGACTTGATTTAAGCTATGTGTCACTGTTCCCAACACAGTTAGCTGAGGTAGATAGATGTCATCTGATGTACAGTTTTGTAAAGGAATCTTCACAAATTTGGATGCAACACTTGGAACTTTAACAGGAGTGGGGAACACCTCCAAACCATCTGGACATTTCCAAAGTTGGTTTAAACAACATGGTTCCACACTCTATAAATGTCCTAATTCTGCAACTGACTTCACAGATCTCACCTCGTTCTCACCTCACCTCGCACCTGTCCTCTCTTTCCTGTCTTGACAAAAGTATTCAAACATCTCTATTGATTGATTTTTTGATCTGGACTGCATAAACGACATTGTTCATGGCATCTTTTGTCAAGTTCATTGTTTCACTCAGAAAAGCTGTCAAGTCGAGGGTCTGACCAGGCTGTTTTTTTTTCTCTAATTAATTCTTTGATGACATTAAATCCCAACAAAGGTAGATCCATGCTATTCTTGCTAACAAGCATTGGCACTTAAATGGCAGTATGTCCATGTCTGGTGCTTTTTAGCTGTAACTGGACTTCTATCCATCCATCAAATGGCATGACTGTCCCATTAGATGTGGTTACATGGAGCTAGCAGTCTGTAAGAAGGCTCTCAATTGACTAATTTGAATGTTTGATAATTTATTTTCCACCAGTCCTTTCCCACAATGCTGACCTGTGCTCCAGCATCCAGTAGCATTTTAATACTGACAAGCTGGCAAGCTATTGTACATCTCGTGCCAATAAGTTGGGCTATGCGTTTTTTTGCTGCCATTGTATCCGTGGAAGATGGCTTAATCTGCCCCTTGTCTTTGTGTGGGACAAATCACTGGCTCTGGTCACTGGTCATCCCTCGACACCCTCTGGTTTCCTGACTACTTACTACTGCCTTTTTTTCAAGGCAACCCACTGCTTGATGACCTATGGCCACAGGAAAAACAATGTGAGCAACTCTGATTTCCTTGTTTGACACAATTTGGCATTTACCTTTGTTGTCAAGCTTGTCTGTGGTTCTGTCAAGAGCTTGAGGCTTTGTTGACAGCATGTTGTTTCTGTTTGGTGTGAAATTATCAGAGGGTGTGATTAATTTCTTTACTTGTTTTGTGAGTGCTGATACTTGTGCAGTAAGGTCCATGATAGCGGAGCAGTTTGCTTGAGTCTCACCTGTTACCTCGGTCTGGGAAGGGTGACCACTTGCTTTATTGCTCTGATGTATGTGGGCTGCACACGCAGTCAAGGATTTGTGTTTAGTTGTGCTGCCTAACCGTTTTTGTCTTTCAGCCTCTTCAAAAGCCGATTTAGTAATCTGCTCGAGAATCACATCAGTTACTGTTATGTCAGAGAGTTAAGGTTTTATGTTCCTTTTTATGTTAATATATTTCTCTCCCAATCCCTGATATAAGGTATGGAGAGAGACTCCCTGGACACGTTTCTTGTCATAGTTAAACTCTGACCCATACTGCTGTGAGGCAAACAGTACTCTTTGTTTCAACCCCATAATCCTATAGGTAAACTGCTGGGGGACTCTTTGTCTAACTGTTTAGCCATGCTTAGTTTTTAAAAAAGCTCTGCTCTGCCTTTATCCCTTAGGTGGGCCCTTAAGTATCGCTTCAGTTCAGCAACAGTGAGATCATATATATATATATTTTTTTATCATGTCTTTGAAGGTACCAGGTCTAATTAGCTTAAACACTGTGCAGATTATTTCAGAATCTTTCAAGCCCTCATCCATCTGTTTACACACACTGCTGTAGCTGATCCTGCATCTGAAATATAACCACCATGCATTCTGAATTCTCTGCGTGGCAACAAGGCTGTGATTTCTGTTAAGCTTACCAACCCTGATGCCTGTTCTCTAACATGGGGATCAACATTAGTTATTCTGTTCTCACTTGAAGTGTCCACTGCTGGTGCATAATTTCTGTTCAGTCTGAGTGTGTCAATCTTGTCACGAATTGCGAGCAGATGAGACAGTCCTTGATCTTCCAACTGCTACAGTTGTTTACTTTTCATGTAGTCAACTATGTAGTCCCTGAGTTCAAATTTACTGTCCCTGTAATTGCAGGAATTTCTCTTTCATCTTTCAAGGATACAGCCAGATGGTACAACTGTTCCTCACTAAGTAACTGGAGTGGTTTCTTGATGTGGCACAGCAGTTCACGTTGAGGGTCTGTAGACATCTTTACAGGATTTCTGAAGCCTTTAAGCACCACAGGAGATCTCACTCACTATCCCCAGGTCTCTTTTGGCACCCGGTCCCTGTAGTTCATGATTCGCCAACCCTTAGCTGCTGCTGATGCTGGTCTCCTCTGGTTCCCCGTACGGGCCACCAAAATGTTACCAGTATCAGGATATGACTGCCTGTACCTAGGTAACTGTAAACAAGAAAAGGAACCAGTTCAGTAATGCACCTTTCCGGTGCAGCTTGGACACATAGTCAGTGATGAACCCTGGGACATAGGGTGTTTCGGGTCTTAAATCATCAGACACCCTCACCTGGGCGACCCAACCGAGGGTGATCAATCCCCGGTTTGTGTCCAAGCAGCGCGCTACTCCATCCATCTCCCCTCTTGATCCACAGCCACCTTGAGGCTTTTTCAGCCACTTCACTGATGTCTCTGGTGGCTCTTTTCTCTAGCAACCCTCTGATACCAAGGAGCTTGAATGCACGGTGCACAGACTGTCCTAGGAATCCCCTACAGCCCACCTCAATTGGCTCACAGCGGATCCTCCTGCCATTCTCTCTGCAGGACTCTACCAGCTCCAGATACTTGGCCTTCTTCTGTGAGCTCCAGCAGCACTACTTGCTTGGTAGACTCAGATGTTAAGACCAGGTCAGGCCTGAGTGATGTTCTTGTAATGTGCTCTGGGAACTTCATCTGTCTCCCAAGGTCTGCTTTCAACTGCCAGTCATAAGCTGTTGCCAGTAGCCCAGAAGAGACCTTGTGAACCACCTGAGGTTTCTCCCCTGCCCTGATGAAGGTGATGCTGCGCTTTTGTGGGAGCTGATGCTTACTCTCCTTAATTCCGAAGCAGATGGCATCTGCTACTGCTTTCAGCACCTGGTCATGGCGCCAGGTGTATCTCCCCTCTCCCAGGGCTTTAGACACGTTTTAGTGTGGAAAGTTCAGGAAAGAGTGTCTTATTACTTATCTTAAATTTTTTTCAAAAGCGGTTTTCTTTACCATATACTTTTCATTCACAGATAAGTTTATCAATTTCAAATTATACCACACAATTTTCCCTTTTTTTTAAACGGGTATGAAAAGTAGTGATGTGCTTGCACGTGCAGGCACACAAAAGAAAAGATAAAATAATTAAACCCATTTATTTTGTTTTCTCACAGTATTAATTCTTGGATATAACAGGTGACAATAAAACAATACCCTTAACAGTCTTTTAAGCTTATATACACAAATGTACTCAGGCTTCTTTGGTCAAGGACTCAGTACTGTTTAGAAAATACACTTCCCAATCACACAATAGGTTTATCTAAACTGCAGTATTTACACTGTATTTACTGCTAATGCAATGTGAACAAGGCTTACAACAATATATTTTGAAAAATATATCCTCTATTAATTACCAGTTTGAGCTACACTGCATTTTGTTTGCAGAAAGGACTAATAAGAGTAACACTAGCTTAATCTCTTTAGCAGCTAGCCAGCATTCACCAGGCTCTATCAACAAAATATATTAAATCTATATATCTTTTTCTGATACTAAACAGTTTAGGATTACATTAAAACCATTAATCCACTATTTTATACCAGTTTTGTTACAAATAAATAAAATTGTTATGCCTTTTGCTCACCTGTAAACAAGAAAATGAACCAGACACTTTTTAGTGTGGAATGTTCTGGAAAGAGTGTTCCATCACATTTGTGCCCAGCACTCCCTGGCGGCACCAGAGAGAAACAGGCACCACAAAAGCCAAGGCATGAATATCTGTATCTCCTTTTGCTTTCTATATATGTTGTGTTGAATGGCTGTTTGTTTGAGTTGAAAATATAATAAAAACTTAATTGACGAAAAAAGAATAACCAGAACTAGCAATAAACACAACAATAACTTCAGTAAAATATAGGGGTGTTCTCATTTCTGATAATTTCAGTTATCTTTTGTTGCCAACAATATCTGTTCTCTAACATCTTCCTGCTAGAACCTGCAGATTTTTAAACAACTCCACCACACACACTCACAAAACCCACACATTTAAAACATTGCCACCACACACTTACAAAACCTGCAATTTTTTAAACATCACACACACACTCACAAAACCTGCAGCTTTTTAAACATCTCCACCACACACACTTACAAAACCTGGACCTTTAAAACATTTTCACCACACACACACACAAAACCTGCAGATTTCTAAACCTCTCCACACACACACACACAAAACCTGCAGATTTCTAAACCTCTCCACACACACACACACAAAACCTGCAGATTTCTAAACCTCTCCACACACACACACACAAAACCTGCAGATTTCTAAACCTCTCCACACACACACACAAAACCTGCAGATTTTTAAACATCTCCACACACACACACAAAACCTGCAGATTTCTAAACCTCTCCACACACACACACAAAACCTGCAGATTTTTAAACCTCTCCACCACACACACACACAAAACCTGGACCTATAAAATATTTTCACCACACACACTCACAAAACCTGCTGATTTTTAAACATCTCCACCACACACACACACTCAAAACCTGCAGATTTTTAAACATCTCCACACACACACACACAAAACCTGCAGATTTTTAAACATCTCCACCACACACACACACACACAAAACCTGCAGATTTCTAAACATCTCCACACACACACACTCACAAAACCTGCAGATTTTTAAACATCTCCACCACACACACACACACAAAACCTGCAGATTTCTAAACATCTCCACACACGCACACACACACAAAACCTGCAGATTTCTAAACATCTCCACCACACACACACACAAAACCTGCAGATTTCTAAACATCTCCACCACACACACACACACAAAACCTGCAGATTTTTAAACCTCTCCACACACACACACACACACACAAAACCTGCAGATTTCTAAACATCTCCACACACACACACACACAAAACCTGCAGATTTCTAAACATCTCCACACACACACACACACACACACACAAAACCTGCAGATTTCTAAACATCTCCACACACACACACTCACAAAACCTGCAGATTTTTAAACATCTCCACCACACACACACACACAAAACCTGCAGATTTCTAAACATCTCCACACACACACACACACACAAAACCTGCAGATTTCTAAACATCTCCACCACACACACACACACAAAACCTGCAGATTTCTAAACATCTCCACCACACACACACACACAAAACCTGCAGATTTTTAAACCTCTCCACACACACACACACACACAAAACCTGCAGATTTCTAAACATCTCCACCACACACACACACAAAACCTGCAGATTTCTAAACATCTCCACACACACACACACACACAAAACCTGCAGATTTCTAAACATCTCCACACACACACACACACAAAACCTGCAGATTTTTAAACCTCTCCACCACACACACACACACACACAAAACCTGGACCTATAAAATATTTTCACCACACACACTCACAAAACCTGCAGATTTTTAAACATCTCCACACACACACACAAAACCTGCAGATTTTTAAACATCTCCACACACACACACACACACAAAACCTGCAGATTTCTAAACATCTCCACACACACACAAAACCTGCAGATTTCTAAACATCTCCACACACACACACAAAACCTGCAGATTTTTAAACCTCTCCACCACACACACACACAAAACCTGGACCTATAAAATATTTTCACCACACACACTCACAAAACCTGCAGATTTCTAAACATCTCCACACACACACACACTCACAAAACCTGCAGATTTCTAAACATCTCCACACACACACACAAAACCTGCAGATTTTTAAACATCTCCACACACACACACACACACAAAACCTGCAGATTTCTAAACATCTCCACACACACACACACACAAAACCTGCAGATTTCTAAACATCTCCACACACACACACACAAAACCTGCAGATTTTTAAACATCTCCACCACACACACACAAAACCTGCAGATTTTTAAACATCTCCACCACACACACACACACAAAACCCGCAGATTTTTAAACCTCTCCACCACACACACACTCAAATCCTGCAGATTTTAAAACATCCCCACCACACACACACACAAAACCTGCAGATTTCTAAACCTCTCCACACACACACACAAAACCTGCAGATTTCTAAACCTCTCCACCACACACACACAAAACCTGCAGATTTTTAAACCTCTCCACCACACACACACACAAAACCTGCAGATTTCTAAACCTCTCCACACACACACACAAAACCTGCAGATTTTTAAACCTCTCCACCACACACACACACAAAACCTGCAGATTTTTAAACATCTCCACACACAAAACCTGCAGATTTTTAAACCTCTCCACACACACACACACACAAAACCTGCAGATTTCTAAACCTCTCCACCACAAACACACACAAAACCTGCAGATTTTTAAACCTCTCCACCACACACACACACACACAAAACCTGCAGATTTTTAAACATCTCCACACACAAAACCTGCAGATTTTTAAACCTCTCCACACACACACACACACACACAAAACCTGCAGATTTTTAAACATCTCCACACACACACACACACACAAAACCTGCAGATTTCTAAACCTCTCCACCACACACACACACACACAAAACCTGCAGATTTTTAAACATCTCCACCACACACACACAAAACCTGCAGATTTTTAAACCTCTCCACACACACACACACACACAAAACCTGCAGATTTTTAAACCTCTCCACCACACACACACACACACAAAACCTGCAGATTTTTAAACATCTCCACCACACACACACACACACAAAACTTGCAGATTTTTAAACATCTCCACCACACACACACAAAACCTGCAGATTTTTAAACATCTCCACCACACACACACAAAACCTGCAGATTTTTAAACATCTCCACACACACACACAAAACCTGCAGATTTTTAAACCTCTCCACCACACACACGCACAAAACCTGCAAATTTTTAAACATCTCCACCACACACACACACACACAAAACCTACAGATTTTTAAACATCTCCCCCCCACACACACACACACACAAAACCCACAAATTTTTAAACATCTCCACCACACACACACAAAACCTGCAGATTTTTAAACCTCTCCACCACACACACACACACACAAAACCTGCAGATTTTTAAACATCTCCACCACACACACACACAAAACCTGCAGATTTTTAAACCTCTCCACACACACACACACACACAAAACCTGCAGATTTTTAAACATCTCCACACACACACACACACACACAAAACATGCAGATTTTAAAACATCCCCACCACACACACACACACACAAAACCTGCAGATTTTTAAACATCTCCCCCACACACACACACACACACACACAAAACCTGCAGATTTTTAAACCTCTCCACACACACACAAAACCTGCAGATTTTAAAACATCCCCACCACACACACACAAAACCTGCAGATTTCTAAACCTCTCCACACACACACACAAAACCTGCAGATTTTTAAACCTCTCCACACACACACACACACACACAAAACCTGCAGATTTCTAAACCTCTCCACACACACACACAAAACCTGCAGATTTTTAAACCTCTCCACACACACACACACACACAAAACCTGCAGATTTCTAAACCTCTCCACACACACACACACACACACAAAACCTGCAGATTTTTAAACATCTCCACCACACACACACACAAAACCTGCAGATTTCTAAACCTCTCCACACACACACACACACAAAACCTGCAGATTTTTAAACATCTCCACCACACACACACACACAAAACCTGCAGATTTCTAAACCTCTCCACACACACACACAAAACCTGCAGATTTTTAAACATCTCCACACACACACACACACAAAACCTGCAGATTTTTAAACATCTCCACCACACACACACACACACACACAAAACCCACAGATTTTTAAACATCTCCACCACACACACACACAAAACCTGCAGATTTTTAAACATCTCCACACACACACACACACAAAACCTGCAGATTTTTAAACCTCTCCACCACACACACACACACACACACACACACAAAACCCACAGATTTTTAAACATCTCCACCACACACACACAAAACCTGCAGATTTCTAAACCTCTCCACACACACACACAAAACCTGCAGATTTTAAAACATCCCCACCACACACACACACACAAAACCTGCAGATTTCTAAACCTCTCCACACACACACACAAAACCTGCAGATTTTTAAACCTCTCCACACACACACACACACACACAAAACCTGCAGATTTTTAAACATCTCCACACACACACACACACACACAAAACCTGCAGATTTCTAAACCTCTAAACCTCTAAGTGCTCTTCAAAGAGCACTTACTCTCTTAACACCTCTAACACACTAACTACTTCTAACCTCATTTCCTTCTTCCTCTCCTTCACTCCTCTATCCTATTATTCCCCTTTGTCCTCCTTTTATCCCTATCCAAAGATGTTTTACCTTTAAACTTATTTTACATTGTACATGACTATTGTAAGTCGCTTTGGACAAAAGCGTCTGCCAAATGTAATGTAATGTAATGTAATGTAAACCTCTCCACACACACACACACACAAAACCTGCAGATTTCTAAACCTCTCCACACACACACACACACACACAAAACCTGCAGATTTTTAAACATCTCCACCACACACACACAAAACCTGCAGATTTCTAAACCTCTCCACACACACACACACACACAAAACCTGCAGATTTTTAAACATCTCCACCACACACACACAAAACCTGCAGATTTTTAAACATCTCCACACACACACACACACAAAACCTGGACCTATAAAATATTTTCACCACACACACTCACAAAACCTGCAGATTTTTAAACATCTCCACACACACAAAACCTGCAGATTTTTAAACATCATTTTTTTAATATCTCCACCACACACTCACAAAACCTGCACCTCCTAAGCATCTCCACCACACACCTAGCCAGCCTGTCGCTCCTGCTCCCCCTCGTCGGCCTCATCGTTTGAAGTCAGTTATCTCCATTTCAGCTACTTCTGCTTCTATTTCGGCTTCTACTCATTCTTCCTCCTGGGCCGGTCATTCCCATCAGCGTACCCCCGGATCTCGGCGCTCCCGCCGCTCTTTCCCCCCTTCCCCTACTCCTCCTGGTTGGGCCCGCTGCTCCGAACGCCGTCAGCTTTGGTCGGCCTATCGTTTTTCTTGACGGACAAATGGTCTGCAATAATTTTAACAACCTGAGTTGTTTTGCTTATCATTGTAAAAGGCTGCACGTGTGCTCTCGCTGTGGTCTGGCACACTCTCTTTCCTGCTGCCCTACGCAGCCCTGGAAGTTCGTCCAGAGCTGACTTGCAGGTCCTCTCCACCCCAGTAAACGTACCGGCTCTCGCAGCCAAACTTTCTTCTCGCCCTGACACCTCCTTTGTTTGCCGCCTCCTGGTAGGCTTTCTCTTCGGCTTCTTCCCGGTTCTCGTCGCCTCGCCTGGCCGAGCCCGATGTCCTGTTTTCCCTATTGCAGAAGGAGCTCTCGAGTGGATTCATGATTGGTCCTTTCTCAGCGCCCCCTTTTTCCGTATTTCTGATTAATCCTCTGGGCATTGCCCTGCGTAAATACTCGAGCAAGAAAAGGATCATTATTGATCTCTCTGCTTCGCATGGCTCTTCGGAACCGTCCATCAACAGTCTCATCCCCAGTTCTGACTTTTCTCTCCGTTACGCCACTGAAGATTGTGCCATCAAAGCCATCAAGTTGGCCGGCAGGGGTGCCTGGCTGTCTAAGGCTAATGTTGTCTCGGTATTTAACGTTCTTCCCCTCTATCCTGTCTCCTGGCACCTTTTCGGAGTCTGCTGGGACGATCAGTTTTACTTTTCAGTTTGCCCTGCTTTCGGGTGCAAAAGTTTTCGACTCATTCGCTGAGGCGCTCTGCTGGATTTTGCTCAATAAACTACACCAAACAAACTAATCCTCCAAGCTCAGCAAACCAACCTTTCAGCCGTCTCCCCACAGACACTCTCCACTTACTGGTGTAGCTGGAAAACATACAAAAATTTCCACTTTACACATATCTCTTTCCCTTCTCATCATCCGTAATGGCCGCTTTCCTCACTTTTATTTACACTCAACATTCTGCCCGTTCCTCATCCCTCAGAGTCCATCTGGCTGAACTCTCCACCACACACTTACAAAACCTGCACCTCTTAAAAACCTCCACCACACACTTACAAAACCTGTACCTCTTAAAAACCTCCACCACACACTTACAAAACCTGTACCTCTTAAAAACCTCCACCACACACTTACAAAACCTGCACCTCTTAAAAACCTCCACCATACACACTTACAAAACCTGCACCTCTTAAAAACCTCCACCACACACACACACTTACAAAACCTGCACCTCTTAAAAACCTCCACCACACACACACTTACAAAACCTGCACCTCTTAAAAACCTCCACCATACACACTTACAAAACCTGCACCTCTTAAAAACCTCCACCACACACACACTTACAAAACCTGCACCTCTTAAAAACCTCCACCACACACACACTTACAAAACCTGCACCTCTTGAAAGCCTCCACCACACACACTTACAAAACCTGCACCTCTTAAAAACCTCCACCATACACACTTACAAAACCTGCACCTCTTAAAAACCTCCACCACACACTTACAAAACCTGCACCTCTTAAAAACCTCCACCACACACTTACAAAACCTGCACCTCTTAAAAACCTCCACTACACACACACTTACAAAACCTGCACCTCTTAAAAACCTCCACCACACACACACTTACAAAACCTGCACCTCTTAAAAACCTCCACCACAAACACTTACAAAACCTGTACCTCTTAAAAACCTCCACTACACACACACTTACAAAACCTGCACCTCTTAAAAACCTCCACTACACACACTTACAAAACCTGCACCTCTTAAAAACCTCCACCACACACTTACAAAACCTGCACCTCTTAAAAACCTCCACCACACACACTTACAAAACCTGCACCTCTTAAAAACCTCCACCACACACTTACAAAACCTGCACCTCTTAAAAACCTCCACCACACACACTTACAAAACCTGCACCTCTTAAAAACCTCCACCATACACACTTACAAAACCTGCACCTCTTAAAAACCTCCACCACACACACTTACAAAACCTGCACCTCTTAAAAACCTCCACCATACACTTACAAAACCTGCACCTCTTAAAAACCTCCACCACACACTTACAAAACCTGCACCTCTTAAAAACCTCCACCACACACACTTACAAAACCTGCACCTCTTAAAAACCTCCACCACACACACTTACAAAACCAGCACCTCTTAAAAACCTCCACCACACACACTTACAAAACCTGCACCTCTTAAAAACCTCCACCATACACTTACAAAACCTGCACCTCTTAAAAACCTCCACCACACACTTACAAAACCTGCACCTCTTAAAAACCTCCACCACACACTTACAAAACCTGCACCTCTTAAAAACCTCCACCATACACACTTACAAAACCTGCAGATTCCTTCAGTCTTCATCACACACACTTACAAAACCTTCACCTTTTAAACATCTCTACCACACAAACAGCTACTTGTCAATAGTTTGGAAACCCCGTAGCTCCAGTACTGTGTATATGGAGCTATTGGTCAAAAGTATGGACACCCCAGAGCTCCAGTACTGTTTTTGTTTGGAGCTACTAGTCAAAAGTTTGGACACACCAGAGCTCCAGTACTGTTTTTGTTTGGAGCTACTAGTCAAAAGTTTGGACACACCAGAGCTCCAGTACACTGTGTATGGAGCTACTGGTCAAAAGTTTGGACACCCCTTAGCTCCAGTATTTTGTGTATGGCGGAACTGTGCAAATGTTTGGTTACCCCTGCCCGAGCTCCAGTACTGTGTGTATGGAGCTACTAGTCAAAAGTTTGGACAGCTCCAGTATTTTGTGTATGGCGGAACTGTGCAAAAGTTTGGTTACCCCTGCCCGAGCTCCAGTACTGTGTGTATGAAACTACTGGTAAAAAGTTTGGTTAGCCCTGCCAGAGCTCCAGTATTGTGTTTGTATGGAGCTACTGGTCAAACGTTTGGACACCCCAGAGCTCCAGTACTGTGAGTGTATGGCAGAGCTATTGGATAAAGCAGCTATCGGTCAAAAGTTTGGACACCTTGCACAGCCAGAGCATCCATTGCTACGCTGTGTGTTAGCAATAACTTAACAAACACCATAGCAGCACCATAGTAACCACCTAGCAACAGTTTAGTGACTTCATAGCAACCACCATGGATACCATAGCAAGGCCTTAGCAACCACCTAGGAGCACCATTAGCAACCACTAAACAACTGCTTAACAACACCATAGCAACCACCATGGAGACCATAGCAATGCTTTAGCAACCACCTACCAACACCTTAGCAACCACATAGCAACTGCTTAGCAACCACCTAGCAACTGCATAGCAACATCATAGGAACCACCATGGATATTGCAATGCCTTAGTAACCACCTAGCAATTGCTTAGCAACATCATAGCAACCACCATGGATATTGCAATGCCTTAGTAACCACCTAGCAATTGCTTAGCAACATCATAGCAACCACCACAGATACCATAGCAATGTCTTAGCAACCACTTAGCAACACCTTGCTAATCACCTAGCAACACCTAACAACCACCTAGCAATGCCTTAGCAACCACCTTGCAACACAACATCATAGCAACCACCACAGATACCATAGCAATGCCTTAGCAACTACCTAGCAACCCCTTAGCAACCACCTAGCAACTGCTTGGCAATGCTATAGTAACCACCACAAAAACCATGGCAACATCTTACCAACCACCTGGCAACCAGCTAGCAACACCATAGCAACCACCACAGACAGCATAGTAACACCTTAGCAACCACCACAGACACCATGGGAAGCACCCAGCAACATTATAGCAATGACCATAGCGAGCGGGGGGGGGGACATTTTTGCTGCGTAACCATTCTGCTTTTCCTTTGGGAAATGCACTTTTCTATTCAGCCTGTATTGCTAACTTAGAATTGATGTTCTCAATTGCACCTATTGAATTAAGTTCTGTTACAGCAAAACTATTCTCCTTAAATCAAGCCGATGCAAACATATGAACAGGAAGACAGTTGAGTTCCACAGCTTTAAGCTCAGTTTTAAAATCTGGGGGTGGGCAACAGGAGTTAAAGTATTTCTACTGTTACCCAAACTGAGTTAGACACTTAGGGTGTACTCACACTAGGCAATTTGTGTAGTGCCTGTGCACAGTTACCTGCCAATGCACAGCTCAATTGACTAGTGTGATCACTCTGAACCATACACTGTGCTTAGTGTGAGTACACCCTTATTCTATGCTCTGGTTGCAACTGTGTACCATTTACTTTAATGTGCATTCCTTTTCGGTTCTGCAATGAGGTATTTGTAATTGGAGTGCATAAAAAAACATGCAAGACTTGGTACATAGATAGATATAGTTTGTATGCATGTCACCAGACATCAAAAAAGTGGCCAGTGGCTTGCTCTTTAGCATAACTATTTACATTTTGAACAATAACTTCTATTAGTCTATAAACTATTTCAATTTTTTTTATTATTTTTTTTATCAGATTCTTTGCAGAGTTGTTTGCATCAATAAAAAGAAACTGTGCAATTATATATTTTGACACAGAATTGGATTTGTCATATTTAGTTCAGTTCTTAACAATATTTTAAATAAAATTCAGTTAAAAATGCTACATCTTATTTATTGTTAATTACCTATTTTGCTCAACTAGGTTTCCATGCATATATTCATCTTGTGGGCTTGTAATTTCTAACATTAACTAGGAGATCACTGATGAGTTCTATACATTTTCACTCATGTAAATGAGTTTTTTCAAATGTATGCACCCTATTTGTAAAGGTTATGCTATAACATACTGATAATCAACTGTTCTAGAACATTAAGAGCAAGATTACTTTAATAACAAATAAATATTTTCACATTGTTATAGTTGTATTTTGCTTATTTTATTCTGGTTATTTTGAAAATAAATTGTCTGTTTTTTTGTTTGTTTGTGATTGTTTGGCAGTACTGCATAATGATTTCTGGAGTTTAATTTTGATTATTAAATGATTTCTGATAAAGTAACCTGTAACATGAGAATTTTTTTTACCTTTACTTAAGTAATAATTGAAATTACTACTTTTATTTCTACTTGAATAATTACTACTTTAAAGTAACAATGAGTTCCAATGTTGGCTATTCTACCAAACTCTGCTATCGATATACAGCATTGCAACCACATGACTGCCTAGGAACAACACTGTAACCGCTGGGGTAAGAATATCAACCACAGCGACAACCATTATTCTTTTTTTTTTTTGCCAAAATATAACAATCTGTAATTAAACTGTAAGAAAAAATAAATATTCCATTAACTCACAATCTGTGTAATATACACATTTAAAAATCTGAAGAGGTCGGTGTTCTGTAGCAGCATTAGTTGGAAAAGACCATGCAATTTTTTACTCAACCAGCATGTGTGATAGTGTTTCTAAACAGTGGGGGTGGACACTGAATTGGTTAGGATATTTTGTAAAAAAAAAGAGAAAAAACCCAAGAGAATTAAACACGTGCTTGAATATATTGTAATTAATAAAAATAGATAAGTAAAAATAGGACATGATTAACAAAATTTAAGAGACAAGAGAGTTCTCCAAGGAAATGATTACATAAATACAGTGAGGTTAAACAATTATTGGATCCACTGTTGATTTTGTAAGTTTACTCTCTTACATAGACATAAAGATTCTATGGTTGTAATGGTAGGTTTATCTTAACCAAGAAAAACAGAATATCAACAAAAAAAAAAAGAATTAAAAATATTAAATAATGGTTATAATATATGGTTATAATATATTCTCTACCAATCTCTAAGAATTCTGACCCTAACAGAGCGATTATGTGCCCAAATTACTTTCACTTAATTAAATACACGTTAATTTATAACCTTTATTTAATGTTTGTTTTCTGAATCCTCTGTTTATACTATGTCTTCTACTATTAAAAGAATACTATCAATAGTTATAGAGAGATCATGTCTTTAAAACGGGTTAAACTTATTTAATAATTATTATGCTCACATACCTGTAACCTAACCTGTCTCAGTCTTGCTGCAGTTGAGCTGTAAATGATGATTTGCCATCCATTATTTAGTCAGACAGACAAGTAGAATTTCACCTTTTTTGCACAACCATTATTGCACCAAGAGAATTACAACAGAATATCTGAGTGCTGGGCCTTGTGGGACAGAGATGGATAGATGTTTATTGAAAAAGTTCTAAAAGTAGCAGAACTGTCTAATAAAGTGTATAAAACAGTGCCACCACTGAGAAAGACCAGATCATGACACTTGTCCCTAAAACTAAACAAATGAAATATGTTTCTTTAGCAGTTTGTAGCAGTTGACCTGTATGAAAGCAGTTGAGTAATTACAGGATGAGCTAATCAGTCAGTAGTAATATGTCTAAGCTTTGAGCTGGATTTACTTTTTGTCTTCTCTAAGTGACAGCACATTGTCAGCTGCGCAGAGAGAGCCAGTGAATGTGGGGGGAGGGGGTGTTGGGGTGGTGTGTTAATCTGACTCTGTGTATTTTCATGGTGACAGATGATCCTAACAACCTGTTCTGCTGCTCTTCACAGAGAGACAGCCGCTGCTCTCCTGCTCTGTCCGGAACTGTCTAAGGAACTGTCTAAGGAACCGTCTGAGGATAGTTTCTGTTGTGTTCCTGTAACAGTTCTGTCTCACAGGTTTACCCTCATACAAATTAACACTCCAACAGGTGCATGGAAGAGGAGGTGCATAGAACAAGAGGCACGTAGAACCATTGGTGAGGAGCTGAACTGAGAGGATCCTTGCTGAAGGACTTGCAGTGAGCCTTTATGGTTTTGGCTAATATTAGCTCCTGGCATCTATCGCGCTTCTCAAGTAACAGACTGCTTCAGCCTTAACTTGCTTAACTACAGAGAGAGAGAGAGAGAGAGAGAGAGAGAGAGAGAGAGAGAGTGAATTAGGGTAATAGCTGGATTTGAAGCACGACTGTGGGAAAGAGAAGATGATGGCTGAAGAAGAGAATGTTAGCAGTAAGATGTCATCGCCACAGCAAGCCAACGCTCACTTCCTAAAGGACGTGATTTTTCACAGAAAATTTCAAGTGAGTTCTACTTCTTTATCTTTTTTCCTCTGAGGGAGTTTCCTTGCCTCTGTTGCTCACTGGGGGTTTGATGTTTTGTGTGATTCTCTGTACTGATACCACATTTCTGCTTCGACATCATGTGTAAAAAGTGCTATATAAATTTGATCTTTTTCCTTAAAAAACTTTAAGGAATCTTTCCAATACCATCATTAAGACCACTGTTATATCCATACCATATCATTTATTTCCTACCAGTCAGTATTTAACAAATACTGCACAGTATTAAATAAGTAATATTGCAGCATCTCATATTTTGATGGTGATAATAGAGTTAGCATTAAATAAATTCCCACACAAAGGAAAGTTTTAGGAAGCCTTTGGGTTAAAAATTAAACCAAAACTGCCCTCTCAGAGTCTTTTCTCTCCTAAAGACTCACTCACAAAATCTGCTCTTGTTCTTTTAAAGTCTTTTCTCCTAAAGTCTGCTTCAAAAATACTTCTGTTACATTTTACAGTAATGGTACATGGCATGCCATTAATTAAGGTATTCATTAAGGATGAACTAATCAGTACGTAAGGATGCATTAATCAGGAACAAATTAATTAATCATATATTAATATCTGCAAGGTTAAATTAATTGAATTGAAAATTGAATTTAAGTCTTTGAAGCCTCCTCTCAAAAAAATATAATATACTTTAGAAATAAAATAGGGAAAACATTATATGTAGTGGAATTGCTTGAGGTGGTGGAACAGATTAGATGCATTACCGCTGCTAGTCGGCTCCACTCTCCGGGACAATTTGGAGCAAGCTGAAGTCTAAAGTTTGTCAGACCTTTGAAAAGCCGAACCAATTCCTCACCACTGAATTAGACCTGCCTCCCTCCTGCCTATCTCTTCTGCTTAATCACTTGTGGAAGCTTCAGGGGCACTCATGGAGCCGAGCCGAACCTAACCTAGACTCAGCTCCCCTCGGTAAGGCTCGGCCTAGCCTAGATAGATAGATAGATAGATAGATAGATAGATAGATAGATAGATAGATAGATAGATAGATAGATAGATAGATAGATAGATAGATAGATAGATAGATAGATAGATAGATAGATAGATAGATAGATAGATAGATAGATAGATAGATAGATAGATAGATAGAACTTTATTGATCCCTTGGGAGGTTCCCTCAGGGAAATTAGCCTAGTCTATCTGGCTACATGCCTGTGTGAATACGTCATCACACACTGACGTAGCCTACGGAGGCTGATTGCGTTCAGTAAAACGCAATCAGCAGTAAAAACGTCTGTCTGTGACAGATTCTGTAAATAATGCATATTACATTTCTTATCGCGATAAATACCAATATTGAATTATTGTCCAGGCCTAGTGTGAACTAATGAATTATTATGAATGAAGGCTTTGTACATTATGATTATACCAGTAATTAATATGTTAATTAAGCATGCAGTTTCCACTTGAGATCCCACATTCCCTTCCTCATATAATTCTATAAAACATGTGCCTTCTTAATGCACGTGGTTTGTTTTTAGTTCCATCCTGTGATATTTTACACAATGATAACATTTAAATCATCCATATAAAAATACACTTAAGTAGTTAGTTTATAAGAGGTGTTAGGAGAGTAAGTCCTATTACTACAGTACACACATACCTATAGATGACTTACAGCTAATTCCAATAAGATTAGTGGACAGGAGAATTTAATACTCTTTATTGTTTTATTGCTATGTGATATTTATTTGTCATAAAAACAACAAGACATCTGAAACTGTCACTCTGGTAAAAGGTAAAAGGGCACATCCATTTTTTGTAATAATTCATAAGTTATATAAACATGACTAAAGGTGATGTGAAATAACAATGTGAGTGTAACAATTTATTGATGGCAATCTTTTAGACAATTTGAAGAAACAAAAATATATATAAAAAAAAAACACTAACATAAACCATCCTAAGAGCTTGTGCCTCAACGAACAGGGGCTAAACCGTGTGCTGAGCTCTCTGTGCATGTGCAGCCCTGCTGCTTCCACTGGGAAAACTAATCTCATTGGAATTAGCAGTAAGTCATCTACAGGTATGTGTGTACTGTAGTATTAGAAGTGCCAGCATTCTGGAAATGATGACAGGACGGACATGCAGGTGTCTGTTGTACAATCACAAATATAAGTGTATTTTCTATATGTATGATTTTAAATGGATATCATTGTGTCAAATATGACAGGTTAGAACTAAAAACAAACCAGGTATATTAGGAAGGCCGATGTTTTACAGAATTATATGTGGAAGGGAATTTTGTATGCATATTATTTACTGGTATATTCATATAGTGTACAAAGCCTTCATTACCCTTGTATTCATTCATTAGTTCACACATTAGTTAAGGGTGAGTACTTTAACCTCGCAGATATTATTATATATGATTAATTCATTTTCTGCTAATGCATACTTACTTACTGATAAGTTCATCCTTAATTAATGTCATGTCATGTGCCATTACTGTAAAGTGTTACCAATACTTCTCTCAAAATCTCTTCTCACAATACATGCTTTTTCTTTTACACAATCATTCACACTCACATCCTATCACAAATGTCAGGAGGGAATAGAAGGATGATTTCATTTAAAAATGACTCTGCTGTATATCAGAATGGTATTGTCCGGATAGACAATTCTTATTGAACAACTAAAAAAAATATTTCAGCAGTCAGAGATTAATTACTGAAAATCCCAAACTAAATTTTACTGCAGTCCCTTTAAAGTATTTAGAAATCAGACCCTTGTCTCCACCTCTAACCATAAACAGTGTTGGATACAATCGTATTCATTTCAAGACATAATTTCTCAGAGGAGCTGAATATGCATTGAAGGCTGTCTGAAGTGTTACAACTCCTGTCTCAGTGCTTTTTTAGGAGCTTTAGTGTTGAGCTGTTTTAGTGTTTAATAGGTAAAAACAGGGTTTCTGGGGCACAGTGTGTACTTTATTTTCCATAAAGTTATACATTGAATGTTGATCCACATGTCTATTATACAAATGTGACATGTAATTGTATGCGTCTGTCTTTACTGCTCTGATACCTGACCGATAAAGCTAGGAGTAAATGCAAATGAAGATATCTTGTATTCCTAAGAAGATTTGCATTTGGGTCCTGATAAAAATGCCAATATTTTAACAGCTGCCAGAATTGAAGTTTAAGAAACCTTTTTTTTTTATTATTTGTAATCGAGAACTCTAAGAGAGAATTATTTATTCATCACTCTTTGCTAAGACAGGATTTCAAACTGGACAATTAAAATTAATTTAAGCCGAGACGCAAATGAATGAATGAATTTATCATTCTTTATTTATGCCTTCATTTGCAATATAACCACAGAGAGCCATAGGAATAGTAAAATAAAAAAACATGTTGGAAATTAGATTGGTAAGATTCCAAAGTAACAGTATATTTTTTGCTCAATGTGGCTCAGATAATTTTTTAATGGCTGTGTGAACGTGAACATGTTCTTCAAATCAGATTTGAGTCACTTTCATATGTGGTCCTAAATCGGATACATATCCGATACATGGACGTAGGAGATGAATGTGAACAGTCTAACTGGAATTCATGCATCTTTTTTTTTCACGCATGCGCTATGTGCTTCTCTCTCGTACCCACATCTCTTGGTGCAGCTGTGCAGCTATAGCTGCAAAAACAGCAAAAGCAAACCGCCTGGCCTTTTTTCACCTCCTCAACCTTAGGCATGAACTTCAGACCAGCTGTTTACTCTCCACTCCAGCAAAAGATGCTCCACATATGATCTGCTAACAAACACATCCATTTCACCTACGATCCATTTCACTATTTCAGCTACGATTTGTCTCTCAAATATTTTTCTCTCAAATTTTATTGTTGGTCTAGGTTTGTGTGAGCAGTGGTGGGGTTTCAGTTCTGTCCTTGTGTGAGAGTGTGTGTGTGGGGTGGGATGGGGGGGTGCTCAGTTCTGACTCTGTGTGTTGAGGAGTCTGATTGCCTGGTGGTCGAAGCTGTTGCAGAGTCTGGTAGTGGAGACTCGGGTGTAGATCTTCTTAGCTGTGCTTACTATGTGCTGAAGGGCTTTGAAATCGTAAATGTTGCAGCTTCCAAACCAGTTCCCTCAAGATGCTCTCTGCAATCCCTTTGTAGAACATGGTAAGGATGTTTTTTCTTAGTCTCTGCAGGAAGACCAGGCACTGCTGGACTTTTTTGGTTATTATGTTGTCCAGTGAGAAGGGGAGCTGTTTTTTGATATGTCTCATGAACAGCCTCTCAAAGCACTTCATGATGACGGGAATGAGTGCAATGCAACAGTAGTCATTAAGGGACTGGGGACTCCTTTAGCACAGGAATAATGGTGGTAGTTTTAAAGCACATTGGCAGTCAGCAGTGCTGTTGAAAATGTCTGTGAGAACATTTGGAAGCTGTTCTGTACATCCTCTGAGCACTATGCCATGTATGCTGTCTGGTCCTGTGGACTAGTACCTGGTCGTTTAAAGGAGGTGTAGTATTTCTTGCTGCCGTGCAGTTCTGTAATTCAAACCTTGCGTAGGAGTTGTTCAGCACATTTGGAAAAGGCAGTGTCACTATCACAAGCAGGTGATAGTGGACACGTGACAAAAATGGATCACTGTAGATTAAAAACATTTTAAATGTTATTTTAATATTAAGCAGTTCTGAAAAATAGCATAGCATACTTTTTGTTTGGATTCAGGACTAATTTGTGCCTTTGGAGTATGATCAAAAGGGAGTCACTGCAGATATGAATTAATATAATTAGAAAATTGCACTGGACCTACAATTGAATCCTGAGGGACCCCTTCAGTGACTGACAGAAGATCAGGAAAACACACTGTGGTTTATCAGACAGATAGTTCTAAAACAATGTAATGGCATTGTGGTCAAAGTGGTCAAATCTTTTAGCGGCAATAGATGAAATTATTGGGGTTGCAAGTTTTAAGAAATAGAGATCCAGGTTATCCTCACCTGCACAACATGCTGTAGTGACAACACTGAAGGAAAAGGGGTGTAGGGTAAAACAGCAAGACGGGTCGCTCTCAGGAGCTCAGTGACTTCCAGTATAGGACATAAACCTATGTATATACTGTATATTATCTATAAAGCTATGCACCGAATGTTGAGCCACATGTATATTAAACCAATGTGATATAAAGTGTGTGGGGTTGTCTTTACTGCTCTGTATCTTAAAGCTGGGAATAAATTCAAATGAAGATATCTCATGTTCTTGAGAAGCTTTGCATTTAGACCCTGATAAAAGTGCAATTATTTAAACAGCTGCAAGAAATGAGCTTCAAACCTATAGATCTTTTTGAACCATCAGGTACTTGATAATTTTAATTATTACCTTTTAATTAAGAGTATCACATGATAAATTGTGATGTAGAAGTGAGGGACTTCTAGAGTAAAGTTTAGTTTTACATAAATTAAACAAACAGAAAAATATGTTTTATAGTTTGGATGCATGAACAGATGGGAATACACATACTGAAAATAATTAAACACATATTTAGAAAACATGAAATAAACACTGGATATACATGCATGGTATACATTATGATTGGTTGTTGACCAATTTATTATTGGTCAATTATTTATCAGTTTTTGGTCAGTTATCAGATAGTTATTAGTCAGCTGTTTATCAGTTATTGATTAGTTATTTGTTGATAATTGGTTACATATTGCTGGTTGATGAACAATTGATATGTTGATGATTATTGGTCAGTTATTGCACAGTTGTTGGACAGTTTTTAGTCTGTTAGTGATCCGATCTTAATTAGTTGTCGAGCAGTTATTGATCAGTTTGTCAAATGTTATTGATCAATGCTGTCTTGATATACTGTTGCTCAATTATTGATTTATTAGTCAGTCACACATGCCCCCCCCCCACACACACACACTTCATTTAAAACTATACAGCAATTAATAAAAAAATTGCAGTTTTGTCATTGTATTATCAAATGTCAAGTAAAGTCAAGTAGTTTTATTGTCAATATTGCATATGTACAGGACATACAGAGAATTAAAATTACATTACTCTCCTTCACAAATTTTACAGCAAGTACAGATAATAGATATAATACAAGAGTATAGGAGACACTATGTGTACAATACAGCAGGGACACAAATAGACATACATGAGACAAAAACAAGGTGCAGTAATGGTGAAATAGGATATATATATATATATATATATATATATATATATATATATATATATATATATATATATATATATATATATATATATCCTATTTCACCATTACTGCACCTTGTTTTTGTGTATATATATATATATATATATATATATATATATATATTTATATTAAACAATTCTTCAAATTAAATATTTTTTCCACTTAAAGTAGCCTAAAAACAAGGGATATATAAAAATTACATTGTGCTTTTGGAAAAAGAGCATTTTCTTAATAAAAAGTGCAGTTTGAGTTTTCGATACATCTGGGCTGAAACTCTATGAAATCTATTCTCCCTATTATACACGTGTGAAGAAGCTGATTGGTCAGTTTAGGATGCTGAGTGAGGTGTGTGCTGGGGGCAGGATTTGCATTGGGGGTAGAGCAGGGAGAGAGTTCAGCATCCTCACAGCCTGATGGATGGAGCTGTCTCTTAGTCTGCTGGTCCTCGCCCGAGACTCCCCAGTCTCCTCCCTGATGGCAGGAGGCTGAAGAAGCTGTGTAGTGAGTGGGTATGATCACCTGCCAGGCGGAGGGCTTTCCGTGTGAGGCGGGAGCTGTATAAGTCCTGAAGGGAGGGGAGAGAGGTGCCAACGGTATTCTCAGCTGCTCTCACGATGCGCTGGAGGGTCCTGCGGCGGGAAGCTGTGCAGGCCCCGTACCACACGGTGAAACAGCTGGTCAGGAGAAAGTAGACGCTGATTTGCCTTCCTGGCCAGTGATGCTGAGTTGGTGCTCCAGGAGAGGTCCTCTGTGACGTGACTTGGTGCTGCTCACCCTATCCACAGCAGTTCTGTTGATGGACAGAGGAGTGTGCTGTGTGTGAGATCTCCTGAAGTCCACTCTGTGTTCAGAGAGAGATTGTTGTGTTTGCACCAGGAGGCTGGGCGGCTCACCTCGCTCCTGTAGTGTGACTCATCGTTGTTGCTGATGAGACCCACCACCGCCGTGTCATCCGCAAACTTAATGAAGAGGTTGGAGGTGTGTATTGGTGTGCAGTCATGGGATAGCAGAGTGAACAGAAGGGGGCTCAGCACACATCCTTGGGGAGCCCCTGTGTTCAGTGTGGTAATGCTAGATGTGTTGCTACCAACCCACACTGCCTGTGGTCGTCCAGTCAGGAAGTCTAACAGCCAGTTGCACAGTGTTGTGCTCAGCCCCAGACTGTCCAGATTGTGTATGAGCTGTTGAGGGATGATTGTGTTGAATACTGAAAAACAGCATTCTGATGCAGGTGACTTTCTTGTCCAGGTGTGTGAGAGCTGAGTGGAGAACAGTTGAAATGTATTTTCTAACACACCTTTACACTTTCTATTTTTCCAATTATTTCTTTTTTGTTATTTATTTTGTTTTCAGAAATTGATAATTCATGCATTTTATAGTAACAAACACCCCACACACAACAAATGTGAGACACAATGATGGGAATGTTATTCCCCTCAACATTACAACTCTAAGCATTTTTGAAACATCAAAAGCACAGAATATTCTTAATAGAGTGTATCACATTAAACACAGGAGACATTTTTTAAGACATAACACAAATAACAAATTTAAAGTAATAAAATAAAACCCTTTAAAAACCTCTATTTTTAGAGCTGGATCTGGCCATAACATATTGTGCACATCACACACTGTATCAGCTACAATACATCAGTGAAGGAACCGTCTTCTTCCTTGTACGGACCCTCAATCGGTTCCGTCACAGGTATCCAGACAAATATCTGAAGATCATAAACAATTAACCACTGTCCCATAAATAAAATCGATGGGATAAAGAAGCTAAAAGTATGGTGGGAGGTATTGGACTGAAAACGGTGAATGCTAATGGACCAAGCTTAGAATTAGAGCAGATTGACTGAATAATGCACTGTCCAAGATGACAATGCATCTGCCCTGGATTCATTTAGTTTTTTGCTGTGATGATGATGTATAGTCTGTTTAAAGGAAATTGAATTGGCATTGGCAGTGTAATTTTAGAACAATGTTGAACCAAGGCATTCAAAATAGCTCTGTGGCTAATGATGATCTCTCGGCACACCCTTATTTATGAAAATAAATTCATACATAATTGCATCTGCAGCAATTTGTAAAATATAAAAAAAACCCATTTTATTATTCAATATAAATTTACATGTAAAATGGTATTCATTACCTCCAAAGAATCATGCATTTTTATACTGCTCACAACTGATTGGCAAGTTTAGAATTAGTCACCTATGATTTGTACAACGGACAACCATTTTTGGTTCACAAGTGTGGTGTTTTAAAAGGTGGTGCTGTGAAATGTCAAAAAAGAAGATGGATGTTATCCATTCAGGGGATGTGCTTATAGACCTGGACTTATTTAGATCTAGACTTGAGTATGTTATAATTTGTTTATATATTTTATAGTTATTTAAAGGATGATTATAAATACAAAGACATTATCCAAGCCAACACCCACCCAATAGACTGTTTAATTTTAGTGTGTAATTATATAAAAAAATACAATACCACTTATATAGAAAACTTAAATGAAGGGCCAGGTTACACACTTCTGAGCTATATGATAATTTGGATAATTTGATGTCGGCCTTATTGCTCTTCAGAGTTGGTGGAGGTGTTTTAGTAATCTCTAATAGCCTTTTAGTGTTGTTTGTGGCACTGTATGACAGTTATCTAGAACATGACTAATTTGACCCTTTTGGACTATGACATACTATGGTTCATGCTACCTGTTAACAGGTCCTGCAGCATGGCGTGGTTCATGATAAACGTTCAGATTTGAATAACAGTGAGGAGATCATACGATATCTGTCAGCTGGTTTGAATTCAGGTTGTGCAAGTGTATTCTAAATACTGAGTCTGCTTGCAATAACCACATTCCACTTGCACACACACACTTATATCCACACGTGTCTAGTCCTGGTGTGTCTAATGCTGGTCCATCCTTACACTCCCCAGCAACTGAACTCCCTGACTCCAGAGGAGACGACTCAATGCCAGCATGGCCTGTACTTCCAAGACGGAGAGCGAAGGGTGGATTATGTTCTGACCTACCAGGTGAAGAAGCCCAGTGGCTCCCGTGTCCGTAGGCAATCCTCACGCTTCACCGACAATGCCCTGACCCGCAGCCTGCGCCACAATCGCACACAGGCGCGCCCCACTGGGCATGACCCTGAGCTGAGCCTGCAGGCGGTCAGCACAGACCACCACGAGGACGACAAGTGCTTCCGCCGGGAGGAGTTTGAGGGGAACCTGAGAGAGATGGGGCTGGAGCTGGAGAAGGACGAAGACGTAAGTGTTTCTGTCGCTCTGTGTGCATTTGTGTGTATATGTGTTTGTGGGGGGACTGCCATTGTCCACTGGGCTGGGGTCTGTACTCCCCATCTCCAGAGGTTGTTCTTACCAGAGTTTTGAATGTTTGTTTCTGAAGGAGCCATTTTGTCTCCATCAGTGAGCCTATAAGGACAAGCTTTTATGTGACTCCTTGCTAGATCTTGAGTCTAGATTTGTTTTCTGTCTTTTAATGCTTGATATTATGGACTGTTTTTTTTTATGCTTGCTATTGAAATTCCCTCTGGTTTTGTACGGATTTCTACCTTTTGTGTTTCATAAACCTGTATTGGATTTTTAACTGCAGGTCTGCTGAGTTTATCATGACAGCCATGCATTCCTGAACCTTTGTTAGCCTTGTTAGTGGATTGTGTCGTTTTGTCTTTTGGCTGACCTCAGCTGCTTTTGTCCTGACCTTCTGGGGTCAAAACACATACAATAGGTACGTTATAGCTTGGCCATGCAGGAGCTATGGGGCTTTAACTAAAAAAACTCCACCTGGGCCTTCACACAACCTCTGACCTCATCAGTTTAATCAGTTTGACTCCAAATGAGTCTGTGAGGTGCGACGTGTAGCACTTTAGCATATTTTCTCAGTGTAAGTGTGAGTGCTGTCAAACCAAACCAAAATTAAATCCTAGTGTGGGGTGAGGACTAAATCCCTTTTTGATTGACAGCGAAATGAGCGAATCAGTGATCTTTTGGTGTAAACATCCGTGCTGGGAGCATTCATTTTCATTCTGTTCTGAGTTGAACCGGAGACTTTCCTAATCCTTTTAGCGGCATATTCTTTGTTAAAACGAATAGCGACAAATCGAGCTTCTATTTTAGGTGTTTTTTGGTAGCTGCTTGTGTTTGGAGACTGACTTTTCTGATTCTTTCTGGCAAAGTGAGCTGACTGGAAGTGCTGTCAAAAATTAAATGTAGTGTTTGCCGTGCCTCTTGATGAAACCATCTCAGGGAGGGTAGAATTTAAGTATAAATAAACAGACACATTTTAAGATGTAGGCCGAAATTGAGCTTCCCTTCCTTGAAAGAACAGCATCCGCCACTGCTAAGTTAGCAGGTTATATGTGTGTGTTAGTTAGCTGGCTAAGTTAGCTAGGTTATATGTGTGTGATAGTTAGCTAGCTAAGTTAGCTAGGTTATGTGTGTGTTCGTTATCGTTAACTACCTAATTTATCTAGGTTATACAGTTGCAAGAAAAGGTATGTGAACCCTTTGGGATTACTTGGATTTATGCATAAATGTATCATTATATGTGTTCTGATCTTCATCTGTCAACAATAGACAAGTCTGCTTAAACTAATACCACACAAAAATATATGTTTGCATGGTTCTATTGAACATAACATGTTAAAATTCACAGTGCAGAGTGAAAAAAGTATGTAAACCTTTGGATTTAATAACTGGTTGACTCTCCTTTGGCAGCAATAACCTTAACGAAACATTTCCTGTAGTTGCAGATCAGACCTGCACAACAGTCAGGAGGAATTGTAAACCATTTCTCTTTACAAAACTGTTTCAGTTCAGCAATCTTCTTGGGATATCTGATGTGAATTGCTCTCTTGAGGTCATGATGCCACAGCATCTCAGTTGGGTTGAGGTCAGGACTCTCCAGAAGGTGTATTTTCTTCTGTTGAAGCCATCCGGTTGTTGATTTACTTCTGTGTTTTAGGTTGTTTGTCCTGTTGCATCATACTTCGTCTGTTGAGCTTCAGTTGGTGGACAGAGGGTCTTAAGTGTTCCTGCAAAATGTCTTGGTAAATTCATTTTTCTGTTGATGACGGCAATCTGTCCAGGCCCTAAGGCAGCAAAGGAGCCCCAAACCGTGATGCCCCCTCCACCATTTTTCACAGTTGGGATGAGGTTTTGATAAAGGTGTGCTGTGCCTTTTTTTTTGCACATATACCATTGTGTGCTCCTTTCTAACAACTCAATTTTGGTTTTATCTGTGCACAGTATATTTAGCCAGTACTGCCGTGGAACATTCAGGTGCTCTTTTGCAAGCTTCAAAAGTGATGTTTTTTTGGACAGCAGTAGCTTCCTCCGTGGTGTCCTCCCATGAACTCCATTCTTGATTAATATTTTCCTTATTGTAGATTTGTCAACAAAAATGTTAGCATGTTCCAGAGATTTCTGTAAGTCTTTAGCTGACCATCTAGGATTCTTCCTCACCTCATTGATCATTCTGCACTGTACGCGGTAATCTTTACAGGACCACCACACCTAGGAAGAGTAGCAACAGTGCTGAACTTTCTCTATTTGTCGTCTGTCTAACCATGGACACATGAACATCAAGGCTTTTAGAGATACTTTTGTAACCCTTTCCAGCTTCATGCAAGTCAAACAATTCTTGAACATAGGTCTGAGAGCTCTTTTGTGCAAAACATGATTTACATCAAGCAATGCTTCTTAAAAACAGCAAACTCAAAATTTGTATGTGTTTTTTATAGGGTAGGGCAGCTTCAACCAAAACATACAATTTTATCACATTGATTGACTTTTCATAAATTGTAATGATGTAGTTGTGCCAAAGCAACACATTAAAAGATTGAAAATGTTTTAGTTAAAGAGAGTGAGAAAATACAATGTTTGTTTGTAAAAAAAAAAATAAAAATAAAACTCGAGTTAAAATAGTTACACTGCTGCTCTGTTTGGCTTGTAAAGGCTGCATCATTGCTAGGTTACCTGTATGTGGCGGAGTAATACATATAGATCTTTGGTACAGTGCTATACAAACTTATAACGGCACTCATATAATGACTTTTAGCCAATCACATTGCAGGGTCAAAAGTAACTGTGGTATAATAGTTATTAGTTACCATGTGTTTCACTTTATAATACTGTGTCCTGATCTGTAGTAACTGTTTAGTTATTAGTAGTTAATAACCATGTGTTTCACTTTATAATACTGTGACATTATCTGCAGCAACTACTAAAGAAGAACACAGTAACTCCACAGTCATTAGTATTGTTATTGTGTGCTGCTGTTAACTTCCAAAAAAGAACTCCTATTTATGAAGAAAATAGGGACACCTAGTACATTAGCTAACACAAATATTCATTAATTTAGGCAAGATTCTCCCAAAGTAAGGATGTAAGACACAACCTACAGTAAGTCATGTATGTACATGAGCCATCACTTCCACTGACCACATAGCAGGAGGACTTAAGTGGAGCACTGTTGTAGAATTAAAACCAGTAACACAAAAAGGTATTTCTTTCTCCTCTAAAATAGGGATTATAAAATAACACTACATGCTGCAGCATTTAACTATGTGTATCAATTATTAGGAATACATTAAAGATACTAAGTAAAGTTACTACTACGACAAATGGTGTTACAGCTTTAATATTACCATTGATCAAATGACCTGCTGCAGCAGAAGATAAACACACTGATAGAGGCCAGCTAATTATGGGTTAGTAGTGAAGGTATTAACCCTCCTATTATGTTCATGTGTCAGGAACAGCAATGGTGTACACAACATTGAAACCTAACATTGCAATTTTATGACAAAAAGATAACAAATGGTGTCACTGGCTGTAATATCACCACTGATAGAATAACCTGCAGCAGCAGATAAACACACTGATATAGGCCAGCGGCTTTGAAACCGTAATTTACCTAATAATGCGCACTGTAAGACTTCAAGGTTGAAGATGAAATTTTATAAGGTTGGTGCTTAATATGAAAGCAGTGATCAATAAAACAAAATTATTACAGTCTTAGAGTCTTAGATGCCTTCTGCAGAACATTAATTAATGTCTCCTATGTAATAATATAACGTTATGTTTTTTCTTCCAAAAATGGGAGTTAAGCAGAGTAATACACACTGTAGTATTTTACTATATGTTGCTAATATTTGGAAGATACTGAGGATAAGGTAATTATGTAAGGTAACTATAACTACTACAAATGGTGTCACTGGCTTCATTCAAATTTGCCTTCATTATCAACACTGAACAAATAATTGTTTGTGTACACTGATTTAGATCTATAGTCCCCCAGGTGGCATGTAATAGTTACTATAAAGGAGTATTCTTCAGGAGATATGTAAATCTCAGTAATTAATGTGGAGTACATAGTTAACTAATATAATCATTAGTTCAGTACCATCTACTGAGTAATTATTCAGTACTCCCTGTTAGTTAATAGAAAAGATCTAGGTGTTAATGCATCACTATTACTTAGTTACTGCTTAGTTCCTGCTTAGATACCTATTAACTATGGAACAGTATTATAAAGTGTTACCCTAAAACTGTGCACCACTTCAGTCCTCCTAGAAATGTGCTTAGTAGAAGTGATGGCTCAAATACAGCTTTACTGTAGATTGTCTCCTACATCCTTGTCATGCCGCAAGGGTCTAACTCTCCCACACTCGGCTCTACCTGCGCTATCCCGTCTCCAGACTACGTCACCCAGAGCGCAAATAGGACTGCAGCACAGACACTCGTCGCCGAGTAATTGTTTGGGTCATCCTTCATTACAAAGCACTTTTCTTGTCTGTTATCATTTTCTCGTATATGACCCCAGATTGTTTTTTCACCGACTTTGATTTTTGCCTGTCCTCTGCTACTGAACTCTGTGTATTACCTGGACTGTTTTTTGGACTCTGATTTTTGCCTGCCCTCTGTTTCTGCTCTGCTGTGTATGACCCCTGGCCTGTTTATCGTTTATGGTATGTCTCTCCCTTATTATAGCCATTTGCCGTTAATGACCCTGCTCATTTTGACCACGCTTTTGTATTCTGTTGTCTTTAAAGGGGACATGAAACATTTCAGTTTGTACAAGTTTTCTTAGGGATTAAATATAATGTAATTTATTTGGGGGGGAATTTTTTTATATAAAATGTTTACACACTAAATTATTATATATTTATGTTTGTTACGTTTGAGCTAGGGTGCCGCCATGTTGCCCGTGCAGCACTGGTGACGTCACGAGGTTAGTTGGTTTAAGATCCCAGGCATATAGCTAGAGGAAAAGAGCTTATTGTTTGTAGAGATTATAGATGAAGACGAAGCTGAACTAGGCTAACATGGAGCATTTACTCAGATATCTTTCCTGCAGAAACCTGAGCAGAACTTTTCAGATGCTTTTCTGAGAGAGAGATGTTTTGGGAGTGTTTATTCTCTCTCTACGTGGAGCCGTGCAGAAACGTCCACAGCAGGTACTGCCATCCAGTTAACTAGCTTGTTTATATACATTTAGCTAGTTAGCATGTAAAGTCCAGAGTTCATTGAGACTGAATGAAACGAACATGATTTAAGTGGATATTGAAACACCAAGGCGCTGTTTGGTTGATAAACTGTTCAGTTTAGAAGTTAGGAGGCTTACTGGGTAGCTAGCTTCATCTAGTTAGTGTTAGTTAGTTAGCTAGCGTTGGCTACCTATGGTAAGATAGCTAGCTAAGTAGCTAACGCTAGCTATGTTATCTTTAAATTGTCAGTTTATCTAGACTTTTGGTAACGGTACCCATGGGCGTGGTAGTGGGGGGAAAAGTGGACCTGACTACCCAGGGCCCGAGTAGGGAGAGGGGCCCATGAAAATCCTGATTTTTTTTTTCGCTCACTTTCCTTTGTTTACTGGCATGGATAGGGGCCCATTAACATAGAGGGTGTACAGGGCCCAGAATTTGCTGCTACGCCCCTGACGGTACCTCTCGCTGCTCTGCTGGGTGAGCGCGTTGTTTGGCTCGTTCCGTGCGGCTCACAGCTGCTGCTGTTACAGTACCTCTAGTCGGATGGTCTGTGCATCCCAGCTGATCAGAGGAAAAATAAAAAAAACGGAGGAAAAAAGCCTCGGACTTCAGCTTACTTATCCGGCGCTAATCCTCCTGACTCAAACCCCTCTCCTTCATATAGTAGTGGTCTAGAAAGTGCTCGCCACTAACCCCTAGCATTGCAGCCAACCGGAGGATTCTCGCTCTTCAGCGCTGCGAGTCACCGCTGAAGAACAGCTGTCGGAGGCGAGGTATGAAAGTGAAAGTAAATATTTCTCATTCCTCACCCTATTAAATTTCACTACTGCCAGTATTACTACACACAGGGGCAATACAAAAGTGCCCCCCGCTCTGCATTGAGTTTTGGTTTGAATTTTATCATCTATTGAGGAATTCATTTACGGTAGACTCATAGATTATAGTAGTGAGGCGTTCAAGAAAACCAACCTCGTGACGTCACTTTCAACGCTGGGACAAGATGGCGCTGCCCTTACTTAAAAAATTTACATTTAGATTGCTCATTATTTTTAATTCGTGTCACTGACAACTGTTAAACTTTTTTTCAGATTTGTTAGAGTGAAAATACATCTTGTGAACTAAACTAAATACTTGAAGTGTTTCATGTCCCCTTTAATAAACCATATCTGCTACCTCTGCGCGTGTCTGAGTCCTGTCCCAAGATGACAGATTAGGTCTAGCAAACCAAGGCATAGGTCAGCACCAACAGACACTCGCTGGTGTGACCCAAGCTATTAATGAGCTTGCTCGTCAACAGATTAACCAGCAGCAGAAGCTCTCCCAGGTTCTGGAGTGCCTACATGGGCTTACCAACCTTCTAACCCAGTAGCACCTCCGAACCCAGTAGCACCTCCAGTTATGCCCGTCAACACCCCTGCTTTTTCTATTTGTAAACCCGAGTTGTTCAACGGTGATCCTGAGAAATGTAACGGCTTCCTTTTACAATGCTCTGTGTTTTTTAATAACTCTCCACCTACTACTGACAAAGCTAAGATCAGTTTCATTGTCTCCCGTTTATCTGGCAAAGCACTGGATTGGGCTAGCGTTTCAGAACTCAGTTACACCACCTTTTTAACCACCTTTCGTAATGTGTACGACCACACACGCTAGTGGTGAACTTTTGCTGTCCTTAAAACAAGGCAATAGGTCGGTGGCAGCCTATGCTCTTAAGTTTCGCACCCTGGCTGCTAGCAGTGGATGGAATAACGGAGCGCTAACCAATGTGTTTCGTAATGGACTTTACCCCGACATCCAGAAGGAGCTAGCCTCCAGAGATGATAAACTCACACTGGACCAGCTCATCTCCCTCTCGATTCCTTTGGACCAGCTTCTGTCACGTCGTCCCAAGTTGGTTACCAGACCTTCCACCTTTCCAGCTCCTATGGTCAGCACTACATCTGGAACCCCCGTACTACCCGATCCTAAACCCATAGAGGTACAGAGAGCCAGGCTCACTGCAACAGAGCGTCAGCGCCGGGTCCGTCTCCACTTGTGCCTTTACTGTGTGGGATCTGGTCACAAGAAGGCTGACTGCGAGCTCTGTCCACGATCTTTCACTGCGTCAACCCTGCGCGCAAATTTGGTATGTAACTGTCCCACTGGGTTGACATCTATTACCTGTCCAACTGGTTTGTTCTCTGTCCCAGCACTCTTACATTCCGGGTCGGAAGGCAACTTCATCAGCGCGGATCTGGTCCAAGAGAGAGGCATCCCCACCAGAAGTCTGCGTCACTCCATCTCTATCCGCCCTACTGATGGGAACACCATACGCTCTAGACCCATCACCCAACAGAATGTGCCTCTCACCATCCAAACCAGCGCACTCCATGTGGAAGAACTACCTCTCTTCATTCTCCCACGCACCGAACACCACCTCATTCTGGGTCTCCCATGGTTAAAAACTCATGACCCAGGCATCTCATGGAGTCAAGGGGAGATCACGTCCTGGTCTCCGTATTGTCATAAGAACTGTTTAGTATTAGAAAAGCTAGCTGTCCAGTCTACCACTGTAGAAAGCCCCGATACTGTTGATCCACCTGTTATCCCATCTGAGTATTCTGATTATTTTCAAGTGTTTAGTAAGACTAATGCTACTAAATTGCCTCCTCACCGTCCCTATGATTGCTCTATTGATTTAATTGAAGGTGCCACTCTGCCCAAGGCTCGTGTCTATCCTCTTACTCTTGACGAAGAGAAAGCTATGGATGATTATATTAGTGAGGCGCAGGGCTTCATCCGTCCATCTAAATCTCCGGTCGGCTCAAGTTTTTTCTTTGTGGGAAAAAAAAGGATGGCGGATTGAGGCCCTGTATTGATTACCGTGGTCTTAATGATATCATGCGCAAATACGCTTATCCGCTCCCACTCATTACGGTAGCACTTGAACAATTAAGGAGGGGGACTTACTTTACTAATCTTGATCTACGCAGTGCCTATAACTTGGTTTGCATAAGGGAGGGTGATGAGTGGAAAACCTACTACTACTACTAGTGGACATTACGAGTATCTCGTTATTAGTTTCGATCTTGCTAACACTCCAGTCGTTTTTCAGCCATTCATTAATGACGTGTTATGTGATATGTTCGGAAAATTTGTAATAATATTTATTGACGATATTTTGATCTACTCCCCAGACCTAGATACTCACATTGCTCAAGTTTGTCTTGTACTCCAGCGTTTGTCTGATCATAATTTATACGCCAAAGCTGAGAAATGCGAATTCCACCAGTAAAGAATTGCATTTCTCGGCTACATAATTAGTGCTAACAGCATCCTTATGGATGATAATAAAGTTAAAGCCGTCTTAAGTTGACCCAGACCCCAAAATATGAAAGATCTACAGCGTTTCCTCGGTATTGCTAATTTTTACAGCCGATTCATACGTAATTTTAGTAGTACTGCGGCCCCACTCACTGCTAAACATGCTGGTAAAATATTAAAATGGTCTACCGAAGCCCAGCCTGCTTTTGATAAGCTTAAAACTGCTTTTGTGTCCGCTCCCATTTTCAAACATCCTAATCCTGACATTCCTTTAACCGACGCTTCTGAAACCGGTGTTGGGGCCGTCTTATCTCAGCGTAGTGGATCTCAAAGTTTCAAAGTGTTTTTTATTGTCATTTCAGCTATATACAGAGTACACAGTGAAACGAAACAACGTTCCTCCAAGGACCATGGTGCACATAAACACAGTGTAGACAGAACAATAGTGCAACAGTACAAAAGTGCAGACAGACAATACAACACCATACAGACAAAGAATAATAAATAACAAGACAGTGTGCAACTTTTGCAGTGTGCAAAAAAGACCAGGTGAGGTAGTAATTACTCTATTACACAGTGTGCAATAGAGTCCAGTGAGGTAGTAGGGTTTTTAGTGCTTTCCATTTTCTGGGGTAAGTGGGGTAAGAGTGTGTGTGCATGTACAGAAAAACCATCAGTTCAGTCTCTGCAGTTAAGGAGTCTGATGGCTTGGGGGTAGAAGCTGTTGCAGAATCTGGTCGTGCTGGACCGGATTCTGCGGTACCTTCTTCCCGAAGGCAGGAGGGAGAACAGTTTGTGTGAGGGATGAGTGGGGTCATTCACAATGCTGGTTGCTTTGCGGATGCTGCGGGTGGTGTAAATGTCCGTGATGGAGGGGAGAGAGACGCTGATGATCCTCTCAGCTGCCCTCACAATACGCTGGAGGGTCTTGTGGTCAGAGATGGTGCAGGTCCCAAACCAGGCAATGATGCAGCTGCTTAGGATGCTCTCAATGGTCCCTCTATAGAAGAGTGTGAGGATGGGTGGAGGGAGACGGGCCTTTCTCAGCTTCCGGAGGAAGTAGAGACGCTGCTGGGCTTTCTTGGCTGTAGAGCTGGTGTTCAGGGTCCAGGTGAGGTTATCTGCTAAGTGGACACCAAGGAACTTGGTGCTCTTAACAATCTCCACAGAGGACCCGTCGATGTTGAGTGGAGAGTGGGTGTGTTGTGCTCTCCTGAAGTCAACAACCATTTCCTTTGTCTTGTCCACATTCAGGTGAAGGTTGTTGACTGTACACCAGTCTGTCAGCCGCTGCACCTCCTCTCTGTATGCTGACTCGTCGCCTTTGGTGATGAGACCCAGCACGGTTGTATCATCGGCGAACTTGATAAAGCTGTTAGAACTGTGTTTTGCAGCACAGTCATGAGTCAGCAGGGTGAACAGCAGAGGACTCAGGACACTGCCCTGGGGGGCCCCGTGTTCAGTGTGATGGCGGCAGCACGACTCGTCTTCAATCTTCCGAAGTTCAGTCATGTGACTCCTTTGCTGCGTTCCCTCCACTGGCTTCCTGTTGCCGCCCGCATCCGATTCAAAACCCTGACGCTGGCCTACAAGGCAAAAAACGGACCAGCACCTTCATACCTGATGGCGATGGTCAAAGCCAGATCTGCACCAAGAGCTCTTAGAGCTTCCAGTACGGCTCGGCTCGAACCTCCATCACTCAAAACACACAGAAAACAGACATCCAGACTCTTCTCTGTGCTGGCACCAAGGTGGTGGAATGAACTTCCACTGGATGTCAGAACAGCAGAGTCACTCACGGTCTTCAAACGTCGACTGAAGTCACATCTTTTCAAAGAGTTCCTAAACTAATAATAATAAAAAAAAAAAAAAAAAAGGTTCCTAGGGTTCTTAACATGATCAAGCTCTATGTATCTCTTGATCCTAGTCTACAAACTAGCTTTGGATATCTTAAGTAACTTTGAAGCACTGTTGTAAGTCGCTCTGGATAAGGGCGTCTGCTAAATACCGTAAATGTAAATGTAATGTAAATGATGGTGCTGGAGGTGCTGCCCCCGAACCGGACTGACTGGGGTCTCCCCGTCAGAAAGTCCAGGATCCAGTTGCAGAGGGGGGTGTTGAGGCCGAGCGAGCTTAGCTTCCTGGTGAGGTTCTGTGGGATGATGGTGTTGAATGCTGAACTGAACTCTATAAACAGCATTCTGACGTAAGTGTCCTTCTTCTCCAGGTGGGTGAGGGAGAGATGAAGGGTGGTGGTGATGGCATCGTCCGTGGAGCAATTGGGACGATACGCAAACTGCAGGGGGTCCAGTGAAGAGGGCAGTTGTGTCTTGATGTTCCTCATGACTAGCCTCTCGAAGCACTTCATGATGATGGGTGTGCAACGGGACGGTAGTCATTGAGGCAGGACACTGTGGACTTCTTCGGCACGGGGACGATGGTGGTGGACTTGAGGCACGTTGGGACAGTGGCGCTGCACAGGGAGATGTTGAAGATGTCCGTGAGAACATCTGTCAGCTGGTCTGCGCACTCCCTGAGCACTCTGCCGGGGATGTTGTCTGGTCCTGCAGCTTTTCGTGGGTTGACTCTGCGCAGAGTGTTCCTCACATCCACTGCAGTCAGGCACAACACCTGCTCGTCCGGCTTGGGCATGGTCTTTCTCGCCATCGTGTTGTTTTGTGCCTCAAACCGTGCATAAAAGTTGTTTAGGGCATCAGGGAGGGAGGCATCACGTTCACAGGACGGTGGCATTGTCCTGTAGTTGGTGATTGCCTGGATGCCCTGCCACATGCGCCGTGCGTCACCCGTGTCCTTGAAGTGGCTGTGGATTCTCTGGGCGTGTGCGCGCTTTGCCACTCTGATAGCTCTTGACAGGTCGGCTCTCGCTTTCCTCAGGGCCACCTTGTCATCCACTCTGAAGGCGGAGTCGCGGGTCCTCAGCAGCGCACGTACCTCAGCAGTCATCCAAGGCTTCTGGTTTGGGCGTGTGGTGATGGTCTTGGAGACAGTGACATCATCAATACACTTGCTGATGTAGCCAGTGACTGATGCTGCATACTCCTCCAAATCAACAGAATCGCCTTCAGTAGCAGCCTCCCTAAACATGTCCCATGCAGTGCACTCAAAACAGTCCTGAAGGGCAGAGATGGAGCCTGCCGGCCAGGTTTTCACCTGCTTCTGAACTGGTCTGGAGCGTCTGATGAGTGGTGTGTATGTTGGTGTCAGCCAAACACACATGTGATCCGAGAAAGCGAGGTGGGGGCGGGGCTCCGCCCGGTACGCGCTGGGGATGTTTGTGTAAACAAGATCCAACGCGCTCGCTCCTCTCGTTGCAAAGTTCACATATTGGTGGAATTTAGGGAGCACTGACTTGAGATTTGCGTGGTTGAAATCTCCGGCGATAATAAACAGTCCGTCTGGGTGTTTGTTTTGCAGATCGCTAATAGTCCGATAGAGTTCACACAGAGCCTCTTTAGCATTAGCACCAATGCTAGCGCTGGGTGGAATGTAGACAGCAGCTATTAGCACGGCGGAGAACTCCCGTACTAAATAAAAAGGTCTGCACTTGACTATCAGGAACTCCACCAGCGGAGAGCAGTGTTTGGCGACAGTCACAGCGTTGTTACACCATTCCGTGTAGATGTAAACACACACGCCTCCACCGCGGGTCTTCCCGGATAGAGCCGCGCTTCTATCGGCTCTGAACGCGGTTAGCCCGGCTAGCTGAATGGCGCTGTCTGGAATGTTGTCGTTAAGCCACGATTCCACAAAAACCAAAACACAGCAGTCTCTGAACTCACGCTGGGTAGTTCGCTGGAGTCGGATGTAGTCCAGTTTATTGTCAAGGGAACAGACGTTTGCAAGAAAGAGCAATGGTATAGCCGGCCGGCTAGGACTAGCCTTTAGCCTGATCCCGGCTCTCTTTCCGCGCTTCCGCTTACGCTCGCACCGCTTGCGATGGCACTTCCGCTGGGCTCCGGCGTCAGGAAACACCGCGGGCTGGCGGCCTGGGTCTCTTAGCAGGCTAAGCTCAAGTAGCGTCTGCAGAACCTCGTCCGGTAGCGTGTTTTCTGGCTGGTTTCTCCACTGTAGCAGGGTCTGGCGGTGGTAGAACATGTGCACGGGTGTTCCGATGCACATATTTGCAGGAAATAAACGGAAAAAACGACAAATAGTAACACAAAAGCACCATTTAACGGACCCGGAGCAGCCACTGCGTGTTAACGCGCCGCCATCTTGGGTGGGTAAATATATTAGGATCTCCTCCTAAATTGTATCTTTCTTTTCGCGTAAACTTTCTGTTGCTGAGCGAAATTATGGGATTGATGATATTGGGAGTGGGAGTTATTGGCTGTCCAACTGGCTTTAGAAGAATGTTGTCACTGGCTGGAAGGGGCCGCACACCCTTTTGTTGTACTCACTGATTACAAGAACCTGGAATATTTAAAAACCGCCAAGTGCATGAATTCCCGTCAAGCCCGCTGGTCTCTGTTTTTCTCCAGGTTTAATTTCTCTATTTCTTTCCGTACTGGTCACCGTAACACTAAGGCTGATGCGTTGTCAAGGGTCTTTAGCACCCCGGACAGCGCACAGGTTAAAACTGAGCCGGAGCGTATTCTCCCGCCCGCTGTCAACATCGCGGTCATTCACTGGGAACTGGATGACCAGATTTCAATGTCATGCCTCGTCGCCAAGTAATTGTTTGGTTCATCCTTCATTACAAAGCACTTTTCTTGTCTGTTATTGTTTTTTCACCGACTCTGATTTTTGCCTGTCCTCTGCTACTGAACTCTGTGTATTACCTGGATTGGTTTTCGGACTTTTCGGATTTTTCGGATTTTTCTGCTCTGCTGTGTATGACCCCTGGCCTGTTTATCGTTTATGGTATGTCTCTCCCTTATTATAGCTGTTTGTCGTTAATAACCCTGCTCGTTTTGACCACAATTTTGTATTCTGTTTTCTTTAATAAACCATATCTGCTACCTCTGCGCATGTCTAAGTCATGTACCAAGATGACAATCCTTATTTTGGGAGAAATCATGTTTATATGAATAAATATTTGTGTTACATAACAGACTAGCTGTCCCTGTGTTGTTCATAGATAATTAATAAGGGGTCCCTGTCTTCTTTTTCGAGAGTTAACGCCACATTACTAATTATTAAGGAGTTTTGACTGTGTTCTTCCTTAGCAGTTACTGCAGATCATGTCACAGTATTATAAAGTGAGAAACATGGTAACTAATTATTAATAACTGAGGAGTTACTGCAGTTCATGCCACAGTATTATAAAGTGAGAAACGTGGTAAATAATTAACTAACTAACACATATATAACCTAGCTAGGTAACACACACATAACTTAGCTAACTAACACACATTTAACCTAGCTAACTAACACACATTTAACCTAGCTAACTAACACACATTTAACCTAGCTAACTAACACACATTTAACCTAGCTAACTAACACACATTTAACTTAGCTAACAAAAACACATATAACCTAGCTAACTAACATACATTTAACCTGGCTAACTAACACACATATAACCTAGCTAACAAAAACACATATAACCTAGCTAACTAACACACATATAACCTAGCTAACTAACACACATATAACCTAGCTAACTAACACACATATAACCTAACTAACTAACACACATATAAACCTAGCTAACTAACACACATATAACCTAGCTAACTAACACACATATAACCTAGCTAACTAACACGCATTTAACCTAGCTAACTAACACTCATTTAACCTAGCTAACTAACACTTATTTAACCTAGCTAACTAACACACATATAACCTAGCTAACTAACACACATATAACCTAGCTAACTAACACTTATTTAACCTAGCTAACTAACACACATATAACCTAGCTAACTAACACACATATAACCTATCTAACTAACACACATAAACCTAGCTAACTAACACTTATTTAACCTAGCTAACTAACACACATATAACCTAGCTAACTAACACACATTTAACCTAGCTAACTAACACTCATTTAACCTAGCTAACTAACACTTATTTAACCTAGCTAACTAACACACATATAACCTAGCTAACTAACACACATATAACCTAGCTAACTAACACTTATTTAACCTAGCTAACTAACACACATATAACCTAGCTAACTAACACACATATAACCTAGCTAACTAGCACACATATAACCTAGCTAACTAACACACATATAACCTAGCTAACTAGCACACATATAACCTAGCTAACTAACACACATATAACCTAGCTAACTAACACACATATAACCTAGCTAACTAGCACACATATAACCTAGCTAACTAACACACATATAACCTAGCTAACTAGCACACATATAACCTAGCTAACTAACACACATATGACCTAGCTAACTAGCACACATATAATCTAGCTAACAAACACACATATAACCTAGCTAACAAACACACATTTAACCTAGCTAACTAACACATGTTTAACCTAGCTAACACACGTTTAACCTAGCTAACTAACTCACATTTAACTTAGCTAACTAACACACATTTAACCTAGGTAACAAACACACATTTAACCTAGCTAACAAACACGCATTTAACCTAGCTAACAAACACACATTTAACCTAGCTAACAAACACGCATTTAACCTAGCTAACTAACACACATATAACCTAGCTAACTAACACACATATAACCTAGCTAACTAACACACATATAACGTAAGAGAACGGTATATCGTACACTTCAGTATTCCGTACAGTTGAGCATTTAAACAATAAAATACTTAATAATAAACTATTGTTATGTTTGAAATATAGTCTGGGGTCATTGTCAATCCTTCCTCTTTCCATTAAAACAGGGCAGTGACCATCCACGTTGTGTTTTCTCTTGAAATTCCGGTAGGTAGGGAGGAACCGCCCGCGTCGCCGAAAATGGGTGGGTGGGGAAGGGTTAACAACGTTGAGGCTAGGGGGTGGGGAAAACTTTATCGACTAGTTCACGTTAGGTTTTACGCACTTTTAACATCACATTTCACCCTAAAAGCAACTTTAAACATCCAACTAACAGCATCTGTTGTAATATTTGATTGAGGAATTAATAATCATTGTTTATAACTTACTTTAAAAACGAGCTAACGAACTAACACACATATAACCTAGCTAACTAACACTTATTTAACCTAGCTAACTAACACACATATAACCTAGCTAACTAACACACACATAACCTATCTAAGTAACACACATATAACCTAGCTAACTAACACACATATAACCTAGCTAACTAGCACACATATAACCTAGCTAACTAACACACATATAAACCTAGCTAACTAACACACATATAAACCTAGCTAACTAACACACATATAACCTAGCTAACTAACACACATATAACCTAGCTAACTAACACGCATTTAACCTAGCTAACTAACACACATATAACCTAGCTAACTAACACGCATTTAACCTAGCTAACTAACACACATATAACCTAGCTAACTAACACACATATAACCTAGCTAACTAACACTTATTTAACCTAGCTAACTAACACACATATAACCTAGCTAACTAACACACATATAACCTAGCTAACTAGCACACATATAACCTAGCTAACTAACACACACATAACCTAGCTAACAAACACACATTTAACTTAGCTAACTAACATACATTTAACCTAGCTAACTAACACACACATAACCTAGCTAACTAGCACACATATAACCTAGCTAACAAACACACATATAACCTAGCTAACAAACACACATTTAACCTAGCTAACTAACACATGTTTAACCTAGCTAACACACATTTAACCTAGCTAACTAACACTCATTTAACCTAGCTAACAAACACACATATAACCTAGCTAACAAACACACACATAACCTAGCTAACAAACACACATTTAACCTAGCTAACTAACACACATATAACCTAGCTAACTAACACACACACACATAACCTAGCTAACACACATTTAACCTAGCTTACTAACACACATATAACCTAGCTAACTAACACACATTTAACTTAGCTAACTAACACACATATAACCTAGCTAACAAACACACATTTAACCTAGCTAACTAACACACACATTTAACCTAGCCAACTAACACACACATTTAACCTAGCTAACTAACACACATATAACCTAGCTAACTAACACACACATTTAACCTAGCTAACCAACACACATATAACCTAGCTAAATAACGGACATATATCATAGCTAACTAAGCCACATATAACCTAGTTAAGTAACACACATATAACTTAGCTAAGTAACACAAACACATTTAGCCTAGCTAACTAATACACGCATAACCTAGCTAACTAACACGCATTTAACTTAGCTTATGCTACCACACATCCTAAAGCTGTTTAACAGAACACAGTGTCCTCGTCCGATCCGGGGGTAAAATAATCTAATAAAGATCTCAATATCTTGATTTTTATTTTCAGTCTAATACAGAAATATGAAAGCAGCAGAGTCTCTCTAAGACCTCCAGCAGCAGCAACAGCAGAGAATAAACACTGGAGAGCTGGATCTGCGGTGAAATGAATTAGCGTAATTACCCTAATAGTGTGCACTATAAAGTCTCTGTGACTGCAAGGCTGGAGATTAAAACAAAATTATTACAGTTTTACAGTCAGTCTTAGATGCCTTCTGGAGAACATTAATTAATGACTACGTATAAATGTCACATATTAATGTTTTTAGTCAGTCATTCTCTACATTTCCTGACTTGACAAACAAATTAAAAATTTGAAAAAGATACAAGAAAGCATTTTATTAGGTGTCCACCAGCCGTCTCCAAAGGGTTCAAACCCCCTCCAGAGTGCCCCTAATCTAATACAAGGAAGTAAATCTTTCACTATACAACAAGAGTTTGTAATATTTTTGTCACTGGGGTGTTAGCTTGGCACGTTAAACAGTTCTTGACCATAAGCTCTGCTTTCTGGTCCATGTTGGGAAACCATACCTTTAACCTGAGCAGTGTCTTTGTTTTAACAATACCTAGATGTCCCTTATGGGGTAACTGTAGCTCTCTGTCCTCTAGGGCTGAAGGGATAACAATTCTGGTACCACAAAGGAGAATGTCACTTGTGTGTTAGTCAGTTCATTAAAGATTTGTTTGTATTTTTGTAGCGTTATGACATCCTGCGAGTCATTTTTGATCTGATATGTGAGCACTGACTTTTTGCAGAACTTTGTCTGTGAGGGTTTCCTCTTTGATCTCAGCTAGAGTCTTTGCTTTAGTGTTGTGCCAGGATATTGACATACTCTTCAGCTACCTTTGTTGCTCTTGTGTGCTTCCCAGTTCGTACTTGGATTGGGTGACGGGACATATAGTCAGCTGAATTTTCCGCTCCTTTTCTTTAGACTACTCTGAGGTCATAAGTCTTAGGCCCCAGCGTTCAATCCCAGCAGGTGGTTTTGAGCGAGTGTTGTTCAATATCACCTCTAGCGCTTTGTGGTCAGTAACTGGAGTGAAAGGGTGTCCATACAGGTGAAGATAATGTTCACAGCTCCACACTATAGCAAGAGCTTCTCGTTCTGTCTGTGAGCACCGTCTCTCTACATCACTAAGAGCATGGCTGGCATATGCTATAGTGTGTCTCACCTCATCTTTTCCAGGTTGATAGAGAATGGCCCCCAGGCCAACAGGGCTTGCGTCCACCACAAGTTTTATCTGTTTGTCAGGATCAAAGTATGACATTAGTCTCACTGGTCAAACTGTCCTTAAGTGTCTGCAGTGCTTTTGCTTGCTCTGAACCCCAGTGCCCACAGTGGTGCTGAGATGGATGCAAATCTTTGATAAAACATGAGCAGTAGTTTGCCATACAGAGCAGACTCCTTACCTGGGTGGGCTTGTCTGGGGCTCTTGCTTCCTTGATGGAAGTTACATTTTTCTGGTCTGCAGATATACCACCAGCCAGGAAAATGAATCCAAAGAATTTCAGTGTTCACACTACTCTCTATTGAGGGTAATGCCTTTCTCTTTGAGCCTCTGGAACACTGCTGTCTAGTTTAGGACCAGCTGGTCATCCGTCTCGGTTATCTTACAAAGGGGACACTTAAAGCACAAAAAAGCCTGAAAAAGCTGTACTCAGCCTCTCCCCCATTTTCTCACTATGTAGTTTAGCCTGTGGTGTGTGTGGAGCTGAAGCCCTGTCTGCCGCCCAGCAAAACTCGCTTCTCATTTGCATAAAGTTGCAAATATCTCAACTTTTTGCCGCTTACTTTGTCTCGTTCGTATACATGTATACACACACACATGCATATAAAGGATATAGCACTGAATCATAACACAGGTTAACACAGTCCGGATCTTGGACTGATGAAATTTTCTCCAACTGGACCGTACTTCTAATTAAATTAATTAAATACTCCTGCTGTATACTAAAGAAGCCTAGTACTTCTGTCAGTGTTTTATCAACAACTGAAAGACAAAACTAATTACAAATACTATTCAGTTTGTTTGTTTTTTTTACAATATTTATTGTTTTAAATAGGCCTGTCACAATAATTACATAATCGATTTTAGGGCTGCAGCTATCGATTATTTTAGTAATCGAGTACTTTACTGAAAAATCGATTTGATTAATCGGATCAAACTTAAAATAAGAGATTTCATAAAATAAGAAATTTTACTTAATAAATGACCAATTGGTTTAATTTTTTAATTCACAACATACATTTCCACATTGCAAACACACATAGAAATAAATAAAAACACAAAATAGACAATCATTTAATAGTTAATAATTTAATAAATTGTATTTATTTTTAATAAGTATTAAATATAGGGCATTAATTAATAAGAAAGGCATAAACTTGTCTCTGTTTTAATAAACTAACCACACACATTTGACAGTATTCCTAATGATCAGCGCTGCCGTTATGTTATTAAGGTACATACATGTTAATCTCATTGATTTGTTATAAGTTAAATTTACCTGCTCACTGCTTCAAAAACCTCCGCCTTTTCCACCTGATTCTTGTGCGTGTGTGATGTAACGTTAAGCGTACTGTTTCACATTAAAAGTTTGTGCTAAATTCCGTACTCTGCGTTTTAAGATTAATGAAATTATTTTTTATCGAGTAACTCGAATTATTTGAGTAATCGTTTCACTCCTAATCGACTTATCATAAAATAAATGGAAACACCCTCAATAATTTAACTTATTGAGTCTATTAATGTGAATGTGTATGTTAACTTAGTTTCAAAATGCTTTATTTTATTTTATTTATATTAGATTTAGGCCTGCCTGTCATGATAGTTACATGAATGACAAATCGCACAATATATGGAGAAATGTTTGATGAACTTGGCCAAAATATCAGCTTTGTTTAAAAAGTTTTATTTTATTTAATATTATTACTGTAGAAGACTTTATTATGTTGTGGGAAAAACTGATAGGGGGAATTGCCTATGCTTTTTGTCCCCTGTGGGCTGCCTTAGTTTTGAGGGGGGGTTGTTTTGGGAGTAGGGAGAGAGCGCCTGCAAGCGCTGGAGTTTTTTTTTGTTGCTAATCAGGTGGAGTAAAGTGGAATATTTTGCATTATTATCTCGGTTGTTTCCTTCAAGTAACACCGCTCAGTAACATTACTGTGAGTAAATGTAGTGTTTTAATTTCTTTGTCTTGTGCGCACCATCAGAATTAGCCTTTCTCGCTTTATTCTCCAACTGCTGCTTCTCACTCCCTGCTTCACCTGTGTGGCTCCGTTCTCCCGCATCTGCACAGATCTGATTTGCAGAGAAGAGCGTTTGGTGATTTTACAGCACATGTGATTGGTCTGAGTTAACTGCACCACAAAGCACAGACAAGAAAAGTTCCGCCGCTTTAAATGAACACTGTCAGAATTAAATCCTTCTCAGTAGTTTATCGGTTGGGTCTGCATTGGACAACGCCTGGATCTGGACCTGGACCGCAGTCTGCCTATTGTTGATCTCTGCTTTAAACCATCAATCCCTTGCAGAGCTTGGAAGATAGCATTTTGAAATACATCAGCCGCAGATGATATGCCATAGTTCAGAGGTTTGTACCTCCTCAGGCCTTTATGAGTGCAGAAGGTTGTGATGTACCTGCTGTCAGGGTGAAGCTCAAACTGGTGATATCCAGCTGTTCTGTCCCAACTGAACGTGAAACTGGCTGGAGCTATCCAGTTAGACAGACAGCATACAGTAGAGAGTTCAAACTCAAAATCTTTATTTCTTCTCTCTTATCCTTTTTTGTAAAACTGAAATAAACAAAGGAAAAATATAAATATCTAAACCACCAAATATACACTGGTTCAGTATAACATTACTGAGATAGCTACTACAAAATTAACTAATCTCACATACGTGTACACACACAGCTCTATCTAAATATTTCCAGAGAGCTAGTTACCTTCATGTAAACAGATTAGCATACATGCTAATAGAGTTACCTTTGATTTCAAACATTTTACAGCTTATTTGGTCTATCAAAGTAACTAAAACAACATATATTCAACTCAAAAAGACAATGTAACTGAAAAAACGTCAAAATGAGCAACTTACAGGCATATGTGGGCCAAGATTTCACCGGGAGAAAACAATGACTGACTGCACTGCTGGATGGTCAGTTAACAACTAAACAAGTTTGAATTGAGGCTATGCTGTTACTAACTAAGCCACTAGGGGGCATTAAAACCATGTAAACTGCCTCAAGTTTCTTATTTAAAGCTATACCAGCACACTCCCCGCCTGGTATAAATATGTTTATACCACAATCATTTTTATTTACTTATCAGTCTTTTCTGATGGTTCTTTGGGGAGAAGGACAATGACTTGTGATACTGGACGTAAGTAAACTCGTGGAGTCCCTTGCTTCACAACTCTAACTTCCACCTTTCTGATCTTCTTGTCATGACTTGGGATACTTGTGACAATGAGACCAATTGGCCATTCATTTCGCTTGGTTTGGTCGTCCTTCAATAAGACCACATCTCCGACTTGAACATCCCGTTTGTAGTCGATCCATTTCTTTCTGGATTGAAGTGTCACCAGATACTCCTGTCTCCATCGCTTCCAAAACATGTCTGCAAGGCATTGGACATGCCGCCACTGTTTCTTGTATAGGTCTTTTAGATCAAATATCCCTTCAGGTGCAGGAGCAGAATTTGCTTTTTGTGTGAGGAGCATAGCTGGTGTTAACACAGAGGGCCACTCTGGATCTGTGGACACAGGAATTAGTGGTCGAGCATTAATAATTGCCATGACTTCTGCCATCAAAGTCGTGAGCACTTCATGAGAGAGACGAGTGGGACCTGACTGGAGCAGCATTGCATCTAAGATCCGCCGAGCTACACCAATCATTCTCTCCCAAGAGCCTCCCATGTGAGATGAGTGTGGTGCATTAAAGGTCCACGAGCATCCTTCAGAGCTGAGGTAACCATGAAGTTCAGGATCATCTGAGCAGATCTTCAACTCCCTGCATGCTCCGACGAAATTGGTTCCCCTATCTGATCTAAGAATTTTGGAAGGGCCCCGTATGGCAAAAAAACGTCTTAAGGCATTGATGAAACTTGATGTGGACATAGACTCTATCACCTCTATGTGAACAGCCCGTGTTCCCAGGCAAGTAAACAGGACTGCCCAACGTTTGTTGTCTGTTATTCCTCCTCTAGTCCGTCGTGAGACAACACTCCATGGGCCAAAGACATCAAGACCAACCCGGGTGAATGGAGGCTCCATGCTTAGCCTATCCACAGGTAGTTCAGCCATCTTTTGCTCTTCGGGCCTTCTTCTGAGTTTTCGGCACATGACACATTCATAAATCAAACTGGAGACTAACTTTCTTGCACCAATTATCCACACACCAGCAGAGCGAAGTGCCCCTTCTGTGAAATGGCGACCTTGGTGTGCAACATCTTGGTGGTATTGTCTCACAAGCAAAGTCGACACATGGTGTTTCTTGGGAAGTATGACTGGGTGTTTCTCGTCATATGGAAGATCAGCCAAAGATACTCTGCCTCCTACTCTCAGCACTCCATCTGGATCAATGAAAGGGCTCAGCTTCCACAGGGAACTTGTTTTGGGGACTTGCTCTCCTGCTTGCAGTGCTTTGACTTCACCCTTGAATTCAGACTGCTGTACACTCCGGAGGATTTGCAGTTTGGCTTGTGTTTGTGGATTTTCTGAGTTTTGCCTGGCAACCTTGGACTTCTTCCTTGCCACAAGGATGAGCTTTGTCATTCCACGTATCAGACTTTTCCAGGACGAAAAGCGTTCAAACCTCTGTGGATTGAGAGGTTTGCCATGAATTTTAGTTGTGAAAGCACCTACTTCTGGACGAATCTCAACGTCTTGCTCTGGGTTGACAAAGTCAAATTCAGCTGGTGTCAGGAGTGAAGACAACTGCTGAGTTTCCTTCAGAAAGGAGGGCCCTGTAAACCAGCTTGTTTTTTCCAGGAGGCCTACTGTTATTGGCCTGGTTGCAAAGTCAGCTGGATTGTTCTCTGTTGAGACATGATGCCATTGAGTGGGTTTAGTGGACTTCCTGATCCTTGAAACTCTGTTCGATACGTAGACATAGAACCTTCTTGAAGTGTTATGGATGTATCCTAACACGATCTTGCTGTCTGTGTAGTACTTTACAGCTTGAAACTCAAGGTCCATTTCCTGGCAAATGAGCTCAGCCATCTCCACAGCAAGAACCGCAGCACATAACTCTAATCGTGGTATTGTATGTGCGATTTTCGGTGCAAGCTTGGATTTTCCCATGACAAATCCAGTGAGGTACTTTCCTTCTTCACTGAGAACGCGTATGTAAGCAACAGCGGCAATTGCCATTGATGAGGCATCAGAAAAGACGCAAAGTTCTCTGTGTTGTGTTGAGGACAGAGATACAGAAACATAAGACCTGGGGATATGCAATCTCTCTATTTCACAAAGAGAGAACTTCCATGCATTCCATTGTTGCTCTTTAACAGATGGAAGAGGGTCATCCCAGTCGCATGATTCTTTGGTAAGTTCTCGGATGAGAGCTTTTCCTTGCACAGTGATGGGAGCGACAAAACCCAGCGGGTCGTATAAACTGTTTACGGTGGAGATAACCCCTCGCTTGGTGAAGGGTTTTTCCTCCCTGGAAACTTGGAAGATGAAGACATCGGATTCCAGACTCCAGCTCAATCCAAGACTACGCTGAAGAGGTAGAGAGTCTGCTCCCAAGTCTAAGTCCTTGAGGTCTTTCGCTAGATCATCAGTTAAGAATGCCTGCATTACCTTGCTACTGTTTGAGGCAATTTTGTGTAGGCGCAAATTGGACTCTGCTAACATCTCCTGTGTTTTTTGTAGGAGACTGATTGCATCTGTCTCAGTGGGGAGTGAAATCAGACCATCATCTACATAAAAGTTCCTGGTGACGAATTGCATTGCTTCTGTGCCATGTTCCTTTTCTCCAGCATGGGCAGCCCTTCTTAGCCCATATATCGCCACTGCCGGAGAGGGGCTGTTTCCAAACACATGCACAGTCATGCGGTACTCTGTCACTTCTTTCGAAAGATCATTGTCTCTGTACCAGAGAAAGCGTAGATAGTTGCGGTGATCTTCCCTTACTGTGAAACAATAGAACATTTGTTCCACATCAGCTGTTATGGCTATGGGCTCCCTACGAAATCGCATCAGAACCCCAACCAGAGTGTTGTTCAAGTCTGGCCCGCTTAAGAGGATGTCATTCAACGATACACCCTCATACCTGGCACTTGAGTCAAAAACTACCCGTATTTGTCCGGGTTTCTGAGGATGATACACCCCGAACAAAGGGAGGTACCAGCACTCTTCATCAGGTTTCAGGGCAGGGGCTAGTTCTGCTTGTTGATTGTCGAGGATCTTTTGCATGAATTTAACAAAGTGATCTCTCATCTCTGCTTTCTTATCAAGACTCCGTCTGAGTGAGTACAACCGTTTAAGAGCCTGAGCTCGGTTGTTTGGTAGTCGCTGCCTATGTGTCACAAAGGGTAGAGGTGCAACCCAGCTGTTTGACTCATCTTGATACACCTCATTCTGCATGATTGTGAGGAAACATTCATCGTCTTGCGAAGGTGCTGGTCTTTCATCATCCTCCTTCCGGACAAACACTGTGTCACCAAGGTTGTCGGTGCGAACTCTGTGGTAAGCGTCTTGGTTTTGTATGATACAGCTGTGTTGGTTTGCAGGCAGTTTTTCTTTTGCATACATGCTGTTGGTGCATGGACTAAGGTAGGATGGTCTCCCATTAAACAGAATGTTGGTTTTGTAGGTTGTTGCAGAGTCTGCTTTGTGTGCACGTCCCAAACAGACATCACCTACAACCACCCAGCCGAGGTCAAGGCGTTGGGCAAATGGTGTGTCTTGTGGCCCATTGCGTTGCTCTCTAACTTTGTGCAGCCTCAACATGTCTCTGCCTAAGAGCAGAAGAATTTGTGCTTTAGCATCAATGGGTGGGATTTTGTGTGCAATGGCCTGTAAATGAGGATGGTTTTGTGCCACCTCAGGAGAGGGTATCTCGGACCGGTCATCTGGAATCATGTCACATTCAAGCAATGGAGGAAGAGGGACCTTCACACTACCATCAATGGACTCTATGATGAAGCCTTTGGCTCGCCTTCCTTCCATTTCCATGATGCCTGAGCATGTCTTGAGCGTGTAAGGTTCTATCGCTCCTTTAACACCAAAGAGGTCAAAAAACTCAGAACGAGCAAAGGAGCGATTGCTCTGATCATCTAATGCTGCATATAACTTGACTGCCTTATCCATTTGTCCTAATGGATACACCTTAGCCAGGCAGATCTTGGCACATGACCTGGAGCTTTGTGAGTATCCACATACTTCAGTGCACATTGCTGTTGCTGAAGTTAATGCTGTCCATGTTTCAGGCTCCCCGCCATGATGTTCTGAAGGTGGTCTAGTGTTGTGTGGAGCAGGGCCTGGATGTAATGCTGAATTGTGCTTGTCGCTTTCACACTCCTTGCAGGTGATTTTAACAGGACAGTTTCTAGCTAGGTGTTTGGTGGATGCACAACACCTGAAACAGATATTCTTCTCTTTCAGGTATGCCTTTCTCTCCTCAAGAGGCTTGCTGCGGAAGCTGCGACATTTTCTGAGAGGGTGTGGTTTCTTGTGGAGGGGACATAGTTTGTCTGGATCTTCATATTGAATGGATTCATTCGAGACATCTGTCTTTCTCACTGATATTGGTGTTCTTTGGTTGTTCCTCACAGATCTCTCCAATTTTTCAGCACCCACTGACAGAAAGGTAAAGCTTGGATCGTTTCTGATTTGCGCTTGCTCTTGTATGAATTTAGAAAAGACATAAAAGGGTGGGAAAGTGACATTGTGATCAGATTTGAATTTTGATGCCCTTGCGATCCATTTGTCTTGAAGAGAATAAGGCAACTTCTCCACGATTGGATTAACGCCACGTGCCGTATCTAGGAAGGCAAGACCAGGTGAGTGTCCTTCTTCTTTAACAATTTCCAATTCAAGCAAGAGGTCTCCCAAATCTCTCAGCTTCCTATTCTCTCTGGCAGATATCCTCGGAAAGTCCTCAATTTTCTTAAAAAGGACATATTCAATCACCTCAGGAGCTCCGTATGTTTCTTCTAGGCGCTGCCAAACCTTTGTAAGGCCTGCTGTGACATCGTGGACTTGTGCGCAGCTGACTCTCTTTGCTTGCTCTGCTGAAAGTGGACCGAGCCATTTGATGAGAAGATCAAGTTCCTCTCTAGGTGACAAAGATAAGTCTCTGGTCACATTCAAGAAGGAGGATTTCCACGCACGGTAGTTCTGTGGATTATCATCAAATTTCTGTAAAGAAGCTGACACTAATTCTCGTCTCATCAGATATTTTGCTACATCACTTATAGCAGATGTGTCATGATGGGTTGGCGTAGATGACATGACTGGTCTGCATTGACTTGAATCACCTGTGTTTGTTGCTCTTGGAATAGGCTGTGAGTGGTGATTGCTAGGAAGTTGTCTCTCACTTGGTCTTTGATACATACTTGAATCTTCTTCCTTCAAGATGGGCATACTGTGTGGAACTGTCTGTGGGACTATGTTCGTATTCCCCTCAGAGTTACATGATGCTGACTGTATAACTCTGACTTCAGGCTGCATTGTTACTTGACTTTTTCGTGAATACAGCTGACTGTCAACATAGTCCAAGACATTTTGCTTTTTGTCCATGGAAGTGGCTGAAAGGTGTTCACTTGCTAGGGATTGTATCTCTTCCTCTTGAACAGCAGCTTCTAAAATCTTTGCCTCTGCTGAAGCGGCAGCAGCCATTTTCTTTATTTTTAGGACATGCAGCTGAGCCTGGATATCTGCTTGTTGTTTCATAGCTTCTGCTTCCTGCTCTGCGTAGGTCAACTGCGCTTGTGCAGCCTCTGCCTTTGCACGTGCTCTAAGTGCTGCAACGCTTGCTGATGACCGACTTGACTGTTTTGATGAGCTAGAACAACATGATCTTGTTTCAAGAAACTCTGAATGAATATCTACTTCAGTGCGCTGTATCTGCTGCATGTGGGATTCAAGATTTGGTGGCTCAGACATGACGCATGCAGTTAATGTCTTCGTTTGGTGACGTCTGCTGAATTATATGCCTTTTTACTGTTCTGTCCCAACTGAACGTGAAACTGGCTGGAGCTATCCAGTTAGACAGACAGCATACAGTAGAGAGTTCAAACTCAAAATCTTTATTTCTTCTCTCTTATCCTTTTTTGTAAAACTGAAATAAACAAAGGAAAAATATAAATATCTAAACCACCAAATATACACTGGTTCAGTATAACATTACTGAGATAGCTACTACAAAATTAACTAATCTCACATACGTGTACACACACAGCTCTATCTAAATATTTCCAGAGAGCTAGTTACCTTCATGTAAACAGATTAGCATACATGCTAATAGAGTTACCTTTGATTTCAAACATTTTACAGCTTATTTGGTCTATCAAAGTAACTAAAACAACATATATTCAACTCAAAAAGACAATGTAACTGAAAAAACGTCAAAATGAGCAACTTACAGGCATATGTGGGCCAAGATTTCACCGGGAGAAAACAATGACTGACTGCACTGCTGGATGGTCAGTTAACAACTAAACAAGTTTGAATTGAGGCTATGCTGTTACTAACTAAGCCACTAGGGGGCATTAAAACCATGTAAACTGCCTCAAGTTTCTTATTTAAAGCTATACCAGCACACCAGCCCTCAGATCGAGCTTGGAGAAGCTGCTCCATTTAGCTCGTGAATAACATCATTTATAGTGGGAGTGAGATGTCTCTCATATTGTATGGCAGTGTTTGTCTGTCTCATGTCAACACAGATTCTGACCTCGTCCGAGTTCTTGGGCTTGGACTTCACAATTGTGTAGGACCAGTCACTGTTTCTATGATGTCACTGTCCTCTAGCTTTTGCAGCTCTTTTTCAACTTTTTGGTGGATAGAAAACGGAATGTGGAGGTGTGGCTGACAAGTTGACTGAACACTGGTGTCTATGCCTTGAAAGAGCTCTGGGTGGCTGTCCACAAGTTAACATGAACATGCCAGCTAGTGGTAATGGGGCTGTACAGCCATAGAGAAAAACATCAGTGCCAGCTGGAGCTAACTGTGGCTGTGGTGGTGACATGCATAACTCACTGATGACATTTACTGTGGCACCTGAATCTAGTATCACTGATGGCGCTTTTCCACCAAAAGAACTCTGGTTCTTGAAGCAGTTCCGTTCGGACTTATAAGAACCGCGGTGCTTTTCAGCAAACCGGCTCGCGTTTTCACCAGTTTAAGTGGAACTGTTAAAATGTCACATTACTTTTGGCTGATGTGGACTGAGTTGGAGAGCCAGGGTTGCACTGATCCGCTGCTGTGGCCAATTTTGCGCCCCAGTCATCTGGCTAGCTGACCTACAGTCCAGCACGCTGTCCAGCACATCATAAAATGCCGGTAAACTCCCCCCTCCGGCTCCACTTCATTTCTAAGCTTTTCCAGCTTGTTTATTACTTGCTCTTTAATGCGAACATATCCTGCTCAAGATAAATCCTCCACTAGTTTGCCATAGAGTATCTCCATCCTAGTTCTCCCTTCAAGTTTATCCTGCATCCTGCATACACTGACTCATACCTCAGTGGAAAAGCACTATGAGATATCTACACCACCAAGCTTAATATGTGACATTGGTGTTTGACATTTTGCTGCTGTAGTTGTCACAAACACATATTCATCACTACGGCTAGATGAACACTTATCACTGTGTGCCGCTGAGCTAGTGATTGTGTACCCTTTCTTGTGCTGTTTATCGTGCACTTTGGGCTTTGCATTATATCCTTTGTCAGGTTGCTTTTGTTTTGTTTTGTGATTTTGAGCTTACCACAAGCTTTGCAGTCCTTTCCGCATGCAGGGCAATCCCCTTCATGTGGATATTTACCCCCACAATTTCTGCACTGGTTGTTTGATTTGGTAGCATTTTTGACTTGATACTTTTTGTTTGGTTGTCCCTTCTGCTGTACTGCACTCACTAATGCAACTGCTCCTTGTTCCATGCATGTTGCTTGTTGCTCCTACAGTTCCATTGATCTCCCATAGCTGAGATCTTCTAAGCTCATGTCAGGCTCTCTCAGCGCTTGTCTGCGAAGTCTGAATTACATGCAGCTTTGAATTAACTGTCCTTTCATCTCTAGAGCCACATCTGTAAAATCCATAGTAGTTGTGAGTGGCATGGTTCACTGTGGCTCGTGGAGTTATTGTTAGCGTGGTTAGCGTTAGCTGGTGGGTACTCAGCTCATTGGCATGGAGCTTTCACCTTGTGCACCGTCACGTTCACATTTTCGTTTTAGGCCGCGTCGCCAATGTGGAGTTTATGCTCTTAGACAAAGATGCTGGATTAGGAGTTGGTGGGGGTTTACCAACGTGATCCAGCACTCACGCCATTGGTGAAAAAGACTGTCACTTAAGAAAAATAGTTGTTTGTGGATCAATAAAAAGAAGAGGACATCCTTAGCTTTGTATTCACATACAGCTTTACGTGAAAACATTACATTGCATATTTTAATATTTTATCTGCTGTTCAGCGCTGTTTTGTGGATGCTGTTATAAGTAAATATAATCTGATGTTATTTTACATTCTAATAATATTTTATAAGGCTAAGTTGTTGGGGAGGCGTGTTCCCCATGTAAATAACATGAAAAAACAGGCTGTTTTTAGTTGGAGATTGTAGATGGCTGAAAATTTGCATGCAGGTAGACAGTATTACTAAGAAATTTGAGTCGGTTAGTTGGTCAGTGTGTATAGAATATTTGACGCTTTTAAGCATTCTACTTTACATAATCAGAACGTGCCCTCCGGCAGGGCCCGCTAGAGGGCGATTCTGCACAAACAGGTAGAACTACTATAATCATTAGTTTAGTACTATCTACTGAGTAATGACTCAGTACTCCCTGGTAGTTAATAGAAGAGATCTAGGTGTTTATGCAGCACTATTAATTAGTTACTGCTTAGTTCCTGCTTAGTTGCCTATTAACTATGGAACAGTATTATAAAGTGTTACCTAAGTTAAGCTTCATATGAAGTGTTAGGTTTGCTAGAAAGTATAAGATAACATGTATAAATTCAAATAAATTCAAATGTTTTGCCAGTTTTCCAGTTTGCATCAGATGCACTTGTGACAGGGGGACTCCTTGTTGGTTATTAGTTTTATAAAATTATTTACCCTATTTCATGTTTATGGTACAATAATGAGAAAAATAATGCCATGACTGGTCAACCAGATTTAGTCTAAAAGAGAATGTGCAAGTTATGTCTAATGCTGGGTGGGAATCACCAGTTCTTACAAGCAGCTAATACCTTCTAACAGCTAGTCTTGCATTACATCTGGTTCCAAGAAGTTACTGTACTTTTTACACTATAAGCCGCACCAGATTGTAAGGCACACTATCAATGAATGTCTATTTTCTGGTCTATTTTCATACATAAAGCACACTTAATTATAAGGCATATATTAAGAGACACTATAAGGAACTTCTAATTCAGTAGGTCTCATCGCTGGGTGGTGATTGTGAGGGGGGAGGGGTAGCTAACTTAGTTAAGTAAAGCTAAGCTAAGTAATCAAAAGCACTGGATGTTAATCTACACAGATTTATCTCCTGAAAACTGTTTATTTAGGTGAGTAAAGCACTTCTATTTATTTACTGTAAGCTTAGATTCCCAAATTTTTTAGCACTAACGCTGGAGCATTAGCACTTACACTGAGGTAAGCCAGGTTAATATTAGCGAGCTGTTCGTTCCACACAGCTTGTTTTAACATGCTGAACATGCAGGCTACAGGCTGATAATACTCACCTTTGGACGTCTAAAAAGGCTAGCACTTAGTGTGGTTAGATGGTAATGCTAATGCTACTCCAGCAGTGCTAGCCAGGGTTAGGAGTAGGTTACAGGCTGATAATACTCACCTTTAAATGGGGAAAATAACGGTGAGCGGCAAATGCTATTTCAGTGATGTTTGATACAACAGATTTTCTTCGATCCTGAGTAAAATTCAGGCTGGTATCGGCGATACCGTTCCGATACTGATACTTTGTGCAAATACACCTAAATGTGTCTACACATTACACTTCCGGGGGAACGTCACTGCGTCGCGGCATGTGTGCCGTGACGTCATCACATTTGTAGTCCATTAAGTTCTGGGGATTGTAGTCTTTTAGCGCCGGAGTGCTCCCAGGCTCCGTGGGAGAGTCAGAGGATATAAACAGAGACCTGGCAGACGTGACATCAATAGTTTTCATTCTCTTTCCACTGTGTTCCTGTTAGTTATATACATTGCCTCAAATGACTGAAGTATCAAATATTTTTATGTGAAAATCGATTTTAGAGCTTTAAGATCTGGCATCGGAGGTATCGATATTTCAGTATCGATCCGCCCATCACAACTGGAGAACTAAACTGAAACTCCTGTTTATTGCTGCATTTCAGTGGAGTGCCTTTACTGCTTCTTACAACCTGACTGTTAAAATTCATACACAAGACACACTGGATTAAAGGCGCACTGATGGTTTTTGGGAAAATTAATGGATTTTAAGTGTGCCTTATAGTGCTATAAGTACAGTATCTGTTACCTAAAAACACTTAAATACCATTCAAAACAGTGTCCCATGTTGGCAGGATGAGGATGAGTCTTGGTTCCTTTCAGGGTGTCCGATTCACATCTGATGCTTTCTATGCAACTATGGGGGTTAAGATATCCTTGTAGTGAATCTGTGATCAGAAACTGATGACCAGCCCAGGGGTGTCCAGTAGTAAAGGAGCAGTGTTACTCCAGGTTTTATTCCAAATTAGCTGGTGCCAGGGCCATTTCAAAGCAAGCAAAATAGACTAGTGGGAGGGGCCTCCTTGAGGGGGAATCTGATAAGTGTCGTTGTACTTTTCTGCATTGACTATTACTGAATTTAAAATGGCGCTCACACAGTATATTGTTGCATTCAATTCATCATAAAGCTTTTAACCCCACTAACCAGATAATACAGCTCTCTACAGTTCATCTTTAAGCCCAATCAGGGAGTAACGGAGCTAGTTATCTCACAAGCAAACAGCAGCAGAGGACTATTGTTCAGATGTTTTTAGAGCTAAATATGCAGAAGTTTTTTGGTTTGTTTTCACCCTGAGCTCCTCCACTCCATCTTGGTATATTCTGGACGCACTGTGAAAGCTGCAGCTCTGCTCGGATAACATTAAAAGCACGCTGGTCAGTCCGCTCACCTCAGAATAAGTACACGGTTTAGTGGATACGGCCGCCAAGTAAGACTGTTGAAAGCTACTGAAGACTATTAAAGGCTATTGGAGGTTATTGAAAGGGTTATTGGGATTGTCTTATAAATATTACACCTAACTAAAATCTCTCCTTAAAAGTGTTTATTTTGGTCAGTAACAGTCTGTTCTGTTTATTTACTATCAGCATAAATTTCCAGTGTTTGCTTAGACGTGGATGTAATTAGGGGAATCTGTATCAGGTTTGCCTGGCACCTGTGTGGCATTAATGTGGCATTTGGCCCCGCCCAAGATCGGTATCGGCCGATTGAGCTGAAAGATCGGTCAATTTCTAGTAGAAATGTTTACAAATTTATTAAAAAAGAAAAACTGAAAAATCACATGGTCATAAGTATTCAGACCCTTTGCTATGCCACATGCTGTCCATTTCTTCAGATCCTCTTTGAGATGGTTTTACTTCTTTCTTAAAGTTCAGCTGTGTTTAATTAAACTGATTGGATTTGATTTAGACAGGCACGCACCTGTCTATATAAGACCTCACAGCTCACAGTGCATGTCAGAGCAAATGAGAATCATGAGGTTGAAGGAACTGCCCAAGGAGCTCAGAGACAGAATTGAGCATCTCTGTCCACCAACGTTCACCATCCAACCTGAAGGAACTGGAGAGGATCTGCAAGGAAAAACTTGTTGCATCATTCCCAAGAAGATACATGGCTGTACTAGCTCAAAGTGTGCGTCTGTTCAATACTGAGCAAAGGTCTAAATACTTCAGGTCATGTAATATTTCATAAATATGTCTTTCATGTTTTACTTTTTTAAAGAATTTGCAAAATAAAATCTACATAAAAAAAACAAATTAAAGGGGTCTAAATACTTTCCGTACCCACTGTAGATATTCATCTGCACTACTGTAACCACTAACCAGACTGGATTAGACCATCTCTGTTCCTCTCAATGTTTTTCTCATACTTTTTAGGAGGTTCTCCAGGTATTTTTAGTTTGCTTAGGGGACTTGAATTTCTGGAAAGCTGCTTTGTGAGGACCTAATCTAAAACAGTTTCAAACAGAATTAAACTGATTTCTTGAAACCACATTCTGTGTGTATTGTCTGGCCCAAAGGAAATAAACACAGCAAATCCTCTGTAATGATTAGTCACGGACACTAAGGAGCAGCTGTTTAGGTTGATATTTTCCACTCATTTGGGCCAGATTTGGCAAGAATCACACTAAACCCTGAGTTTATAAACATAGATTATAAACATTATAAACATAGATTATTATAAACCGAGCTGACGTTAACACACTGTAGTCTGGAGACCATCCGGAAACGTTGATTTAAATCTCCTTTTCCATATTCTTTTCCAGTCTAATTTTAAAATAAAACTTTTTGCACAAGGGAGGTTTAAGAAACCTGAAAATGTTAAGTTTGCCTCACAGCAACTGCAGGTTCAAACCGAACAGATGTGTAAATATTACAGTGTTGATTCAATGTTGCACTGTCTACTGCAGTTCTGTGTTATAATCCAAACTGTTTTATTGACTGATTCTGCCAGGGATATACACACAAATAGATTTTTAAATTAAATCAAGCAGACCAAACACATCCCAATTAAAACTCATCTGACTGTTTTTGGGGTCTCACACAAAAGGTACTTCTTTCTAACAGCCAATCTTTACATGCATCAGTTTTCAGGAAATAAGCGTTTATTCGTCTTTAAGTTTCCTATGCCCATATTATGCCAGGATCAACACTACATGATAATTGGGATGATTTTTGCCAAAATATTCTTACCAACAATTGGAGAAAGTCTCCCAATTTCAGGGTGATGATCTTCCCAGATTATCCTGTTGCGTATGCTGTAGTGGGTGGTCCCACCGATTATGTCATTTAAACAACATCTCGGTTATCATGTTCTGATGTTGCATCACTTCATAAATCCTGTCCCTTGTAGGCATGGGTTCCTAAAGCCAGGCGGACACTGTGCGATTTTAGCCCGATTTTAAGCCCGATCTGGTCGGATGCGACTGAATTTCATGATCGGGCCGAATTTTAGCTTGATCGTGCGTCGTTTGTCGTGCAGTGTGAGAGGGGAAGCGATGTCCGATTAATTGCCCATACGAGCTGCGAATGGGCAGTCGGACGCGACCAGGGATTTCTGACATGCCAGAAATTTTGGTCGCTTGTCTCACAGTGTGAGCTGTTTTGCTCTTAACGTCACGACCTGTTTTCCCAAAAATATGCACAGAAACTATAAATTATTATTAGTCATATTTATTTCTGTCAGTTATAAGGATTTATATTTATGTTCGGTACACAGACTTATAGCTTAATATAGCAGACACAGGCATTCTGCTGTTTAAGAATTTCAACAGATGCTTATTCTCAGTCAATAGCTGGAGTTTTTGAAAAGATAAATTAAAAGAGAAAATAACTTTGACAAACATAAATTTATTTTATTTCACTTTGCTATTATATCTGAAAAATAAAGCACATTGTCAGCGTCTGGTGCTGCCCATCAATTATATAAAACTTAAAACATGCACAGAAATATAAAGCTATATTTTATAATTCGTTTCTTTTCGCCAGTGCAAATTTATTAAAATTATAAATATATTAATTTATTAATTAAAATCTCGTCCAGTGCTCCAGAATATTAGCCACGCAAAGCCAGTTCAGCGCAGCGCGTGGCATTGCGCGCAGAATAAGCTCTGTCTTCTAAAATAAACGTTTTAATAAATAAGGTCGGAGAAGTGTAGTAAAATTAATGCTATTAAACTTACTAAAGCTAATAAATGTACTGATAATTAATCAAGATAAATCGAACAAAATGCGCTGCGCCTCTCTCTCGCTCTCTTTTGCAGCGCGGAGCTGAATTCAGCTCGAGGCTACAGATAATATAAAACTCAGTTCAGTTGAATAAAAATAAGTAAGGGCCTGTACGTACAAGCAAAGGACCTGTAAGTAAATATTGTCAAATATAAAGAATAGTTTGAGGTTTTGGTGAGCTGTTTTCATGATTTGAAACTGAAACTAACTGAAACTTTGAATATTCTGCAGAAAGCCTGGGTTATTTTAAACGAATTTTTAATGAGTTTATATTTTATATTTATTCATTTTAATTTTTTTTCTTCTTTTATTAATCAAATCATTAAATATATATCTTCATAAAATATAATTATTTTACCTTTTATGTCAATTTTTATGATCTTTTTAAAAGGTCCTATTTTTCCTTTTTTACGTATATATTTTATTCGTCTATAATAAATGTCAGTTTTTATTTCTATTTTTTATATATTTTTTTAATCCCTTTTAAACTGTTAATGCTCAGCGGCACTGTAAATGAGGGTCCCTATCCAGTGTGAATAGTCGATTGCTTGTTTAATATTCAGTGTTGCAAAACCAGTTTTTTCATAAACAATAAACAGAATAAAAAATAAAATCATTTTATTTTATTTAAGCTGCTGGTGTTTCTTTCGCAGCCTGACGCGCAGTCATTTTTCTATGCGCTCTCCTTCTGTAAAACGGACCACGTAGAGTCCACGTCGCCTCAGCCACCTGCTGAGTCCATGTATGTCTCTTCCGTGGACTTTCAGCGCACAACAGGGCACAAATAAGCAAAGAAGCGCTTTCTTTTGCAAGGCGACATGTTGTGTTGAAGCGAGAGTTTGTACGCAAAGAAAGCTCCGCCTACGGGCTGCGTTTAGACGTGCAGTGTAAGCTCCCCCGTCGCAGCAGGTCAGTCGGACCGTACAGTGTGTGCAGATGAATCGCAGGCGTTGTTCATACACGACAAACGATTCAAACGTGCAGTGTGAGCTCTCCAGAACGCATCCAATTACAAAAAACGCACAGTGTCTGCGTGGCTTTAGGCTCATCATGTGCATGACCCACTTCTCTACAAGTGCCTTTTGTGTGTAATCGGTCTTCCTCTTATGGAAAAAAAACTTGCTGTATCATGCAACTGTTAATCCAGCATCCTGGAAACTAAAAAATTACTAAGCAATAATTCCAAATAAACTTTTACACACTTATAAGTAACGTGCAATTCAAAAAACAAAATAACCTTCAGTAGTCTTTTTCAGTATCTTTATCAATAAACCAAACTTAAATAAACTTCAGCATGTCCAATTTAGACTGGAAGACTTTGGGACCTTTACAGCTCCATTAGCATTAGTAGCTTCTAATGCACAAGCACAGCTGTACTTACAAAGCACCAGCATTCTTGAGAAAGGCTTCTTTGCTCTTACCATCAATTAGCTTCATTCATGTTTTGTTTCTAAATGTCCATTCTTTTTGCATTGAGCCAGGTTTTTGACTAATAAAATGGCAGCATAGCCAGTATCTGTGTCATTTAGGAATTGGGAAATAATTAATGCATGTAAAACTGTGTGTTCAACAATTTTTTTTTTCCTCTTATTACAGTTTCCTTCCAAAATTTCTAAACACGACAAGCAAAAAACTGTGCATCCATGCTCCCTAAACCTACTATCTATTGTCTAGTGCTCTTCAAAACCAAAAGCATCTTTTTTCCACACTCTAAGAATACTGAAATTACCACAAATACTCACACTAAAAATCTTATCTATGGCTCAAACAGTGTTGATGTCACATATATGCAAATGAGCGCATTATATCATCTAGCGACTTTAGTGTAATTCCACAAATGTTGTTCTAAGTGATGTACAATAGTACTTTAACTACAGTGGAATCAGCGTATAGCTAATATTAGAGGATATGATGGCCTACAGCTTCAGTTTTTCATCTTCCCCCCTCCTCCCAGAACCGCTCAACATGTCGTTTTTTTTTTTTTTGCATTGGCTAGTGATTAGCATCGGTTGACAATTAGCATCGGTTAGTGGTTAGCATTGGTTTGCAGTTAGCGTCGGTGAGCGGGTACTGTTGGTTAGCGATAAGGGTGGGCTAGCAGTTAGCATGGGCTAGTGATTAACATAGGCTAATGGTTAGAATCGGCAAGTGATTAGCAATAACTATCGCTTTAGTGCATTTCTACAAATGTTAACATTTTCATTTTATTTAACATCATTATTTCATTCGTTTTTATAGCTCTGATTATTTTTTTTCTTCTTTTTCTTCCAAAACATCTAAACTTAAACACAGCAGGGTGAACTCCCCCCTATCAGAGATTAGCTAAGATGGCAGAACACAGGAACACACTGCTCTGACTCACCGGAGCTCACTGTAAACACTTCAGATACTCACTGGAAACTGCCCTCTACCAATACAGACACAGTCAATGGTGCCCTTTTTTGGATGCTACATGCTACATCCATATTTCATGTGGGTTACATGGGCATTGTAGAGGCTACTGATGGCAATTGCCCTTATAATACCATTTTTAATGAGCAAGATTAATGTTTTTAAATCCGCAAACCAAAAGCTTGCACCAATCACTGTGGTGACATCACATCACATTTAATCTGAGAAAAGAATAATAGCAAGAATTGACCACTAGAGTGCAGCAACACACCACACAAAACACCTGTTTAACATGAATTTTGCAATAATTTTATTTTTCTGGGCATTGTAGAGGAAATGTAGAGAAAAACAGTGCATTATTGGTAAAGACATGTAATTGCAGTTGTAAAGTTGTAATTGAAGTTGTAAAGGCTATAGCAAAGCAAATTTACGTACATTTAGATATAATTGATTTTCTGGCATAGCGCCCCCAAGAGGGCAGTCCAAAACTTCCAAAACTTCAAAGTATGATAAAATGACCTAATATACATGGGTCAATGACATATAAGGATTTACGTCATGCCAATTTTAAAATACAAAAAATAAGAGTATCTGTTGCAATTGTATAAAAATGTAAAATGTTGTGAACACACAAACTCATATTAAAATTTTAGATTAAGTGATTTTAGTGTATTTTTATTTAAAAGAACTGGCCTTGGCCTTACAAAATGTCATGTGGTGCAAACGTGATTTATGTTAAAATTAATACATTTCTTTAGTATACTTTATTTTTATTTTACAATAATATAAAGTGTCTATAAATAAAATATTTGCATTATTTTTTAGTTTTTGTAAATAATGATCTGAATTTAGTTTTTTAGTGTCACAATCACTGGCTATAATGTAGTTAATAGGGTAATTTCTCCTGTAAATCCTATAAAACTGTTAAATGTTTTCTAAAATACCATTAACTTCAGCATACAGTATCAATATTTAATATTTCAGCAACAGAAAATGGATACTTTATTTTAAATTGAATACAGTTACTGTTATTATAGGTTGCACCACATGATGAGTGGTCGCTCCAAATGACATAAAGTATCGTATCATTACTATTTAACTATTTAAAGAGAACAATAAACAATAAATTTAACAAAATAAATAAATACAAAAATAGTGTTCCATTCTATTTTTTCCAAAATTTTCCCTAATTTACATGACCAATTACCCAACTCACTCATTCAGACTTCCCCTATCACTAGTGATACCCCAACACCAGGAGGTTGAAGACTAGCACATGTCTCCTTTTTTATGTTTTTGTTTACAAAAATCTCATCACAATGTAATGTGTGTAAAACATAAGTGTTATGATGTGTTGTTAGTGCAGCGAACTTTATGGCTTTGTTAAGAACATTTAATTCTAGAGTTGAATAAACCAGGTTTGAGGGTGCATTGTGTCAGTACCTAAACTATGTTGGAGAAAGCTTTCTAAAAGTTACTAGATGTTCTCAATTGTTACAATAGTTGTTTTTTGCTTGTTTCTGGTTGCACTTTAACCACTTAGGGAAAATTTGAGTAAAAACAAACAGGTGTTTTTAACCATTTCTTTATCATCTGTAGTTTAATAAAACATTTTTGGGGCCATATTGCCCAGCTCTAGTATACCTCCCTATAACTAATTTGTGCAGCATCTGAAGACAAAACCTGGTGAATTTTAAGGTGCCCCTAACAGTGGTTAATTTGTCTGTAATCATTACATTTCTGAATGCTCTCAATAGCAAGTAATAGTTGACCCAGATTTTTTGGCCAGAATCTCATCTCATCTCAAGTCTAATTGCTGCGAGATCAGAGTAATGGCGAGCGTTTTTTACTTTGCTTGACAGCGGCATCTGGTAAAATAGATTAACAGTTGTAAAGAAATACATAAAAGTTTAAATACATGCTTGTTTTTTTTTGCATTATTATAATTATATTTTACAAAGATTAAACATTATCTGTAATCTGAAAAATGACTTCAATTGCATTAAAATATTTTCCAAAAAAAAAAAAACTAAAATATAGTACTTTGTGTACATGTCATCAACTAAATATAAAAGCACAAAAAGTGACAATCTAGCCCATATATCTGTCATGGAAAACACTCTGCAATGGTCGCACCACATGACATTTGGTCGCACCACATGATGTTTTCAAGTTCAGGCAGAATTTACAGGCAGAGAATTGGCCACCTTAACAAAATAAGCTAACCTCTCACAAAAGGTCACTATAACATTTATAATCAAAATATATATTTGTAAAAAAAACTTAATATTCATTATTTTTTGAAGTCATACCACATGTGGCAACTACATACCAGCTGTTAAAAAGGTTATTTTTAAAATAACCAAATTTAAGACAGAGTTACAAACTTGCTTGCAGCTTTCACAGGTCCCTGGCAGACTGGTAAATTATGTAACTTCCTGTATTTAAATTGGTTTGAACATAAAGGTCCCAAAATAGTAGTTTCTTGATGGTCGCAACACATGATATTCTATGAAATGGAGTTTATCGAACAAATTGTGCTTGTATATTATGATGGAAATAAAATTACAAATGCTTTGCAATTTTGTACAGGACTAAAAAACACTTTGAAAATCATGTTGAAAAGGGCAAAAAAATTAAATATATAGGTATAATTTCAAAGAAGTTTTCAAAACAATAGTCATGGTGGGAAGGTCGCGCCACATGATATTTTTACAGTTTAAATAACCAAAACTTTCTGATGAACTAATTATTTTTAATAAGTAACAGTAAGTGCACATGTGAGAGAGAGACAAAATTTCTATGACAACTTTTTATGCTTTTAAACCTTTTTTAATTGAAAAAAATGTAGTTGGACACAAAATTTAGGTGTCACGTCATTGACCCACATATAGTTTTTAAGGGATAGGGATGAGTGATGAGTGATATGGCAAAAGATCTCCATGTCTTTAGATTAATAAATAGGGCTTAGATGTGTACCAAGATTTACGAAGATTGACTTTTTGACTTTGGATATATAATCTTTGAACAAATAAGTAATCTTCATCTTATTGAAATGTTTGTTATTTCATGTTATGGAGATGCACACTGATGTAAGATCTAAATGAGCTATTTATGAATTTGACTTATTTTTAAAGTCATACCAAAAGACTTGCCCCACATTATGGGTTTAAAAGAATAATAGCACAAACTCACCACCAGAGGGCAGAACCTGATTAAACTAATATTTAGCAAGAATTTTGCAATTATTTTATTTTTCTGGGCATTTTAGAGGCTACTGAATGCTAATTTGGCTCAAACTTGGCATTAATGTACCTGTTTAATCAAGGTGTTTCAGCCACAAATAGATAAAATGTCAAAAAAAAAAATTATAACTATTTACCTTTAGGGCCAAATAACTCAACTCAAAATCAAATTTTAATTGATTGTTTAAATTTCCACTGACTAGTAGAAAAAATATAATTTTTTCACAACTTTGTGCGTAGACCTTAATAAAAGATAGCAGCAAGGTCCAGTGGTCTCTGTGATACAGCACAGCATACACGCTAGCTCTACAGGTCCTTCTAAAAAAAAATTAGCATATTATAATAAAGTTCATTCTTTTCCATAATGAAATGATAAAAATTAAACTTTCATATATTTTAGATTTATTGCACACCAACTAAAATATTTCAGGTCTTTTATTGTTTTAATACTGATGATTTTGGCATACAGCTCATGAAAACCCCAAATTCCTATCTCACAAAATTAGCATATCACGAAAAGTTTCTCTAAACGAGCCATTAACCTGATCATCTGAATCAACGAATTAAATCTAAACACCTGCAAAAGATTCCTGAGGCTTTTAAAAACTCCCAGCCTGGTTCATTACTCAAAACCGCAATCATGGGTAAGACTGCCGACCTGACTGCTGTCCAGAAGGCCATCATTGAATGGTTTGTCCTGTAGGAAAAATGTATAGGCTTACACTGTAGTCTGACTGGCAGGCTGAGAGACTGCACTTCATGCAGCCCGTAAGCAGTAGAAGAAATGGCAAATTCCCTGTGAGCCGCGCACCCATTAATCTTAAAAAGTCTACTCTTAAAAAATCCTCCAGACATCAACTAAATTGTTTTTTTTGTTCATATATTCTTTGCGGAGTAAACTTGAGCTTAACGGTGTAATTCTACCGGGAAATGAAAGTTCCAGATGTGTGTCTAATCACCCTCAATAATTTAATTGAACTGTGCTATATCTGGGATCTGAGTGTGGATGTGCTTTTAAAAAAAGGGAGCGTCCACATTTGGACTATAGATATACAGCCCCCCCTAAACAATCACATATCTTCCCTCCCTGTCTGCATTTGTCAATTAATGAATCAATGAAACACCTTTTTTTATAAGCATAGCTGTTGTACTTGCTCTAGATGCAAATGTTGAATTATTTACATGTCCAACCCATCTTAGTTTAATGTGTGTATTTCTATTTAAACGGGTTTCCTTGAGAAATATAATATCACTGGGCAAAGACTTAAGACGTGCCATTATTTTTCCCCTCTTTACTGGTTGAGACGAGCCTTTAACATTCCACACAGTAAACCCAATTTTCATTCTTTTCTCCTGTCTTGTTAGATCTTCCATTTCATCTGTTTCAATGCCACATGCATTTGAGCCACACACACAACAGGTGCCTTTTAACCAAAGAAAAGAAGCTGACAATGGCGGAATATGGAGCACAATTGTCCCTGCTCCCTCTGGGTGGCTAGATGGCACTCTCTCCCCACATCACTCCTAGGGTGGTGTCCGCAGCACAGGTGGTGTCAAAAAGAAGTGGTGGCTGACTTCACATGTATTGGAGGATTAGGTGTTAGTCTTCACCCTCCTGGTGTGTTGGGGCATTACTAGTGATAGGGGGAGTCCTAATGAGTGGGTTGGGTAATTGGCTGTATAATATTGGAAAAAATTATAAATAAAATCTGTTGCTTCTTTTGAATAAAAAAACATCACCGACACGCCCACACACGGCCAGCTGAGAGATCCTGCACAGCAACATGCGTTAAAGAAAAGCACCAGTGTACAAATACCTTTATAATAGAAGCCACAACACCCATAAAAACACACAGAAACACTCCCGCAGCGCCACAATAAACTCAGCCAAGAGGAATAAATGATTGTGAATATAACAGTGTTTAAGTAAATAATAATATTTACAGTAAAGCAGCCCTGAAACTTAAACATTAACACTGAAGATTATATATGCGTTGTTCTTTTGTAATGTGAATTACTCATTTACAGCAAAATGTAAAAAATGTAAAACTACTCTGCTCTGTATTTTTACAAAGACTGTGTTTATACATTAGTGACTGTGTTGTTACACAGAGACCCCATAAATTAACATTAAAACCCCATACAAAATTGTACAGTTGAGTTAAACTGAATTTTTGTCATTTAAATGTATAGATTTTTACTGTGCTTTTACAGAAAATTTATTGAAACATATTTTTTTACTGTGATTTTCAGCTATATTCTTTTTTTTTAACATAAAAGAAAGAAAAAACTTTTTTTTACGGTTATTTTCTGTAAAAAAAAAAAGTTTATTTTTACAGTGAGTGTACTGTGTTGTTTCTGTGTTGTGTTGCAGGCGAAGACACCTGGTGTGGGCTTTGTGAAGATTCATGCTCCGTGGAATGTTCTTTGCCGAGAGGCAGAGTTCATGAAGCTGAAGATGCCGACTAAAAAAGTATGGTTTTAGTATTTGTTTTTTTTTTATTTTAACAGGAGTTTCCGTTTTTCTCTTCCACTTTAAGTGATTGTCTGGACTGTGTTTAGGTGTACGAGGTGAAGCAAGGCAGTTCTGTAATGGAGAAGATCAATTCCTTCATCAGCAAAGTGACAGATCCACTTCACCCCAACGTGGAGGAGAACCGAGTAGAAAACGTGAAACACCTCTCCTATCCGTTCTCCAGAGAGAAACAGCACCTGTTAGTGACACTTTTTAAACACGTCTGACATCTGTTTCACTCCAGAGCTGCTTTTAGTGCCTCTTGGCCACACACTCCCAGCAGAGTGCTATTAAAGATCACTCTGCACAGAGTTTAGAGCATGCTGCACAGACACCTTCTCTTTACCCTCCTGCAGCACTCCAACCTGAACTCCAGCAAAACCACTGATTTCCCAGTAGGCACACAAAGTTATTATTTACTTCCAACACTATTGCTGCAACATTGTCCAAAGATTCCACTGTTTGTTTTATTGACAACATTTTCACAAGATTATCACAGCCTCCTTATTAGATAGCAGTGCCTTTTGGTCATGAGAGTCATGATGAGACAATTTTCCAAAATTCCACTGATGTTCCATTATCTATATGACAATAGAATATATATTTTAGATCAAGTGCAATAATACAGTTAAAGGTGATGCACAGTTATTCTGCATCTAATATAAGAATTACATGTAGGGTAACCGTGTTTGCTGAGTTATGCACACATACACTTTAACAGGTAAATATTCTCTGATTAAAAAGGCGGTTATCAATCACATTCCATTAATTTCTTGATACTTTTCTGATGAATATGTATGAGATGAATATGTAATGAGCTGGATGATTATTTTCAGAAAGTTGTTGTTGGGTGAGTTCTGTTTTTTTTGTGTTTTGGTGACAGGTTTGATCTGTCAGACAGAGAGTCGTTCTTCGACAGTAAGACAAGGAGTTCAATAGTAAGATTCTCAAACTACTAATAAAAACATTCATTAATAAGATGATGATGATGCTGATCAGTGTTTGTATACATTTTATCATTGCAGGTGTTTGAAGTTTTGAAGAGAACTAAATGCACAAAGTCTCAGTTCAGTATGGGTGAGTCACTCAACTTAAATCAGCTTAGCAGAACATGTAATGTACAGCTCCGGAACAAATTAAGACTGTCAAAATTACCAGTTTCTCTGATTTACTATCTATAGGTATATGTTTGACAATTCCAAATAAAAATATAGCCGCAAGCGGCAATCTGCGGGTTCAAGCACCAACTTGCACAATGGTGCCTACTGGAGCATTGAATGGTGATGTGTAAGAAGGTCTAATATGATTGGAGATGCCCTGTCACATTTAGAAATTATCAAGTTTTTCACCTGTTATTAATGTTGAGCAGAGGCCTTTCAACCTGATCAGTGCTTAAATTCACATGTAAATCTAGTGAACTTTGTAGGATATTCATTAAGTGAGTTAGAACTAGTCAAAAGGTGTCTACACGTTATTGGTATTGATCAGGTGGCTTCAACCAGAATGTTCACAAAGTGGTATTCAGATTGACCTTTGAACCTTTGCAGAACAAGCTGAAATGTTTGACCAAACAAGTTTAACTTAACACAAAGGAGTGAATGTTCTGATATGACATGTAATTACGAAGTTATTATAAATCTAGTTCTGAATTAAATGGCGCTTCATCAAGCACCAACTAGCACAATGGTGCCTACTAGAGCATAGGATGGTGATGTGTAAGAAGGTCTAACACAATTGGAGACATTCTGTCACATTTAGAAATGATCAAAAGTCTTTCACCTGTTATTAATGTTGAGAAGAGGCACAAAGGAGTGAATGTTCTGATATGACATGTAATGTCAAGTTATTCTTAATCTAGTTCTGTATTAAATGGCGCTTCATCAGAGTGATATTGTACAGAGGTCTTTAACATTGTGAGATTACAGCAAATACTGCAGAGTTACAGCAATTTAGGTTAGAAATTCCAAGGACGCACAGATTGCTTGATGCCTGGAGAGTATTGTATGTGAAATTTTCACAAATGTTTTTAATGAACATTTACCTAGAGACTCTACAGTGTGCAGCAAGACTGAAATGGAGGTGATAGGCCAAATATCCAGAGAGTAGTTTCAATATAGCTATTTTCAAACAATTAGCAATTATGAATGAACAAAGCACTTTTTAAACATAGTTGTATTGAGAAATTTGTCAGAGCCACTGTACTAAATATGGCAAAAACAATTAGATGTCAAAATAGTACAGCATGATTGACATATACTCGTTTTTTTGGAACAGCGCCCCCCAGTGGGCGGATTGTTTCAGCACTTTGCAGGTCACTACAGTGTCTCCACCTGAACATAACTGCCAAATATCATCCAGATTGGGCAACATTCAGCCTGCCAAAATGTCTGCTGAATGCTGATTGGCTGATGGTGTTCAGCCATGTTGATTGATTAAGTTGCCCTTTGAACATCCTTTAGAGGCTGTATGATAGATTCTGCATGCAAAGTTTCAACTTGCTAGGTTGCACGGTTGCTGAGAAACAGTGCTCCAAATTTACCTCTTGAAGTGAATGGGGCATATATCCGGAAGGACTAATTTGCATATGGCGGCCATATTGTTTACATATTTCAACTTTTTCTTAATGAATATTGAAGCGCATGCTCTCACGAGTGTTTTGATACCAAACATGCCAGGATTGGTCAAAATTCCTAGGACTAGTTTGCAAAAGTAGGTTTTGCATATTATGCAAATTAGCAAAAAATCTATATAGACGGAAGTGCATGGTCCAAATTGGAAAGTTGTTGGTATTGACCCAAGGAATCCATCAAAAAAAGAATTTTGAATGTAGGTCTTATGGTTTTTGAGTTATTGAGAAAATTGTGAAAAATGAATTTCCTTGTTTATAGCGCCACCACTTGACCAATCGGTGCCATTTTTGTTGTCCACCGAGATGCACTGATCCTACATCTACCTTCCAAGTTTCATTTCTCTATGACTTACGGTTTAGGCTGCACAACTGTTTTTTCAGGAGAAAAAGAATAATAATAATAAATATAGCCGCAAGCGGCAATCATCGGGTTCAAGCACCAACTTGCACAATGGTGCCTACTGGAGCATTGAATGGTGATGTGTAAGAAGGTCTAATATGATTGGAGATGCCCTGTCACATTTAGAAATTATCAAGTTTTTCACCTGTTATTAATGTTGAGCAGAGGCCTTTCAACCTGATCAGTGCTTAAATTCACATGTAAATCTAGTGAACTTTGTAGGATATTCATTAAGTGAGTTAGAACTAGTCAAAAGGTGTCTACATGTTATTGGTATTGATCAGGTGGCTTCAACCAGAATGTTCACAAAGTGGTATTCAGATTGACCTTTGAACCTTTGCAGAACAAGCTGAAATGTTTGACCAAACAAGTTTAAATTAACACAAAGGAGTGAATGTTCTGATATGACATGTAATTACGAAGTTATTATAAATCTAGTTCTGAATTAAATGGCGCTTCATCAAGCACCAACTAGCACAATGGTGCCTACTAGAGCATAGGGTGGTGATGTGTAAGAAGGTCTAACACAATTGGAGACATTCTGTCACATTTAAAATGATCAAAAGTCTTTCACCTGTTATTTATGTTGAGAAGAGGCACAAAGGAGTGAATGTTCTGATATGACATGTAATGTCAAGTTATTCTTAATCTAGTTCTGTATTAAATGGCGCTTCATCAGAGTGATATTGTACAGAGGTCTTTAACATTGTGAGATTACAGCAAATACTGCAGAGTTACAGCAATTTAGGTTAGAAATTCCAAGGACGCACAGATTGCTTGATGCCTGGAGAGTATTGTATGTGAAATTTTCACAAATGTTTTTAATGAACATTTACCTAGAGACTCTACAGTGTGCAGCAAGACTGAAATGGAGGTGATAGGCCAAATATCCAGAGAGTAGTTTCAATATAGCTATTTTCAAACAATTAGCAATTATGAATGAACAAAGCACTTTTTAAACATAGTTGTATTGAGAAATTTGTCAGAGCCACTGTACTAAATATGGCAAAAACAATTAGATGTCAAAATAGTACAGCATGATTGACATATACTCGTTTTTTTGGAACAGCGCCCCCCAGTGGGCGGATTGTTTCAGCACTTTGCAGGTCACTACAGTGTCTCCACCTGAACATAACTGCCAAATATCATCCAGATTGGGCAACATTCAGCCTGCCAAAATGTCTGCTGAATGCTGATTGGCTGATGGTGTTCAGCCATGTTGATTGATTAAGTTACCCTTTGAACATCCTTTAGAGGCTGTATGATAGATTCTGCATGCGGGTTCAAGCACCAACTTGCACAATGGTGCCTACTGGAGCATTGAATGGTGATGTGTAAGAAGGTCTAATATGATTGGAGATGCCCTGTCACATTTAGAAATTATCAAGTTTTTCACCTGTTATTAATGTTGAGCAGAGGCCTTTCAACCTGATCAGTGCTTAAATTCACATGTAAATCTAGTGAACTTTGTAGGATATTCATTAAGTGAGTTAGAACTAGTCAAAAGGTGTCTACATGTTATTGGTATTGATCAGGTGGCTTCAACCAGAATGTTCACAAAGTGGTATTCAGATTGACCTTTGAACCTTTGCAGAACAAGCTGAAATGTTTGACCAAACAAGTTTAAATTAACACAAAGGAGTGAATGTTCTGATATGACATGTAATTACGAAGTTATTATAAATCTAGTTCTGAATTAAATGGCGCTTCATCAAGCACCAACTAGCACAATGGTGCCTACTAGAGCATAGGATGGTGATGTGTAAGAAGGTCTAACACAATTGGAGACATTCTGTCACATTTAAAATGATCAAAAGTCTTTCACCTGTTATTAATGTTGAGAAGAGGCACAAAGGAGTGAATGTTCTGATATGACATGTAATGTCAAGTTATTCTTAATCTAGTTCTGTATTAAATGGTGCTTCATCAGAGTGATATTGTACAGAGGTCTTTAACATTGTGAGATTACAGCAAATACTGCAGAGTTACAGCAATTTAGGTTAGAAATTCCAAGGACGCACAGATTGCTTGATGCCTGGAGAGTATTGTATGTGAAATTTTCACAAATGTTTTTAATGAACATTTACCTAGAGACTCTACAGTGTGCAGCAAGACTGAAATGGAGGTGATAGGCCAAATATCCAGAGAGTAGTTTCAATATAGCTATTTTCAAACAATTAGCAATTATGAATGAACAAAGCACTTTTTAAACATAGTTGTATTGAGAAATTTGTCAGAGCCACTGTACTAAATATGGCAAAAACAATTAGATGTCAAAATAGTACAGCATGATTGACATATACTCGTTTTTTTGGAACAGCGCCCCCCAGTGGGCGGATTGTTTCAGCACTTTGCAGGTCACTACAGTGTCTCCACCTGAACATAACTGCCAAATATCATCCAGATTGGGCAACGTTCAGCCTGCCAAAATGTCTGCTGAATGCTGATTGGCTGATGGTGTTCAGCCATGTTGATTGATTAAGTTGCCCTTTGAACATCCTTTAGAGGCTGTATGTTAGATTCTGCATGCAAAGTTTCAACTTGCTAGGTTGCACGGTTGCTGAGAAACAGTGCTCCAAATTTACCTCTTGAAGTGAATGGGGCATATATCCGGAAGGACTAATTTGCATATGGCGGCCATATTGTTTACATATTTCAACTTTTTCTTAATGAATATTGAAGCGCATGCTCTCACGAGTGTTTTGATACCAAACATGCCAGGATTGGTCAAAAATCCTAGGACTAGTTTGCAAAAGTAGGTTTTGCATATTATGCAAATTAGCACAAAATCTATATAGACGGAAGTGCATGGTCCAAATTGGAAAGTTGTTGGTATTGACCCAAGGAATCCAGCAAAAAAAGAATTTTGAATGTAGGTCTTATGGTTTTTGAGTTATTGAGAAAATTGTGAAAAATGAATTTCCTTGTTTATAGCGCCACCACTTGACCAATCGGTGCCATTTTTGTTGTCCACCGAGATGCACTGATCCTACATCTACCTACCAAGTTTCATTTCTCTATGACTTACGGTTTAGGCTGCACAACTGTTTTTACAGGAGAAAAAGAATAATAATAATAATAATAATAATAATAATAATAATAAGAAAAATCTTAGCAAAAACAATAGGGTTCTACGCACCTTCGGTGCTTGAACCCTAAATATAGCCGCAAGCGGCGATTTACGGGGTTCGAGCGTTACAGGCAAAGAGACCCCTGGAGGCCAGTTAGGCTTAAAACATGTTGCCGGTTGACCATCCAAACTGGATGAGGATGACCAGCATGACCGTGAAGACCAAGCTAGATTACCAGCATGACTAATCTGGATGACAAACTTGTTGACCATATTGACCAAGCTGGAAGACCATAATGACCAAACTGGATGACCAGCATGGCAAAGGTGGTTGGCCAGTATGACCAAGCTGGAAGACCACCATTACTATGAGGACAAAGCTGAATGACCAGCAGGACCATAATGACCAATGTGAATGGCCAGCATGACCAAGCTGGATGGCCAGCATAACCAAGCTGGGTGACCAGCGTGACCATAAAGACCATAATGGCAATGCTAGATGAGTGGTGTGAGTAAACTAGTTGAAAAGCATTGATAAATTGAGCTGTAGTGTTCATCAGGTTTTATGTGGTGTCTTACTGCACTCTAGTGCGCATTTGGTGAAACAAATTCAGTTCTTAAATTGAAAAAACACAAGGCATAAAAAGGGCATATAAATAACCCGTATATAGTATATAAGTTTTGACCTGATTAACATTTCGCCTGTTAAAAGCTTGCTGGAATGTGATTGGCTAATAGTGACCACAAAAGTGTCCATATCAAATTTTCATTTGGTGTACCATTAGTGCATGGGCCATAGATGATAATTGGCAAGGATGACCTTGATAGCTTGTATGGTTCTAGAGAAACAGCTATCGAGCATTGGCCCCGCCCCCTGGGGGGGTGTATGTCTACTTAAACTGACAGAGTATCTGAGAATCATGTAAAGATCAAAGGACTGAAGTGGTATTAGTGTCAGGTTAAGCATTCAAAAGTTATAAGTGTTAAAGAGATTTTACTGCACCATGGTAGAACTCATTTGCATATTTGCAAAAAAAAATTGGGTGGAGCATAAACAAGAATGACCTTGGTGGCTGACTAGCATGACTAAGAAGGATAAATATGTTCAATTAAGCAAGACAAGCAAGATTAAATAAGTTCAGCAGAGCTTTAATTTAGAATAATTCACCTGTAGCTGTTTCACCAAATGACCACCAGAGCGCAGCAAGAGACCACATATAACCTGCTGGAAATCTATCACTCTATAAGTAAGACAGAACATTCCCTATCAGTGTGTTTCTATTTATTACAAAGAGAGGAAAAGTCCGATTGGGCTCAAAATTGGTACTCATGATCAAGTGTTCTGTATATATATGTGTGTAAATTTGTGTGTTGATAGGGTCAAAGGTTCCTGACTTCTGTCCATTTAGGCTTGAAAAAAGCGATAATACAGGCTTATGGCCTACAAAATGGCTGTTGCTCTTTGGCCATATTAGAGGCAAAAAATATCTGATTTGGCTCAAAATTTGCAATCCAGATCACAATATCAGTCTATATATGTAAGTCAATTTCTGTGTCAATAGGGCCAAAGGTTCCTGACTTCTGTCCATTTAGGTTTGAAAAAAGCGATAATACAGGCTTGAGGCCTACAAAATCGCTGTAGTTTTCCAGCCGTTGTAGAGGCAAAACATGTCCGATTTGGCTGAAAATTTGCAATCAAGATCAGATTATCAGTCTATATATGTGTATAAATTTGTGTGTTGATAGGGTGAAAGGTTCCTGTCTTCTGTCCATTTAGGTTGGAAAATAGCGATAAATAGAATAAATTGAAAATAGTTATTTTTTCACTGTAGAGCCTACTGAAGACTTATTTGGCTCATACTTGGCAAATGTGCTTCAAATGTCATTGTTAATTAGTAGCTTCAATAGTTTTGGCATGTTTAAAACTTTGACAGAGTTTTGGCCAAATAACTCTGAAAAGGCTTTCACGTACATGTTTGATCAAGGTTTATGGGCCTCAAGTAGTTAAATTGTCAAGATTTTTTTGATAATTATTTACCTACATGGTCTCAAGATTGCATCAAGACCAAAGTTATTTTGATTGATTAAGGACTTAAAGACAAGTTCGAAAAGAGCAATTTTTACTCTTTTGGCCACTCATGAAAATCTTTGCATTTTTGGTAAATACATGTAATTACAAAGTTGTAAAGGCTACAGCAAAGTATACAACTAAAAAAGAATAACAAGCCTAGGCCACTTGTACCTTTAGATATAACTGATTTTCTGCTATAGCGCCCCCTTGAGGCCAATCAACGCCATATTTTAATGGATGATAGAAGGCCCTGAGATACATGTAGGGTATAAGTATCTTCCTGATTGGTCATTGTTTAGCATGTCAAAAGCTTGCTGGAAACTAATTGGCTAATAACGATCGCAAAAATTTGCATATCAAATTTTCCTTCTGTAAAACATTAGGACATAGGCCATAGATGATACATGCCAAAGGAGAGCTTCATAGCTTGTACGGTTCCTGAGAAACAGATTTTTAGCTTTGGCTCCGCCCCCTGGGGGCCTATGTCTACACAGATTGACGGGCTACCTCAGAATCATGTTGGCATCAAAGCTGTAAAGTGGCATTAGTGTAGGTTTAAGCATTCAAAAGTTACAGCTGTTAGAGTAAATTTGGGTGTGCCACGGTAAGATTAATTTGCATATGGCGGCCATATCGTTTACAAATTTCACAATTTTTTTGATAATTATTGAGGTTGGGACTCTGCTGAGTTGTTTGACACCAAAAATGACAGGATTGGTCAATGACCCTAGGACAAGTTCTCAAAAGTAGGTTTTGCATATTATGCTAAATAGCAAAAAATCTAAGTGGGCGGAGCTTAGTGGTTCTATTGACCTTTTTGATTTGCCATTAACCAAGGAATCATATAATGCAAGAATTTTTGCTCTAGCTATCAGGGCGTAGGAGTTACGGGGCCAAACGCGTTGACCTTCGCCATAGCGCCCCCTTGAGGCCGATCGGGCTCATCTTTTGAATCTGAGTAGCGGTGAGAAGTACTACCATATGACCAAGTCTCAGCCCTGTAGGCCTTACGGTTTCTTCTGCCCAATCACTTCTATGGCAGAAAAAGAATAAGAACTATAATAAATATAGCCGCAAGCGGCGATTTACGGGGTTCGAGCGTTACAGGCAAAGAGACCCCTGGAGGCCAGTTAGGCTTAAAACATGTTGCCGGTTGACCGGCATCGCCAAACTGGATGAGGATGACCAGCATGACCGTGAAGACCAAGCTAGATTACCAGCATGACTAATCTGGATGACAAACTTGTTGACCATATTTACCAAGCTGGAAGACCATAATGACCAAACTGGATGACCAGCATGGCAAAGGTGGTTGGCCAGTATGACCAAGCTGGAAGACCACCATTACTATGAGGACAAAGCTGAATGACCAGCAGGACCATAATGACCAATGTGAATGGCCAGCATGACCAAGCTGGATGGCCAGCATAACCAAGCTGGGTGACCAGCGTGACCATAAAGACCATAATGGCAATGCTAGATGAGTGGTGTGAGTAAACTAGTTGAAAAGCATTGATAAATTGAGCTGTAGTGTTCATCAGGTTTTATGTGGTGTCTTACTGCACTCTAGTGGGCATTTGGTGAAACAAATTCAGTTCTTAAATTGAAAAAACACAAGGCATAAAAAGGGCATATAAATAACCCGTATATAGTATATAAGTTTTGACCTGATTAACATTCCGCCTGTTAAAAGCTTGCTGGAATGTGATTGGCTAATAGTGACCACAAAAGTGTCCATATCAAATTTTCATTTGGTGTACCATTAGTGCATGGGCCATAGATGATAATTGGCTAGGATGACCTTGATAGCTTGTATGGTTCTAGAGAAACAGCTATCGAGCATTTGCCCCGCCCCCTGGGGGGGTGTATTTCTACTTAAACTGACAAGGTATCTGAGAATCATGTAATGATCAAAGGACTGAAGTGGTATTAGTGTCAGGTTAAGCATTCAAAAGTTATAAGTGTTAAAGACATTTTACTGCACCATGGTAGAACTCATTTGCATATGGCGGCCATATTGTTTATAAATGTAAAGATTTTTTTAATAATTATTGAGGAGTAAGCTCTGCTGAACTGTTTGACACCAAATATGTCATGATTGGTCAAGGATCCAAGGACAAGATCTCAAAAGTAGGTTTTGCATATTATGCAAATTTAAAAAAAAATTAAGTGGGTGGAGCATAAACAAGAATGACCCAGGCGGCTGACCAGCATGAACAAGGAGGATAAATATGTTCAATTTAGCAAGACAAGCAAGATTGAATAAGTTCAGCAGAGCTTTAATTAAGAATAATTCACCTGTAGCTGTTTCACCAAATGACCACCAGAGCGCAGCAAGAGACCACATATAACCTGCTGGAACTCTATCACTCTATCAGAAAGACAGAACATTCCCCATCAGTGTGTTTCTATTTATTAAAAAGAGAAGAAAAGTCCGATTGGGCTCCAAATTGGTACTCATGATCAAGTGGTCTGTATATACATGTATGTAAATTTGTGTGTTGATAGGGTCAAAGGTTCCTGACTTCTGACCATTTAGGTTTGAAAAAAGTGATAATACAGGCTTATGGCCTACAAAATGGCTGTTGCTCTTTGGCCATATTAGAGGCAAAAAATATCTGATTTGGCTCAAAATTTGCAATCAGGATCACAATAGCAGTCTATATATGTATGTCAATTTCTGTGTCAATAGGGTCAAAGGTTCCTGACTTCTGTCCATTTAGATTTGAAAAAAGCGATAATACAGGCTTGAGGCCTACAAAATCGCTGTAGTTTTCCAGCCGTTGTAGAGGCAAAACATGTCCGATTTGGCTGAAAATTTGCAATCAAGATCAGAGTATCAGTCTATATATGTGTATAAATTTGTGTGTTGATAGGGTGAAAGGTTCCTGTCTTCTGTCCATTTAGGTTGGAAAATAGCGATAAATAGAATAAATTGAAAATAGTTATTTTTTCACTGTAGAGCCTACTGAAGACTTATTTGGCTCATACTTGGCACATGTACTTCAAATGTCATTGTTAATTAGTAGCTTCGACAGTTTTGGCATGTTTTAAACTTTGACAGAGTTTTGGCCAAATAACTCTGAAAAGGCTTTCACGTACATGTTTGATCAAGGTTTATGGGCCTCAAATAGTTAAAATGTCAAGATTTTTTTGATAATTATTTACCTACAGGGTCTCAAGATTGCATCAAGACCAAATTTGTTTTGATTGATTAAGGACTTAAAGACAAGTTCGAAAAGAGCAATTTTTACTCTTTTGGCCACTGATGAAAATCTTTGCATTGTTGGTAAACATATGTAATTACAAAGTTGTAAAGGCTACAGCAAAGTATACAACTAAAAAAGAATAACAAGCCTAGGCCACTTGTACCTTTAGATATAACTGATTTTCTGCTATAGCGCCCCCTTGAGGCCAATCAACGCCATATTTTAATGGATGATAGAAGGCCCTGAGATACATGTAGGGTATAAGTATCGTCCTGATTGGTGATTGTTTAGCATGTCAAAAGCTTGCTGGAATCTGATTGGCTAATAACGATCGCAAAAATTTGCATATCAAATTTTCCTTTTGTAAAACATTAGGACATAGGCCATAGATGATACATGTCAAAGGAGAGCTTCATAGCTTGTACGGTTCCTGAGAAACAGATTTTTAGCTTTGGCTCCGCCCCCTGGGGGCGTATGTCTACACAGATTGACGGGCTACCTCAGAATCATGTTGGCATCAAAGATGTAAAGTGGCATTAGTGTAGGTTTAAGCATTCAAAAGTTACAGCTGTTAGAGTAAATTTGGGTGTGCCACGGTAAGATTAATTTGCATATGGCGGCCATATTGTTTAAAAATTTCTCAATTTTTTTGATAATTAATGAGGTGGGGACTCTGCTGAGTTGTTTGACACCAAATATGTCAGGATTGGTCAATGACCCTAGGACAAGTTCTCAAAAGTAGGTTTTGCATATTATGCTAAATAGCAAAAAATCTAAGTGGGCGGAGCTTAGTGGTTCTATTGACCTTTTTGATTTGCCATTAACCAAGGAATCATATAATGCAAGAATTTTTGCTCTAGCTATCAGGGCGTAGGAGTTACGAGGCCAAACGCGTTGACCTTCGCCATAGCGCCCCCTTGAGGCCGATCGGGCTCATCTTTTGAATCTGAGTAGCGGTGAGAAGTACTACCATATGACCAAGTCTCAGCCCTGTAGGCCTTACGGTTTCTTCTGCCCAATCACTTCTATGGCAGAAAAAGAATAATAATAATAATAATAATAATAATAATAATAATAATAATAATAATAATAATCAGAACAATTACAATAGGGTTTCTAGCACTACGTGCTCGAACCCCTAATAAATATAGCCGCAAGCGGCGATTTACGGGGTTCGAGCGTCACAGGCAAAGAGGCCCCTGGAGGCCAGTTAGGCTTAAAACCTGTTGCTGGTTGACCGTCATCACCAAACTGGATAACCAAGCTGGGTAACCAGCGTGACCATAAAGACCATAATGACAATGCTAGATGAGTGGTGTGAGTAAACTAGTTGAAAAGCATTGATAAATTGAGCTGTAGTGTTCATCAGGTTTTATGTGGTGTCCTGCTGCACTCTAGTGGGCATTTGGTGAAACAACTTCAGTTCTTAAATTAAAAAAACACAAGGCATAAAAAGGGCTTATAAATAACCCATATATAGTGTATAAGTTTTGACCTGATAAACATTCTGCCTGTCAACAGCTTGCTGGAATGTGATTGGCTAATAGTGACCACAAAAGTGTCCATATCAAATTTTCATTTGGTGTACCATTAGTGCATGGGCCATAGATGATAATTGGCAAGGATGACCTTGATAGCTTGTATGGTTGTAGAGAAACAGCTATCGAGCATTGGCTCTGCCCCCTGGGGGTGTATGTCTACTTAAACTCACAGGGTATCTGAGAATCATGTAATGATCAAAGGACTGAAGTGGTATTAGTGTCAGGTTAAGCATTCAAAAGTTATAAGTGTTAAAGACATTTTACTGCACCATGGTAAAACTAATTTGCATATGGCGGCCATATTGTTTATAAATGTAAAGATTTTTTTTAATAATTATTGAGGAGTAAGCTCTGCTGAACTGTTTGACACCAAACATGTCATGATTGGTCAAGGAGGCAAAGACAAGATCTCAAAAGTAGGTTTTGCATATTATGCAAATTTAAAAAAAAATTAAGTGGGTGGAGCATAAACAAGAATGACCCAGGCGGCTGACTAGCATGAACAAGAAGGATAAATATGTTCAATTAAGCAAGACAAGCAAGATTGAATAAGTTCAGCAGAGCTTTAATTTAGAATAATTCACCTGTAGCTGTTTCACCAAATGACCACCAGAGCGCAGCAAGAGACCACATATAACCTGCTGGAAATCTATCACTCTATAAGTAAGACAGAACATTCCCTATCAGTGTGTTTCTATTTATTAAAAAGAGAAGAAAAGTCCGATTGGGCTCCAAATTGGTACTCATGATCAAGTGGTCTGCATATATATGTGTGTAAATTTGTGTGTTGATAGGGTCAAAGGTTCCTGACTTCTGTCCATTTAGGTTTGAAAATAGCGATAATACAGGCTTATGGCCTACAAAATGGCTGTTGCTCTTTGGCCATATTAGAGGCAAAAAATATCTGATTTGGCTCAAAATTTGCAATCAAGATCACAATATCAGTCTATATATGTATGTAAATTTCTGTGTCAATAGGGTCAAAGGTTCCTGACTTCTGTCTATTTAGATTTGAAAAAAGCGATAATACAGGCTTGAGGCCTACAAAATTGCTGTAGTTTTCCAGCCGTTGTAGAGGGAAAACATGTCCGATTTGGCTGAAAATTTGCAATCAAGATCAGATTATCAGTCTATATATGTGTATAAATTTGTGTGTTGATAGGGTGAAAGGTTCCTGTCTTCTGTCCATTTAGGTTGGAAAATAGCGATAAATAGAATAAACTGAAAATAGTTATTTTTTCACTGTAGAGCCTACTGAAGACTTATTTGGCTCATACTTGGCACATGTGCTTCAAATGTCATTGTTAATTAGTAGCTTCAACAGTTTTGGCATGTTTTAAACTTTGACAGAGTTTTGGCCAAATAACTCTGAAAAGGCTTTCACGTACATGTTTGATCAAGGTTTATGGGCCTCAAATAGTTAAAATGTCAAGATTTTTTTGATAATTATTTACCTACAGGGTCTCAAGATTGCATCAAGACCAAATTTGTTTTGATTGATTAAGGACTTAAAGACAAGTTCGAAAAGAGCAATTTTTACTCTTTTGGCCACTGATGAAAATCTTTGCATTTTTGGTAAATACATGTAATTACAAAGTTGTAAAGGCTACAGCAAAGTATACAATTCAAAAAGAATAACAAGCCTAGGCCACTTGTACCTTTAGATATAACTGATTTTCTGCTATAGCGCCCCCTTGAGGCCAATCAACGCCATATTTTAATGGATGATAGAAGGCCCTCATATACATGTAGGGTATAAGTATCGTCCTGATTGGTGATTGTTTAGCCTGTCAAAAGCTTGCTGGAAGCTGATTGGCTAATAGCGATCGCAAAAATTTGCATATCAAATTTTCCTTCTGTGAAACATTAGAACATAGGCCATAGATGATACATGCCAAAGGAGAGCTTCGTAGCTTGTACGGTTCCTGAGAAACAGATTTTTAGCTTTGGCTCCGCCCCCTGGAGGCGTATGTCTACACAGATTGACACTCTACCTCAGAATCATGTTGGCATCAAAGCTCTAAAGTGGCATTAGTGTAGGTTTAAGCATTCAAAAGTTACAGCTGTTAGAGTAAATTTGGGTGTGCTAAGGTAAGATTAATTTGCATATGGCGGCCATATTGTTTACAAATTTCACAATTTTTTCGATAATTATTAAGGTTGGGACTCTGCTGAGTTGTTTGACACCAAATATGGCAGGATTGGTCAATGACCCTAGGACAAGTTCTCAAAAGTAGGTTTTGCATATTATGCTAAATAGCAAAAAATCTAAGTGGGCGGAGCTTAGTGGTTCTATTGACCTTTTTGATTTGCCATTAACCAAGGAATCATATAATGCAAGAATTTTTGCTCTAGCTATCAGGGCGTGGGAGTTACGAGGCCAAACGCGTTGACCTTCGCCATAGCGCCCCCTTGAGGCCGATCGGGCTCATCTTTTGAATCTGAGTAGCGGTGAGAAGTACTACCATATGACCAAGTCTCAGCCCTGTAGGCCTTACGGTTTCTTCTGCCCAATCACTTCTATGGCAGAAAAAGAATAAGAATAATAATAATAAATATAGCCGCAAGCGGCGATTTACGGGGTTCGAGCGTTACAGGCAAAGAGACCCCTGGAGGCCAGTTAGGCTTAAAACATGTTGTCGGTTGACCGGCATCGCCAAAGTGGATGAGGATGACCAGCATGACCGTGAAGACCAAGCTAGATTACCAGCATGACTAATCTGGATGACAAACTTGTTGACCATATTGACCAAGCTGGAGGACCATAATGACCAAACTGGATGACCAGCATGGCAAAGGTGGTTGGCCAGTATGACCAAGCTGGATGACCACCATTACTATGAGGACAAAGCTGAATGACCAGCAGGACCATAATGACCAATGTGAATGGCCAGCATGACCAAGCTGGATGGCCAGCATAACCAAGCTGGGTGACCAGCGTGACCATAAAGACCATAATGGCAATGCTAGATGAGTGGTGTGAGTAAACTAGTTGAAAAGCATTGATAAATTGAGCTGTAGTGTTCATCAGGTTTTATGTGGTGTCTTACTGCACTCTAGTGGGCATTTGGTGAAACAAATTCAGTTCTTCAATTGAAAAATCACAAGGCATAAAAAGGGCATATAAATAACCCGTATATAGTATATAAGTTTTGACCTGATTAACATTCCGCCTGTTAAAAGCTTCCTGGAATGTGTTTGGCTAATAGTGACCACAAAAGTGTCCATATCAAATTTTCATTTGGTGTACCATTAGTGCATGGCCCATAGATGATAATTGGCAAGGATGACCTTGATAGCTTGTATGGTTGTAGAGAAACAGCTATCGAGCATTGGCCCCGCCCCCTGGGGGTGTGTATGTCTACTTAAACTCACAGGGTATCTGAGAATCATGTAATGATCAAAGGACTGAAGTGGTATTAGTGTCAGGTTAAGCATTCAAAAGTTATAAGTGTTAAAGACATTTTACTGCACCATGGTAAAACTAATTTGCATATGGCGGCCATATTGTTTATAAATGTAAAGATTTTTTTTTATAATTATTGAGGAGTAAGCTCTGCTGAACTGTTTGACACCAAACATGTCATGATTGGTCAAGGAGGCAAAGACAAGATCTCAAAAGTAGGTTTTGCATATTATGCAAATTAAAAAAAAATTAAGTGGGTGGAGCATAAATAAGAATGACCCAGGTGGCTGACTAGCATGACCAAGAAGGATAAATATGTTCAATTAAGCAAGACAAAAATGATTAAATAAGTTCAGCAGAGCTTTAATTTAGAATAATTCAAATGTAGCTGTTTCACCAAATGACCACCAGAGCGCAGCAAGAGACCACATATAACCTGCTGGAAATCTATCACTCTATAAGTAAGACAGAACATTCCCTATCAGTGTGTTTCTATTTATTAAAAAGAGAAGAAAAGTCCGATTGGGCTCCAAATTGGTACTCATGATTAAGTGGTCTGCATATATATGTGTGTAAATTTGTGTGTTGATAGGGTCAAAGGTTCCTGACTTCTGTCCATTTAGGTTTGAAAAAAGCGATAATACAGGCTTATGGCCTACAAAATGGCTGTTGCTCTTTGGCCATATTAGAGGCAAAAAATATCTGTTTTGGCTCAAAATTTGCAATCAAGATCACAATATCAGTCTATATATGTATGTCAATTTCTGTGTCGATAGGGTCAAAGGTTCCTGACTTATGTCCATTTAGGTTTGAAAAAAGCGATAATACAGGCTTGAGGCCTACAAAATCGCTGTAGTTTTCCAGCCGTTGTAGAGGCAAAACATGTCCGATTTGGCTGAAAATTTGCAATCAAGATCAGATTATCAGTCTATATATGTGTATAAATTTGTGTGTTGATAGGGTGAAAGGTTCCTGTCTTCTGTCCATTTAGGTTGGAAAATAGCGATAAATAGAATAAATTGAAAATAGTTATTTTTTCACTGTAGAGCCTACTGAAGACTTATTTGGCTCATACTTGGCAAATGTGCTTCAAATGTCATTGTTAATTAGTAGCTTCAACAGTTTTGGCATGTTTTAAACTTTGACAGAGTTTTGGCCAAATAACTCTGAAAAGGCTTTCACGTACATGTTTGATCAAGGTTTATGGGCCTCAAATAGTTAAAATGTCAAGATTTTTTTGATAATTATTTACCTACAGGGTCTCAAGATTGCATCAAGACCAAATTTGTTTTGATTGATTAAGGACTTAAAGACAAGTTCGAAAAGAGCAATTTTTACTCTTTTGGCCACTGATGAAAATCTTTCCATTTTTGGTAAATACATGTAATTACAAAGTTGTAAAGGCTACAGCAAAGTATACAACTAAAGAAGAATAACAAGCCTAGGCCACTTGTACCTTTAGATATAACTGATTTTCTGCTATAGCGCCCCCTTGAGGCCAATCAACGCCATATTTTAATGGATGATAGAAGGCCCTGAGATACATGTAGGGCATAAGTATCGTCCTGATTGGTCATTGTTTAGCATGTCAAAAGCTTGCTGGAAACTGATTGGCTAATAACGATCGCAAAAATTTGCATATCAAATTTTCCTTCTGTAAAACATTAGGACATAGGCCATAGATGATACATGCCAAAGGAGAGCTTCATAGCTTGTACGGTTCCTGAGAAACAGATTTTTAGCTTTGGCTCCGCCCCCTGGGGGCGTATGTCTACACAGATTGACGGGCTACCTCAGAATCATGTTGGCATCAAAGTTGTAAAGTGGCATTAGTGTAGGTTTAAGCATTCAAAAGTTACAGCTGTTAGAGTAAATTTGGGTGTGCCACGGTAAGATTAATTTGCATATGGCGCCCATATTGTTTACAAATTTCACAATTTTTTTGATAATTATTGAGGTTGGGACTCTGCTGAGTTGTTTGACACCAAATATGACAGGATTGGTCAATGACCCTAGGACAAGTTCTCAAAAGTAGGTTTTGCATATTATGCTAAATAGCAAAAAATCTAAGTGGGCGGAGCTTAGTGGTTCTATTGACCTTTTTGATTTGCCATTTACCAAGGAATCATATAATGCAAGAATTTTTGCTCTAGCTATCAGGGCGTGGCAGTTACGAGGCCTAACGCGTTGACCTTCGCCATAGCGCCCCCTTGAGGCCGATCGGGCTCATCTTTTGAATCTGAGTAGCGGTGAGAAGTACTACCATATGACCAAGTCTCAGCCCTGTAGGCCTTACGGTTTCTTCTGCCCGATCACTTCTATGGCAGAAAAAGAATAAGAATAATAATAATAATAATAATAATAATAATAAATATAGCCGCAAGCGGCGATTTACGGGGTTCGAGCGTTACAGGCAAAGACGCCCCTGGAGGCCAGTTAGGCTTAAAACATGTTGCTGGTTGACCGGCATCACCAAACTGGATGACCAGCATGGCAAAGGTGGTTGGCCAGTATGACCAAGCTGGAAGACCACCATTACTATGAGGACAAAGCTGAATGACCAGCAGGACCATAATGACCAATGTGAATGGCCAGCATGACCAAGCTGGATGGCCAGCATAACCAAGCTGGGTGACCAGCGTGACCATAAAGACCATAATGGCAATGCTAGATGAGTGGTGTGAGTAAACTAGTTGAAAAGCATTGATAAATTGAGCTGTAGTGTTCATCAGGTTTTATGTGGTGTCTTACTGCACTCTATTGCGCATTTGGTGAAACAAATTCAGTTCTTAAATTGAAAAAACACAAGGCATAAAAAGGGCATATAAATAACCCGTATATAGTATATAAGTTTTGACCTGATTAACATTCCGCCTGTTAAAAGCTTGCTGGAATGTGATTGGCTAATAGTGACCACAAAAGTGTCCATATCAAATTTTCATTTGGTGTACCATTAGTGCATGGGCCATAGATGATAATTGGCTAGGATGACCTTGATAGCTTGTATGGTTCTAGAGAAACAGCTATCGAGCATTGGCTCCGCCCCCTGGGGGTGTATGTCTACTTAAACTGACAGGGTATCTGAGAATCATGTAATGATCAAAGGACTGAAGTGGTATTAGTGTCAGGTTAAGCATTCAAAAGTTCTAAGTGTTAAAGACATTTTACTGCACCATGGTAAAACTAATTTGCATATGGTGGCCATATTGTTTATAAATGTAAAGATTTTTTTTATAATTGTTGAGGAGTAAGCTCTGCTGAACTGTTTGACACCAAACATGTCATGATTGGTCAAGGAGGCAAAGACAAGATCTCAAAAGTAGGTTTTGCATATTATGCAAATTAAAAAAAAAATTATTGGGTGGAGCATAAACAAGAATGACCCAGGTGGCTGAGCAGCATGACCAAGAAGGATAAAGATGTTCAATTAAGCCAGACAAGCAAGATTAAATAAGTTCAGCAGAGCTTTAATTTAGAATAATTCACCTGTAGCTGTTTCACCAAATGACCACCAGAGCGCAGCAAGAGACCACATATAACCTGCTGGAAATCTATCATTCTATCAGAAAGACAGAACATTCCCTATCAGTGTGTTTCTATTTATTAAAAAGAGAAGAAAAGTCCGATTGGGCTCCAAATTGGTACTCATGATCAAGTGGTCTGTATATTTATGTGTGTAAATTTGTGTGTTGATAGGGTCAAAGGTTCCTGACTTCTGTCCATTCAGGCTTGAAAAAAGCGATAATACAGGCTTATGGCCTACAAAATGGCTGTTGCTCTTTGGCCATATTAGAGGCAAAAAATATCTGATTTGGCTCAAAATTTGCAATCAAGATCACAATATCAGTCTATATATGTATGTCAATTTCTGTGTCAATAGGGTCAAAGGTTCCTGACTTCTGTCCATTTAGATTTGAAAAAAGCGATAATACAGGCTTGAGGCCTACAAAATCGCTGTAGTTTTCCAGCCGTTGTAGAGGCAAAACATGTCCGATTTGGCTGAAAATTTGCAATCAAGATCAGATTATCAGTCTATATATGTGTATAAATTTGTGTGTTGATAGGGTGAAAGGTTCCTGTCTTCTGTCCATTTAGGTTGGAAAATAGCGATAAATAGAATAAATTGAAAATAGTTATTTTTTCACTGTAGAGCCTACTGAAGACTTATTTGGCTCATACTTGGCACATGTACTTCAAATGTCATGGTTAATTAGTAGCTTCAACAGTTTTGGCATGTTTTAAACTTTGACAGAGTTTTGGCCAAATAACTCTGAAAAGGCTTTCACGTACATGTTTGATCAAGGTTAATGGGCCTCGAATAGTAAAAATGTCAAGATTTTTTTGATAATTATTTACCTACAGTGTCTCAAGATTGCACCAAGACCAAATTTGTTTTGATTGATTAAGGACTTAAAGACAAGTTCGAAAAGAGGAATTTTTACTCTTTTGGCCACTGATGAAAATCTTTGCATTTTTGGTAAACATATGTAATTACAAAGTTGTAAAGGCTACAGCAACGTATACAACTAAAAAAGAATAACAAGCCTAGGCCACTTGTACCTTTAGATATAACTGATTTTCTGCTATAGCGCCCCCTTGAGGCCAATCAACGCCATATTTTAATGGATGATAGAAGGCCCTGAGATACATGTAGGGTATATGTATTGTCCTGATTGGTCATTGTTTAGCCTGTCAAAAGCTTGCTGGAATCTGATTGGCTAATAACGATCGCAAAAATTTGCATATCAACTTTTCCTTCTGTAAAACATTAGGACATAGGCCATAGATGATACATGCCAAAGGAGAGCTTCATAGCTTGTACGGTTCCTGAGAAACAGATTTTTAGCTTTGGCTCCGCCCCCTGGGGGCGTATGTCTACACAGATTGACGGGCTACCTCAGAATCATGTTGGCATCAAAGATGTAAAGTGGCATTAGTGTAGGTTTAAGCATTCAAAAGTTACAGCTGTTAGAGTAAATTTGGGTGTGCCACGGTAAGATTAATTTGCATATGGCGGCCATATTGTTTAAAAATTTCACAATTTTTTCGATAATTATTGAGGATGGGACTCTGCTGAGTTGTTTGACACCAATTATGACAGGATTGGTCAATGACCCTAGGACAAGTTCTCAAAAGTAGGTTTTGCATATTATGCTAAATAGCAAAAAATCTAAGTGGGCGGAGCTTAGTGGTTCTATTGACCTTTTTGATTTGCCATTAACCAAGGAATCATATAATGCAAGAATTTTTGCTCTAGCTATCAGGGCGTAGGAGTTACGAGGCCAAACGCGTTGACCTTCGCCATAGCGCCCCCTTGAGGCCGATCGGGCTCATCTTTTGAATCTGAGTAGCGGTGAGAAGTACTACCATATGACCAAGTCTCAGCCCTGTAGGCCTTACGGTTTCTTCTGCCCAATCACTTCTATGGCAGAAAAAGAATAAGAACTATAATAATAATAAATATAGCCGCAAGCGGCGATTTACGGGGTTCGAGCGTTACAGGCAAAGAGACCCCTGGAGGCCAGTTAGGCTTAAAACATGTTGCCGGTTGACCGGCATCGCCAAACTGGATGAGGATGACCAGCATGACCGTGAAGACCAAGCTAGATTACCAGCATGACTAATCTGGATGACAAACTTGTTGACCATATTGACCAAGCTGGAAGACCATAATGACCAAACTGGATGACCAGCATGGCAAAGGTGGTTGGCCAGTATGACCAAGCTGGAAGACCACCATTACTATGAGGACAAAGCTGAATGACCAGCAGGACCATAATGACCAATGTGAATGGCCAGCATGACCAAGCTGGATGGCCAGCATAACCAAGCTGGGTGACCAGCGTGACCATAAAGACCATAATGGCAATGCTAGATGAGTGGTGTGAGTAAACTAGTTGAAAAGCATTGATAAATTGAGCTGTAGTGTTCATCAGGTTTTATGTGGTGTCTTACTGCACTCTAGTGCGCATTTGGTGAAACAAATTCAGTTCTTAAATTGAAAAAACACAAGGCATAAAAAGGGCATATAAATAACCCGTATATAGTATATAAGTTTTGACCTGATTAACATTCCGCCTGTTAAAAGCTTGCTGGAATGTGATTGGCTAATAGTGACCACAAAAGTGTCCATATCAAATTTTCATTTGGTGTACCATTAGTGCATGGGCCATAGATGATAATTGGCTAGGATGACCTTGATAGCTTGTATGGTTCTAGAGAAACAGCTATCGAGCATTAGCCCCGCCCCCTGGGGGTGTATGTCTACTTAAACTGACAGGGTATCTGAGAATCATGTAATGATCAAAGGACTGAAGTGGTATTAGTGTTAGGTTAAGCATTCAAAAGTTATAAGTGTTAAAGACATTTTACTGCACCATGGTAGAACTCATTTGCATATGGCGGCCATATTGTTTATAAATGTAAAGATTTTTTTTAATAATTATTGAGGAGTAAGCTCTGCTGAACTGTTTGACACCAAACATGTCATGATTGGTCAAGGATCCAAGGACAAGATCTCAAAAGTAAGTTTTGCATATTATGCAAATTAAAAAAAATTAAGTGGGTGGAACATAAACAAGAATGACCCAGGCGGCTGACCAGCATGAACAAGAAGGATAAATATGTTCAATTAAGCAAGACAAGCAAGATTGAATAAGTTCAGCAGAGCTTTAATTTAGAATAATTCACCTGTAGCTGTTTCACCAAATGACCACCAGAGCGCAGCAAGAGACCACATATAACCTGCTGGAAATCTATCACTCTATAAGTAAGACAGAACATTCCCTATCAGTGTGTTTCTATTTATTAAAAAGAGAAGAAAAGTCCGATTGGGCTCCAAATTGGTACTCATGATCAAGTGGTCTGTATATACATGTATGTAAATTTGTGTGTTGATAGGGTCAAAGGTTCCTGACTTCTGACCATTTAGGTTTGAAAAAAGTGATAATACAGGCTTATGGCCTACAAAATGTCTGTTGCTCTTTGGCCATATTAGAGGCAAAAAATATCTGATTTGGCTCAAAATTTGCAATCAGGATTACAATATCAGTCTATATATGTACGTCAATTTCTGTGTCAATAGGGTCAAAGGTTCCTGACTTCTGTCCATTTAGATTTGAAAAAAGCGATAATACAGGCTTGAGGCCTACAAAATCGCTGTAGTTTTCCAGCCATTGTAGAGGCAAAACATGTCCGATTTGGCTGAAAATTTGCAGTCAAGATCAGATTATCAGTCTATATATGTGTATAAATTTGTGTGTTGATAGGGTGAAAGGTTCCTGTCTTCTGTCCATTTAGGTTGGAAAATAGCGATAAATAGAATAAATTGAAAATAGTTATTTTTTCACTGTAGAGCCTACTGAAGACTTATTTGGCTCATACTTGGCACATGTACTTCAAATGTCATTGTTAATTAGTAGCTTCAACAGTTTTGGCATGTTTTAAACTTTGACAGAGTTTTGGCCAAATAACTCTGAAAAGGCTTTCACGTACATGTTTGATCAAGGTTTATGGGCCTCAAATAGTTAAAATGTCAAGATTTTTTTGATAATTATTTACCTACAGGGTCTCAAGATTGCATCAAGACCAAATTTGTTTTGATTGATTAAGGACTTAAAGACAAGTTCGAAAAGAGCAATTTTTACTCTTTTGGCCACTGATGAAAATCTTTGCATTTTTGGTAAACACATGTAATTACAAAGTTGTAAAGGCTACAGCAAAGTATACAACTAAAAAAGAATAACAAGACTAGGCCACTTGTACCTTTAGATATAACTGATTTTCTGCTATAGCGCCCCCTTGAGGCCAATCAACGCCATATTTTAATGGATGATAGAAGGCCCTGAGATACATGTAGGGTATAAGTATCGTCCTGATTGGTCATTGTTTAGCATGTCAAAAGCTTGCTGGAATCTGATTGGCTAATAACGATCGCAAAAATTTGCATATCAAATTTTCCTTCTGTAAAACATTAGGACATAGGCCATAGATGATACATGCCAAAGGAGAGCTTCATAGCTTGTACGGTTCCTGAGAAACAGATTTTTAGCTTTGGCTCCGCCCCCTGGAGGCGTATGTCTACACAGATTGACGGGCTACCTCAGAATCATGTTGGCATCAAAGGTCTAAAGTGGCATTAGTGTAGGTTTAAGCTTTCAAAAGTTACAGCTGTTAGAGTAAATTTGGGTGTGCCACGGTAAGATTAATTTGCATATGGCGGCCATATTGTTTACAAATTTCACAATTTTTTTGATAATTATTGAGGTTGGGACTCTGCTGAGTTGTTTGACACCAAATATGACAGGATTGGTCAATGACCCTAGGACAAGTTCTCAAAAGTAGGTTTTGCATATTATGCTAAATAGCAAAAAATCTAAGTGGGCGGAGCTTAGTGGTTCTATTGACCTTTTTGATTTGCCATTAACCAAGGAATCATATAATGCAAGAATTTTTGCTCTAGCTATCAGGGCGTGGCAGTTACGAGGCCTAACGCGTTGACCTTCGCCATAGCGCCCCCTTGAGGCCGATTTGGCTCATCTTTTGAATCTGAGTAGCGGTGAGAAGTACTACCATATGACCAAGTCTCAGCCCTGTAGGCCTTACGGTTTCTTCTGCCCGATCACTTCTATGGCAGAAAAAGAATAAGAATAATAATAATAAATATAGCCGCAAGCGGCGATTTACGGGGTTCGAGCGTCACAGGCAAAGAGGCCCCTGGAGGCCAGTTAGGCTTAAAACCTGTTGCTGGTTGACCGTCATCACCAAACTGGATAACCAAGCTGGGTAACCAGCGTGACCATAAAGACCAAAATGACAATGCTAGATGAGTGGTGTGAGTAAACTAGTTGAAAAGCATTGATAAATTGAGCTGTAGTGTTCATCAGGTTTTATGTGGTGTCTTGCTGCACTCTAGTGGGCATTTGGTGAAACAACTTCAGTTCTTAAATTCAAAAAACACAAGGCATAAAAAGGGCATATAAATAACCCATATATAGTGTATAAGTTTTGACCTGATAAACATTCTGCCTGTCAAAAGCTTGCTGGAATGTGATTGGCTAATAGTGACCACAAAAGTGTCCATATCAAATTTTCATTTGGTGTACCATTAGTGCATGGGCCATAGATGATAATTGGCAAGGATGACCTTGATAGCTTGTATGGTTGTAGAGAAACAGCTATCGAGCATTGGCCCTGCCCCCTGGGGGGGTGTATGTCTACTTAAACTGACAGGGTATCTGAGAATCATGTAATGATCAAAGGACTGAAGTGGTATTAGTGTCAGGTTAAGCATTCAAAAGTTATAAGTGTTAAAGACATTTTACTGCACCATGGTAGAACTCATTTGCATATGGCGGCCATATTGTTGATAAATGTAAAGATTTTTTTAATAATTATTGAGGAGTAAGCTCTGCTGAACTGTTTGACACCAAACATGTCATGATTGGTCAAGGATCCAAGGACAAGATCTCAAAAGTAGGTTTTGCATATTATGCAAATTTTAAAAAAAATTAAGTGGGTGGAGCATAAACAAGAATGACCCAGGCGGCTGACCAGCATGAACAAGAAGGATAAATATGTTCAATTAAGCAAGACAAGCAAGATTGAATAAGTTCAGCAGAGCTTTAATTTAGAATAATTCACCTGTAGCTGTTTCACCAAATGACCACCAGAGCGCAGCAAGAGACCACATATAACCTGCTGGAAATCTATCACTCTATCAGAAAGACAGAACATTCCCTATCAGTGTGTTTCTATTTATCAAAAAGAGAAGAAACGTCCGATTGGGCTCCAAATTGGTACTCATGATCAAGTGGTCTGTATATACATGAATGTAAATTTGTGTGTTGATAGGGTCAAAGGTTCCTGACTTCTGACCATTTAGGTTTGAAAAAAGTGATAATACAGGCTTATGGCCTACAAAATGGCTGTTGCTCTTTGGCCATATTAGAGGCAAAAAATATCTGATTTGGCTCAAAATTTGCAATCAAGATCACAATATCAATCTATATATGTATGTCAATTTCTGTGTCAATAGGGTCAAAGGTTCCTGTCTTCTGTCCATTTAGATTTGAAAAAAGCGATAATACAGGCTTGAGGCCTACAAAATCGCTGTAGTTTTCCAGCCGTTGTAGAGGCAAAACATGTCCGATTTGGCTTAAAATTTGCGATCAAGATCAGATTATCAGTCTATATATGTGTATAAATTTGTGTGTTGATAGGGTGAAAGGTTCCTGTCTTCTGTCCATTTAGGTTGGAAAAAAGCAATAAATAGAATAAATTGAAAATAGTTATTTTTTCACTGTAGAGCCTACTGAAGACTTATTTGGCTCATAATTGGCACATGTACTTCAAATGTCATTGTTAATTAGTAGCTTCAACAGTTTTGGCATGTTTTAAACTTTGACAGAGTTTTGGCCAAATAACTCTGAAAAGGCTTTCACGTACATGTTTGATCAAGGTGTTGGGGCCATAAAAAGTTAAAATTCCAACATTTTTTTGATAATTATTTACCTACACGGTCTCAAGATTGTGAAAAGACCAAAGTTGATTTAATTGGTTGAATATCCAGGGACTAGTTCGAAAAGTGCAATTTTTACTCTACTGGCCACTGATGCAAAACAATACATTTTTGGTAAAGACATGTAATTACAAAGTTGTAAAGGTTACAGCAAAGCATACAACTCAAAAAGAATAACAAGCCTAGGTCACTTGTACCTTTAGATATAACTGATTTTCTGCTATAGCGCCCCCTAGAGGCCAATCAACGCCATATTTTAATGGATGATAAAAGGCCCTCATATACATGTACAATATAAGTATCGTCCTGATTGGTGATTGTTTAGCCTGTCAAAAGCTTGCTGTAATCTGATTGGCTAATAGCGACCACAAAAATTCACACATCAAAATATCCTTCGGTAGACCATTAGGACATAGGCCACAGAGGATACATGCCAAACGAGAGCTTGATAGCTTGTACGGTTCCTGAGAAACAGATTTTTAGCTTTGGCTCCGCCCCCTGGGGGCGTACGTCTACACAGATTGACAGGCTACCTCAGAATCATGTTATTACCAAAGGTCTAAAGCGGCATTAGTGTCAGTTTAAGCATTCAAAAGTTACAGCTGTTAGAGTGAATTTTGGTGTGCCACGGTAAGATTAATTTGCATATGGCGGCCATATTGTTTACAAATTTCAAGATTTTTTCGATAATTATTGAGGTTGGGACTCTGCTGAGTTGTTTGACACCAAACTTGTCAGGATTGGTCAAAAATCCACAGACTAGTTCGCAAAAGTAGGTTTTGCATTTTATGCTAAATAGCAAAAAATCTAAGTGGGCGGAGCTTAGTGGTTCTATTGACCTTTTTGATTTGCCATTAACCAAGGAATCATATAATGCAAGAATTTTTGCTCTAGCTATCAGGGCGTGGGAGTTACGAGGCCAAACGCGTTGACCTTCGCCATAGCGCCCCCTTGAGGCCGATCGGGCTCATCTTTTGAATCTGAGTAGCGGTGAGAAGTACTACCATATGACCAAGTCTCAGCCCTGTAGGCCTTACGGTTTCTTCTGCCCAATCACTTCTATGGCAGAAAAAGAATAAGAACTATAATAATAATAATAATAATAATAATCAGAACAATTACAATAGGGTTTCTAGCACTACGTGCTCGAACCCCTAATAAATATAGCCGCAAGCGGCGATTTACGGGGTTCGAGCGTCACAGGCAAAGAGGCCCCTGGAGGCCAATTAGGTTTAAAACCTGTTGCTGGTTGACCGTCATCACCAAACTGGATAACCAAGCTCGGTAACCAGCGTGACCATAAAGACCATAATGACAATGCTAGATGAGTGGTGTGAGTAAACTAGTTGAAAAGCATTGGTAAATTGAGCTGTAGTGTTCATCAGGTTTTATGTGGTGTCTTACTGCACTCTAGTGGGCATTTGGTGAAACAAATTCAGTTCTTAAATTGAAAAAACACAAGGCATAAAAAGGGCATATAAATAACCCGTATATAGTATATAAGTTTTGACCTGATTAACATTCCGCCTGTTAAAAGTTTGCTGGAATGTGATTGGCTAATAGTGACCACAAAAGTGTCCATATCAAATTTTCATTTGGTGTACCATTAGTGCATGGGCCATAGATGATAATTGGCTAGGATGACCTTGATAGCTTGTATGGTTCTAGAGAAACAGCTATCGAGCATTGGCCCCGCCCCCTGGGGGGGTGTATGTCTACTTAAACTGACAGGGTATCTGAGAATCATGTAATGATCAAAGGACTGAAGTGGTATTAGTGTCAGGTTAAGCATTCAAAAGTTATAAGTGTTAAAGACATTTTACTGCACCATGGTAGAACTCATTTGCATATGGCGGCCATATTGTTTATAAATGTAAAGATTTTTTTAATAATTATTGAGGAGTAAGCTCTGCTGAACTGTTTGACACCAAACATGTCATGATTGGTCAAGGATCCAAGGACAAGATCTCAAAAGTAGGTTTTGCATATTATGCAAATTTTAAAAAAAATTAAGTGGGTGGAGCATAAACAAGAATGACCCAGGCGGCTGACCAGCATGAACAAGAAGGATAAATATGTTCAATTAAGCAAGACAAGCAAGATTGAATAAGTTCAGCAGAGCTTTAATTTAGAATAATTCACCTGTAGCTGTTTCACCAAATGACCACCAGAGCGCAGCAAGAGACCACATATAACCTGCTGGAAATCTATCACTCTATCAGAAAGACAGAACATTCCCTATCAGTGTGTTTCTATTTATCAAAAAGAGAAGAAACGTCCGATTGGGCTCCAAATTGGTACTCATGATCAAGTGGTCTGTATATACATGAATGTAAATTTGTGTGTTGATAGGGTCAAAGGTTCCTGACTTCTGACCATTTAGGTTTGAAAAAAGTGATAATACAGGCTTATGGCCTACAAAATGGCTGTTGCTCTTTGGCCATATTAGAGGCAAAAAAATATCTGATTTGGCTCAAAATTTGCAATCAAGATCACAATATCAATCTATATATGTATGTCAATTTCTGTGTCAATAGGGTCAAATGTTCCTGTCTTCTGTCCATTTAGATTTGAAAAAAGCGATAATACAGGCTTGAGGCCTACAAAATCGCTGTAGTTTTCCAGCCGTTGTAGAGGCAAAACATGTCCGATTTGGCTGAAAATTTGCAATCAAGATCAGATTATCAGTCTATATATGTGTATAAATTTGTGTGTTGATAGGGTGAAAGGTTCCTGTCTTCTGTCCATTTAGGTTGGAAAAAAGCGATAAATAGAATAAATTGAAAATAGTTATTTTTTCACTGTAGAGCCTACTGATGACTTATTTGGCTCATAATTGGCACATGTACTTCAAATGTCATTGTTAATTAGTAGCTTCAACAGTTTTGGCATGTTTTAAACTTTGACAGAGTTTTGGCCAAATAACTCTGAAAAGGCTTTCACGTACATGTTTGATCAAGGTGTTGGGGCCATAAAAAGTTAAAATTCCAACATTTTTTTGATAATTATTTACCTACACGGTCTCAAGATTGTGAAAAGACCAAAGTTGATTTAATTGGTTGAATATCCAGGGACTAGTTCGAAAAGTGCAATTTTTACTCTACTGGCCACTGATGCAAAACAATACATTTTTGGTAAAGACATGTAATTACAAAGTTGTAAAGGTTACAGCAAAGCATACAACTCAAAAAGAATAACAAGCCTAGGTCACTTGTACCTTTAGATATAACTGATTTTCTGCTATAGCGCCCCCTAGAGGCCAATCAACGCCATATTTTAATGGATGATAAAAGGCCCTCATATACATGTACAATATAAGTATTGTCCTGATTGGTGATTGTTTAGCCTGTCAAAAGCTTGCTGTAATCTGATTGGCTAATAGCGACCACAAAAATTCACACATCAAAATATCCTTCGGTAGACCATTAGGACATAGGCCACAGAGGATACATGCCAAACGAGAGCTTGATAGCTTGTACGGTTCCTGAGAAACAGATTTTTAGCTTTGGCTCCGCCCCCTGGGGGCGTACGTCTACACAGATTGACAGGCTACCTCAGAATCATGTTATTACCAAAGGTCTAAAGCGGCATTAGTGTCAGTTTAAGCATTCAAAAGTTACAGCTGTTAGAGTGAATTTTGGTGTGCCACGGTAAGATTAATTTGCATATGGCGGCCATATTGTTTACAAGTTTCAAGATTTTTTCGATAATTATTGAGGTTGGGACTCTGCTGAGTTGTTTGACACCAAACTTGTCAGGATTGGTCAAAAATCCACAGACTAGTTCGCAAAAGTAGGTTTTGCATTTTATGCTAAATAGCAAAAAATCTAAGTGGGCGGAGCTTAGTGGTTCTATTGTCCTTTTTGATTTGCCATTAACCAAGGAATCATATAATGCAAGAATTTTTGCTCTAGCTATCAGGGCGTGGGAGTTACGAGGCCAAACGCGTTGACCTTCGCCATAGCGCCCCCTTGAGGCCGATCGGGCTCATCTTTTGAATCTGAGTAGCGGTGAGAAGTACTACCATATGACCAAGTCTCAGCCCTGTAGGCCTTACGGTTTCTTCTGCCCAATCACTTCTATGGCAGAAAAAGAATAAGAACTATAATAATAATAATAATAATCAGAACAATTACAATAGGGTTTCTAGCACTACGTGCTCGAACCCCTAATAATCAGAACAATTACAATAGGGTTTCTAGCACTACGTGCTCGAACCCCTAATAATAATAATAATAATAATCAGAACAATTACAATAGGGTTTCTAGCACTACGTGCTCGAACCCCTAATAATCAGAACAATTACAATAGGGTTTCTAGCACTACGTGCTCGAACCCCTAATAATAATAATAATAAATATAGCCGCAAGCGGCGATTTACGGGGTTCGAGCGTTACAGGCAAAGAGAACCCTGGAGGCCAGTTAGGCTTAAAACATGTTGCCGGTTGACCGGCATCGCCAAACTGGATGAGGATGACCAGCATGACCGTGAAGACCAAGCTAGATTACCAGCATGACTAATCTGGATGACAAACTTGTTGACCATATTGACCAAGCTGGAAGACCATAATGACCAAACTGGATGACCAGCATGGCAAAGTTGGTTGGCCAGTATGACCAAGCTGGAAGACCACCATTACTATGAGGACAAAGCTGAATGACCAGCAGGACCATAATGACCAATGTGAATGGCCAGCATGACCAAGCTGGATGACCTGCATAACCAAGCTGGGTGACCAGCGTGACCATAAAGACCATAATGGCAATGCTAGATGAGTGGTGTGAGTAAACTAGTTGAAAAGCATTGATAAATTGAGCTGTAGTGTTCATCGGGTTTTATGTGGTGTCTTACTGCACTCTAGTGTGCATTTGGTGAAACAAATTCAGTTCTTAAATTGAAAAAACACAAGGCATAAAAAGGGCATATAAATAACCCGTATATAGTATATAAGTTTTGACCTGATTAACATTCCGCCTGTTAAAAGCTTGCTGGAATGTGATTGGCTAATAGTGACCACAAAAGTGTCCATATCAAATTTTCATTTGGTGTACCATTAGTGCATGGGCCATAGATGATAATTGGCTAGGATGACCTTGATAGCTTGTATGGTTCTAGAGAAACAGCTATCGAGTGTTATAAGTGTTAAAGACATTTTACTGCACCATGGTAGAACTCATTTGCATATGGCGGCCATATTGTTTATAAATGTAAAGATTTTTTTAATAATTATTGAGGAGTAAGCTCTGCTTAACTGTTTGACACCAAACATGTCATGATTGGTCAAGGATCCAAGGACAAGATCTCAAAAGTAGGTTTTGCATATTATGCAAATTTAAAAAAAATTAAGTGGAAGAAGCATAAACAAGAATGACCCAGGCGGCTGACCAGCATGAACAAGAAGGATAAATATGTTCAATTAAGCAAGACAAGCAAGATTGAATAAGTTCAGCAGAGCTTTAATTTAGAATAATTCACCTGTAGCTGTTTCACCAAATGACCACCAGAGCGCAGCAAGAGACCACATATAACCTGCTGGAAATCTATCACTCTATCAGAAAGACAGAACATTCCCTATCAGTGTGTTTCTATTTATTAAAAAGAGAAGAAAAGTCCAATTGGGCTCCAAATTGGTACTCATGATCAAGTGGTCTGTATATACATGTATGTAAATTTGTGTGTTGATAGGGTCAAAGGTTCCTGACTTCTGACCATTTAGGTTTGAAAAAAGTGATAATACAGGCTTATGGCCTACAAAATGGCTGTTGCTCTTTGGCCATATTAGAGGCAAAAAATATCTGAATTGGCTCAAAATTTGCAATCAGGATCACAATATCAGTCTATATATGTATGTCAATTTCTGTGTAAATAGGGTCAAAGGTTCCTGACTTCTGTCCATTTAGATTTGAAAAAAGCGATAATACAGGCTTGAGGCCTACAAAATCGCTGTAGTTTTCCAGCAGTTGTAGAGGCAAAACATGTCCGATTTGGCTGAAAATTTGCAATCAAGATCAGATTATCAGTCTATATATGTGTATAAACTTGTGTGTTGATAGGGTGAAAGGTTCCTGTCTTCTGTCCATTTAGGTTGGAAAATAGCGATAAATAGAATAAATTGAAAATAGTTATTTTTTCACTGTAGAGCCTACTGAAGACTTATTTGGCTCATACTTGGCACATGTACTTCAAATGTCATTGTTAATTAGTAGCTTCAACAGTTTTGGCATGTTTTAAACTTTGACAGAGTTTTGGCCAAATAACTCTGAAAAGGCTTTCACGTACATGTTTGATCAAGGTTTATGGGCCTCAAATAGTTAAAATGTCAAGATTTTTTTGATAATTATTTACCTACAGGGTCTCAAGATTGCATCAAGACCAAATTTGTTTTGATTGATTAAGGACTTAAAGACAAGTTCGAAAAGAGCAATTTTTACTCTTTTGGCCACTGATTTAAATCTTTGCATTTTTGGTAAACATATGTAATTACAAAGTTGTAAAGGCTACAGCAAAGTATACAAATAAAAAAGAATAACAAGCCTAGGCCACTTGTACCTTTAGATATAACTGATTTTCTGATTTAGCGCCCCCTTGAGGCCAATCAACGCCATATTTTAATGGATGATAGAAGGCCCTGAGATACATGTAGGGTATAAGTATCGTCCTGATTGGTCATTGTTTAGCCTGTCAAAAGCTTGCTGGAATCTGATTGGCTAATAACGATCGCAAAAATTTGCATATCAAATTTTCCTTCTGTAAAACATTAGGACATAGGCCATAGATGATACATGCCAAAGGAGAGCTTCATAGCTTGTACGCTTCCTGAGAAACAGATTTTTAGCTTTGGCTCCTCCCCCTGGGGGCGTTTGTCTACACAGATTGACATGCTACCTCAGAATCATGTTGCCATCATATGTCTAAAGTGGCATTAGTGTCGGTTTAAGCATTCAAAAGTTACAGCTGTTAAAGTAAATTTGGGTGTGCCACGGTAAGATTAATTTGCATATGGTGGCCATAATTTTTGCAAATTTCAAGATTTTTTTAATAATTATTGAGGTTTGGACTCTGCTGAGTTGTTTGACACCAAACATGTCAGGATTGGTCAATGAGTTTAGGACAAGTTCTCAAAAGTAGGTTTTGCATATTATGCTAAATAGCAAAAAATCGAAGTGGGCGGAGCTTAGTGGTTCTATTAACCTTTTTGATTTGCCATTAACCAAGGAATCATATAATGCAAGAATTTTTGCTCTAGCTATCAGGGCGTAGGAGTTACGGGGCCAAACGCGTTGACCTTCGCCATAGCGCCCCCTTGAGGCCGATCGGGCTCATCTTTTGAATCTGAGTAGCGGTGAGAAGTACTACCATATGACCAAGTCTCAGCCCTGTAGGCCTTACGGTTTCTTCTGCCCAATCACTTCTATGGCAGAAAAAGAATAAGAATAATAATAATAATCAGAACAATTACAATAGGGTTTCTAGCACTACGTGCTCGAACCCCTAATAATAATAATAATCAGAACAATTACAATAGGGTTTCTAGCACTACGTGCTCGAACCCCTAATAATAAGAAGAAGAAGAAGAAAAATCTTAGCAAAAACAATAGGGTTCTACGCACCTTCGGTGCTTGAACCCTAATAATAAGAAAAATCTTAGCAAAAACAATAGGGTTCTACGCACCTTCGGTGCTTGAACCCTAAATATATTTTCATTTAAAACACTTATTTTCAGAAAATGAGAAATGGTCAAAATATAAAAAAAAATTATATATAAATAATGTTTTAACTCAGGAACTGTTTCCTTAATAAATAAAATAATCACTTAAAATGTAATTAAGTGTCTTTTATATCTATTTAGGTTATATTTGTCTGAAAGCAAAGTTTGTTTGATCTAAAAATGTAAGTATGAAAAATGCAGAAAAAAATAGACCACTTCAGTTTCTGAATCAGTTTCTCTGATTTTGCTATTTATAGGTATATGTTTGAGTAAAATGAACATTGTTGTTTTATTCTATAAACTACAGACAACATTTCTCCCAAATTCCGCGCTGCTCACGAAACCTGTCAAACTCCCATTTAGTCAAACATTATACTGGCCTGCAAATTGTATTACGAGGATGATGCTAACTCTGTTTGCCATCTACTATAAAGACCTTTTCTCTCATGCTACCCCTAAATGCTGTTAAAGATCTTATGAAGTTCTGCTGAAGACCTCAGGCTCTCACTATCGCTTATCTCACTTCCTGTTCAGATTCGGCGGCTGGTCCTCCCACTTTTTGTCTTTTTGGGGGGACCTGGCTTGAGAACCGTCTCAAGCTGTTCTGAACTGTACCCCAAGTAACAACATCACAGTTCCCCTCCCCGCATCGTGTAGGCGGGGTTCATTATAGCAAAGTGTTGTTAAGAATTAACAAAATTTTGGGATATGAACCACGCCTCAAGTTTCCAAGCTCCTCCCCCTGTTCCTATATATATATATATATATATATATATATATATATATACCTTCCAGGTGCTCCTCACCTTTGTGACTTTCAACCTCGCACCCGCCTCCACCCCATCACCCCCCTCATCTTTATCACTCACCTAGCTGCGGGGGGGGGGGGGGGGACCTGGCTTGAGAACCGTCTCAAGCTGTTCTGAACTGTACCCCAAGTAACAACATCACAGTTACCCTCCCCGCATCGTGTAGGCAAAACTGAATTTAGTCTGTTGGGACAAATTCTTTGCATAATGGGTGTGTCCTTCAGTTTCTTACAATCACCATCAGTGTGTAGTAAGAAGGTGTCCTTCTTGGTCGTTTCTCATTAAATCCAATTTGGCTCTAACAACGACAGATGGTGCGATCTGACACTGAGCTTGAAGTTCACCTTTAATCTTTTTAGAAGTTTTTCTGGTCTCTTTTATTACCATTTGTATTATCTGTCTATTGGATTTGTCATCAAATATCCTCCTGCAGCCTTGTCTAGGGAGCTTGTCTACAGTCTTGTGGATGTTAAATTTCTGAAAAATATGTGCAGCTGTGGTCACGGGACATTGAGCTGCTTGGAGATGGTTTTATAACATTTACATTTAACTATATATCTATAATTTTCTTTTTAATCTCCTGAGACATCTCTTTCCTTCGCTATCTCTGGTCCATGTTGAGCATAGAACACACCGTGTCACCAAACAGCACAGTAACTACCTATAGCCTTATATATAGGCCCACTGTATAATTACAAGATTGTAGACACCTGTGATGCTAATTGGTGGACACACCTTGGTGTGAATGTGTCCCTTTGGTCACAATATTTTCAGGGGTCCCATAAGTTTTGCCCAGTCCTGTTTAAAAAACAATGCCTCTGTTGCACAGAACAAACTGTTTAGAAGAATGTCAGATGTGGGTCACATTTAAAAAGACTGTGTAAACAGCCTAACCAGCAGCATACTGTAAAAACTGAGCCAAATTTCTCACTTTTTATCAAACCTTTGTTTAGGTGTAAACAATAACAGAGGGTATAAAAAGAAAAAAAAAATACATTGTAAATTAATATTTAAGTCATCCAGACTATGAAGGAACACATAAAGAGTCATGTAGTAGTTTGTAGTAGTTTTCAAACCTAAAAATGTAAAACAAACCAAAATACTCTGTGAAGCATTTCAGTGATTCTTATCTGGGGTGCTGTTAACTTGCGGGGAGCATGGACTTGGATGGAGATGCCAACTCCAATCTCCTTGGTATGGGCGACATGGAGGAGCCACCTTCCTTGTCCAACAGCCCAGACCACCCAGTGCATCTCACTCATGCTCTCAGGTAGAGGTCTACGCAGGACTGCTTTTTTAAACCCGCTCCTGCCCGCTCCCGTGTGTTTTTGTCCCATTACCGGATGTTTCCGCCAAAAATCAATTCTTTTATTCCTGCGCCCGCCCGCTGTGTAGTCAAAAATACAGTCCGAGTTCGAAACCGAGAAACAGTCCAACCATACAACAAATCCAATAAGGGCAAAACAAAAGACATAAACCGATTATCCGAAAACAGGGTCGTAACGAGAAGGCAAAAACAGTAAACAGGAAAACGCTTAGTATGTAACATGAGTCGGCAATACCTCGCGGTGTTTGTTTACAAACGGATGCCTTAAATACAGGATCTAGATAAAAATGAACCGGAAGTAATTTAGAACACAGGTGAATCAGAGCGTCGGAGCGTAACGTGATTGGGTGAAGGTAAAGGGTTATTATTGATGTCATAATCAGGGGAATTCTGGGAAATAGAGTCCGGTAGTGTGGAAGGAGAACCAGGCTGCGTAACACCCGCCACATGTACATTTCCGCCGCTTCTGCCCCCCGGTCCTAATATGAATTGAATTAATTAAATTTAGTGCTTCAAATTTACTTATGTATTTATTAAAACAGCAATTCAGTGCTGAATAATACTGTCACGTTTCTTACCACAGTCCAAACATCTGCCGTCAGGTGAATTGGAGATGCTGAAAATCGGCGTGTGTGTGCATGCGTGCATGTTTGTGTTTGCGTGTGTGTGTGCGTGCCGCAACATATTCTGACAGGTCCCGAGAGTCCCGCGGGAGTACAGACCTCTACTCTCAGGCTGAAAACAACCTGTGCGAGGTGTGTAAACAGGCTTAAGGAAAACTCGCTATACCTTGGCCAGCAGTGCAGAATAAGGAAAAGATAAAGAAAATGGCCTTATGAGAAAAGGCTCCTCCCAGCTTCAACCTGCAGTCCCTGCATACATGAACGAGATGGGTTGTGGCTGGTCCAGCCCTTTAAATGCATATGTACAGGACATACAGAGGATTTAAATTACGTTACTCTCCTTCCTCAAGTTACAACAAGTACAGCAAGATAAATACAACTACTATAACTACTACTACTCCCTCTATTAATATTACTACTACAATAACTACTATTACTACCACTATTAATATTACTACTTCTATAACTACTAATACTACTACTATTACTACTACCACTATTAATATTACTACTTCTATAACCAATAATACTACTACTATTACTACTACCACTATTAATATTACTACAACAATAACTACTATTACTACTACTATAACTACTATTGCTACTACTACTTTTACTACAACTATCACTATTCATATTACTACTACTATTATTACTATTACTACCGCTATTAATATTACTACTACTATAGCTATTATTACTACTACTACTACAATTACTACTTCAACTACTATAACTATTTTTATACCACAGTTCCGACCCTACAATGTGTTTGGGTGAGAGGCGAGTGACATTATTAGCCGGTAATGCACTGTAACCGAAGCTCTCCATGTGTTACTCCACCACATAAAGTGTAACGACCAGTATGTAGTTATGTGTACACTGTCCCAGGATGCTGATAATGTAGATATGCAGAGAGTTGTTGCGCTGTACCACTAGACCCACTGGACCCCTGCTCCTTTATTTTGCTTATTTTATTTTTGTAACACCTTATGTGCTTTTAGCTGGTTCGGGCACCAGTTGTAACACTTCCGCCCGGATAGGATGCCTTTGGGCAGATAAAACATGAAGCACACTGGAGCAGATGAGACACTCTGGCTGTATTCCACTTTAGTAGTTCATACATGAAGTAAGTAAACACCAAAAGCACATATAAGGCATTACTATGAGGAAAAAAAAGCAAAATAATGGAGCATGCGTCCAGTGGGTCTAGCGGTACAGCACAACAACGCAATGCCTCTCCACAAAGGGACAGTGTACACATACAGTGTATCACAAAAGTACAACCCCCTCACATTTCTGAAAAAAAAATTAAGTATATCTTTTAATGGGACAACACTGACAAAATGACACTTTGACACAATGAAAAGTAGTGTGCAGCTTATATCACAGTGTAAATGTATTCTTCCCTCAAAATTACTCAATATACAGCCATTCATTTCTAAACTACCAGCAACAAAAGTGAGGACACCCCTACGATACTACACCCCTAAACGTCCAAATTAAGCACTGCTTGTCATTTTTCTCCAAAATGTCATGTGACTTGTTAGTGTTACTAGGTCTCAGGTGCGTATAGGAAGCAGTTCAATTTTGTAGTACAGCTCTCACACTCTCTTTTACTAGTCACTGAAAGTTCCAACATGGCACCTCGTATCAAACACTCTCTGGGGATTTTAAATCATGAATTGTTGCGCTACACAAAGATGGCCAAAACTACAAGAAGATTGCCAACACCCTGAAACTGAGCTGCAGCACAGTGGCCAAGATCATCCAGCTTTTTAAAACGGCAGGGTCCCCTCAGAACAGACCTCGCGTTGGTCGTCCAAAGAAGCTGAGTGCACATGCTGTAAAGGTGATGGACCGGCCAAGCGTGTCTCCAGACCTAAACCCAATAGAACATTTTTGGGGCATTCTCAAGCAGAAGGTGGAGGAGCGCAACGCCTCGAATAACCGCCAGCTCCCTAATGTTGTCTTGGAGGAGTGGAAAAGCATTCCAGTGGCAACCTGTGAAGCTCTGGTAAACGTCATGCCCAGGACAGTTAAGGCAGTTCTGAAAAATAATGGTGGCCACATAAAATATTGACACTTCAAGAACTTTCACTAAGGGGTGTACTCACTTTTGTTTAGACATTAATGGCAGTATATTGAGTTATTTTGAGGGAAGAATAAATTTACACTGTTATATAAGCTGTACACACACTACTTTTCGTTGTGTCAAAGTGTCATTTTGTCAGTGTTGTTCCATGAAAAGATATGATTAAATATCTGCAGAAATGTGAGGGTCTACTCACTTTTGTGATACACTGCAACTAACTACTGGCCGCTACAATAGGTCACCTAGCAACGATGCAGCACTTTAAATCCAAACAGTGCAGCTACACAAAGCGCAGCAATGGAATTATTTTAACTTGCGGATTGTTTATAACTAAAAAGATCAGATTTTCTCGTCCTCTTTAACTGAAAATCTTTTAGTAAGCAGTGATAATAGAACTGTGGAACAATCGCAATAATACACTTGATGTTCTTTCTGTAACGTGTAACATTGGCACTGCTGTGCTGAACTACATGTCAATATTACACGTTATTGCACTCCCTCTCGTGTATTATTGCTTAATTACCACTACTACTATAACGACTATTACCACTACTACTACTACTACCACTATTAATATTACTACTATAACTACTACTACTGTAACTACTAAAACTACTACTATAACTACTATTAAAATACTGATACCTACTATTACTACTACTATAACTACTATTACCACTACTAAGATAACAACAACTACTACTACTACTACCACCACTATTAAAGTTCCTACTATAACTACTACTACTGTGACTACTAAAACTGGAGTACTGGAGTAACTATTGCTACTATCACTACTGCTATTACTCATACTATTACTACTATAACTATTACCACTTCCACTATAACTACTGTTACTAATTCTACTATAATGACTATTACTACCACTAAAGGGACTATTACTACTCATACCAATACTTCTACTACTGCTGTTACTACTACTACTCTAACTACTGTTACCACTACTACTGTAACTACTACTATTACCACTACAACTATAACAACTATTACTACTACTACTACCACTATTAATATTACTACTATAACTACTACTTCTCTAACTACTAAAACTAATGCTATAACTACTATTACTATTAATACTATGATATTTACTACTACAACTACTATTACTACTACTATAACTACTATTACCACTACTACTACAACAAGTACTATTATTACTACTAATTTAACCACTACTATTACTACTTCTATAACTACTATTACCACAATAACTGCTATTACTACTACTATTATTACTTCTACTACCACTACTACACCTAATTTTACTATTACTACTACGACGACTATTACTACTAGTACTACCACTACTACTATAGTGACTATTACTACTATCACTACTACTATAACTACTACTACTATTACCACTACTACTATAACAACTATTACTACTACTACCACTATAAATATTACTACTATAACTACTACTTCTCTAACTACTAAAACTACTACTATAACTACTATTACTATTAATACTATGATATCTACTACTACTACAACTATAACTACTATTACCACTACTACTACAAGTACTATTACTACTACTAATTTAACCACTACTATTACTACTACTATAACTACTATTACTATTAATACTATGATATCTACTACTACTACTACAACTATTACTACTACTACTACTATAACTACTATTACCACTACTACTACAAGTACTATTACTATTAATTTAACGACTACTATTACTACTATAACTACTATTACCACAATAACTGCTATTACTACTACTACTATTATTACTTCTACTACCACTACTACACCTAATATTACTATTACTGCTACGGCGACTATTACTACTAGTACTACCACTACTACTATAGTGACTATTACTACTATCACTACTACTATTGCTACTACTATAACTATTACCACTACCACTATGACTACTGTTACTACTACTACTACTATAACTACTATTACCACTACGACTATGACAACTACTATTATTACCACTACTACTATAACTACTATTACCACTACGACTATGACAACTAATACTACTAATGCCACTACTATTAATATTACTACTGTACCTACTAAAACTACTACTATACCTACTATTAAAAATACTATGATACCTACTACTACTACTATCACTACTATTACTACTTCTACTGTAATGACTACTACTATAACCACTATTACTACTACTATAACTAATATTACCACTACTACTATAAGTACTATTACTACTACTAATTTAACCACTACTATTACTACTGATATAACTACTATTACTACAATAACTACTATTTCTACTTCTACTACCACTACTACTATACCTAATATTACTATTACTACTACGACTATTACTACTAGTACTACCACTACTACTATAGTGACTATTACTACTACTATTACTACTACTATAACTATTACCACTACTAATATAACTACTATTACCACTACTGCCATAACTACTACTACCACTATTACTATTACTTCTACTACTATTACTACTACTACTATAGCTATTGCCACTTCTACTATAACAACTATTACTACTACAATTACTATACTTATTACTACTTCTACTACCACTACTATTATTACTACTTTTACTAAAACTACTATCACTACTACTACTATAATTACTATTACTACTATAACTACTATTACGACTATTAACACTACTACTGCTAATACTACTTCTATTACTACAACTATTACAATTACTTCTACCACCACTACTACTATTACTACTACTACTACTTTTACTACTATTGTTACTATTACTGCTGCTGCTATTACTACCTTTACTACTACTAACTGTTAACACTACTACTATGACTACTAATACATACTATTAGTACTACTGTAACTACTATTACTACTACTTCTGTTACCTCTGTTACCACTACTACTATAACTACTGTTACTATTACCATTATTACTATTACTTCTACTACTATTACTACTACTACTACTACTACTATAGCTACTATTATCACTGCGACTATATCTACTATTACTACTACAATTACTATACCTATTACTACTTCTACTACCACTACTACTATAACTACTATTACTACTTCTACTATAACTACTATTATGACTAGTACTACTGCAACTGCTAATACTACTGCTATTACTACAACTATTACAATTACTTCTACCACCACTACTACTAATAGTACTACTATTACTACTACTACTACTTTTACTACTACTATTGTTACTAATACTGCTGCTGTTATTACTCCTATTACTACCTGTTAACTGTTAACACTACTACTATGACTACTACTACTTACTATGAGTACTACTGTAACTACTATTACTACTACTTCTACTATTTTTACTATTGCTACCACTACTACTATTACAACGATCACCACTAACACTTTTACTACTACTATTAGGCCTAGTACTACCACTACTACTAGTACTTCTACCACTACTATTACTGCTGCTACTATTATTATTATTATTATTAATGTCTACTATTGCTACTATTAAACCTACTTCTATAACTACTATTACTACTACAATTACAATAACTATTGCTACTACAACTACTACTACTATAACTACTACTAGTACTATAACTGCTATTACTTATGAGTACTACTATTTTTACTACTACAATTGTTACAATTACTGCTGCTAATGCTCCTTTTACTACCTTTGCTACTACTAACTGTTAACACTACTACTATTGCTCCTTCTACCACTATTAGTACTACTGTAACTACTATTACTACTACTTCTGTTACTACTACTATTAGTCCTATTACTACTGTAACTACTATTACTACTTTCTTGTGTCCATCTGATTGTTACTACAGGAATAACCAGTCTGCTTGGAAGCGGAGTGTACCTGGCTGCGTACCCACTGCATGATGTGAGAGCGGATATCACACTACCTATTACACTCTACATCTCACTGCATAGTATCACACATCATATATTTCACTTTTTCCACTACTTTTTCTGCTCTATAGCATCATTTCATGAATGACAGTTACAATAACATTTCTTATGCCACTATCATAATCTAAATCGCGTTTTGTATCAATTTTATTAATTACTCTAAAAATAACATTTCTTTATAGCACTATCATAATCTAAATAACGTCATATCAATGTTATGAAAGGCATTACCAATAACATTCCTCGTACCACTATTATAATCTAAATTACATTTCAAATAAATGTTATGAATCATACTACAATAACATTCCGTATACCACTATCATAATCTAAATCACATTCATATCAATTTAATAAATTTGCACTTACAATTACATTCCTTATACCACTATCATAATCAAAATCATATTTCATATGAATGTTATGAATAATTACACTACAATAACATTCTGTATACCACTATCAGTCTAAATCACATTTCATATCAATTGTATGCATTACACTACCAATAACATTCCTTATACCACTATCCTTATCTAAGTCACATATCAATTTTATAAATTACACTGACAATAACATTCTGTTTTCCACTATCATAATCTCCCACTTTTCCCAATATTAAGTCATTTCATGTTCCATATTATTTTCCATATACAACATTGTAATCATACATTAAAAATCTCCAAACCCTACTTATGTTCAAGATCAAATTTCACATTGCCATCCAGATCACATACCATATTCTTTATTACATTCCACATAATATCCTTTATATTGCATTACATTCCATGTAGTTCTTACCACACACCAAAGCATATTTCTTATTGTGTTCCAATATGTTACACTTTATATCACGCATCTTATTACACTCAATATTCCAATTTATCCCACATGCCATCCACATTTTTGAATAATCGCTCTGTGTATTTGTGTATCTCCTCAGGGTGATATAGATGGTGAGAATGCAGAACCAAATGACAGGAAGGTGAGTGAAATGATTTGTTTATTTATTTATATTATATAAAAGCTAGAAGAGTTAATAAACACACTCATCACACACACAGACATGCACACACACAGGTGCACACATTGAATTTCTGACAGCTTTTCACTATACATCTATACATTACCAAAATCACCCTCATTAGCAGGGGAGTAGCAGCAAATTCTGGGCTCTCAATGTCAGTGGGCCCCTATCCGTGCCAGTACATGAGGAACAGGAGCAAAAAGGGGGGGGGGGGGGGGAGGTATTAATTTAAAATAAAAAGGCATAAATAAGGTAATATCAGATTATATTGATGAGTGGTTCTTTCATTCACCAGCTATATTGATGTACTTGGCCTACTTGTACTCATACCTAAAACATTAGGCTTCATCTGGTTTGTGTACTAACGCTTTGATCCATGAGACTCATGCAAATTTATTTAAAAATATTTAGTCTTAAACAGGAGAACAGGAGAGAACTGTACACTCAGAATCAAATCAGATGAGCTGCATTACTTTTGTAATGAGAAGGTATAGTAGAAATGAACAGAAATTTATTGTTCCAATGTGAAAAAAAAAGTTTTGACTGGTTTCTGCTTTTTACATTAAAGGCCTATGTCATCTTATCAATAGAGCTTGCAATAGTACAAAATATTAACTGTCAAATTGTTTCTCAGCTTGCAGAAAAAGAAATAAAGCCTTGCTGACACGAGACGTTAAGATGTAATTTACATCTCAGTAAATGCCCACTGACGGGTCTATTTGTGTGCAAGGTCTCTCCCCCTCATACCATAATCACAATTATTTTTGATTGATATTGAGATCACAGTTATTTAACAGGATTATTCATTGGCTTATAGCTTTTAGCACAGCACTGCACTGCAATGCTAAGGCTTTTTACAAAACAAAAATGATAAATTGCTTTTTTTGTTTAATTTATTACTAGTGTACACTTAAAAAAAAATCTAAATCATATTTATTTGTATAGCACTTTTTACAACTGGCATTGACACAAAGCAGCTTTACAGAAATGTGATCACAGGACAAAGTGTCAGGCAAAAGATTAAACATAGAAAATACAGAATACCCAGTAAGCGCTGAGGCAAGGAAAAACTCCGTCAGAGCTGCAGGAGGAGGAAGAAACCTTGGGAGGACCAGAGACTGTAAAAAAAGATGGACGCCGTGTCGTCGTTCCCATTCATTCAATGAAAATGAAGCCAAAATCTTCCGCCATGTTGGCGATCCTGAAACCCGAGTCCAGAGGAGAGAGAAAGACTGTGGAGAGACAGCCTACTCATTTAAATAACCCCGACCCTGAGGGCTGCCTCGCGGTCACAGGCTGCAGAGCGGAGCTGACGGTCTGTTATTGGTCCCACCCATAACCAGCCTTTTTACAATAACCACACCTTTTTTAAATAGAGCTGAATAACGTTTTAAAAAACGAATTATGTGGGGATATAAAAATTTGACAATGTAAGCAGAGGTTACACTAGCTGCTGCATTTAAATAAAGAAGGTAGAATTATAGTTTATTAGAAAAAAACGTGATTGAAAGTTGTCTGTTTTGCCATTGAAATCTATGGGCATGGGTGGGGTTATACAGCTTTCTGAAAACGAACAGCAGGGGGCCCCCGACCTGAGGTGGCTTCACTTTTGAGAGACGATGCTCTGTTCAGCTATATACAGTCTATGGGGAGGACCAAGACTCACATTTAAGGGGGCCATCCTACCACTGGTCAAATGGCTTTTAAATTAATTTTAAAAAAGTCTTTCATACATCCACATAGGTTTTATATATTCAGGAGTATAGCAGCACCACTAATGGCTTAAAGAGTAAGATGGATGATGAGAAGCTGATCTGTGGTGGGTGATGGAGACGAGCTGACTTCAGAAACTTCCAGTCTAGCCGGACAGGGGACATGAGATCCTGAGGGTCCAACATCCATCAGTATCGGGTCAGACAGGTGGGCAGTCAGTAACTCGGAGGAAGGCAGAGAGATGGAATTAGTTTTAACTGGATTTATGTAAAACAGAGAATATAAAACAGTATCAGAGTGTGGCTAATGACTCTGGCAGATCTAAATAAAACAGCCTAACTAAAGGGAGAGAGCCAGAAGGTAACATAGACATGGAGGCTCCCTGAAACACTGGCATCCACCCACTCCACCGTCCACAAACCTGAGTGACCTTGTGCAGTGCAATTCCACAATGTCCATGAACCCCTGAATCTGCAGCCTTATCTAAAGGGAAAAACATTAATTACCAAAAGCTAAACTAAACAAGTAAGTTTTCAGTCTAGAATTAAAGATTGAGACTGTGTCTGAGTCCCGAACATATTCTTGGAGATTATTCCAGAGTTGAGGCGCATTATAAGAGAAAGCTCTTCCTCCTGCAGAGCTCCTCTGAATTTTAGACCTAGGTTTACGTGGTTTGGCGTGGTGAAGTGAGGCAGAATTATGACTATTTGCGTGCTCTAATCAATTCAGTGATTGCCGTGGACAGTGTTGTGCCAGTTCACATTTTTCCTGAATTGGTTCAAGTTCAGTTCATACATGCTCAAAGTGAACAGTTCACGATCAAAGTTCACAATTTTAATTCTGAAGTAGTTCAAAGTTCAGTTCATTTTACTTTTTTCGTGAGATATTCAAATAAATACTTTTTTTCACACTACAAGCCAGAAATCACTATACATTCTTTGAAACTGCTCATTGTAGATATTTGCTCATGACACTGCAATTGTGGGTTTCATACCAGGTGATGAAAATGTTCATAAGGAGAATCTAGCCATTTTTTTTTAAATTGCAGCGCTTTCTCTCACACTTCTCTCGCTCTGCGAGTCGTTGCTCCCTTCTCTCTCTCTATCTCTCTCTCGCCCTCGCGCTCTCTGCGTCGTTGCGCCGCGCTCTCCGTGTTGTTGCCAGTATGTTATTAACTAGCCAACGTTCATGTACAGGGATGTCTGCCGTTCATGACACATACTGTGAACTAATTCATGTTCAAGTTCTTTATTAAAAATGTGTTGCGTTCAGTTCAACGTTCACGAAAAAATTTGCGTGTTCAATATACGCGTGCTTTTGAACTCGTTCACGCACAACACTGGCCGTGGACAGGCCAAGTTCCGATTTAAGGACTTTAAGCTCTTTTTTTAGCTGCTCTGGTTTTTGGGGTGCTGTTGCTTTCTCTTTTGGTAAAGCTGTTTGATCCAGCTGTTATATTAATACCGTTTTAACGGTCATTCGATTGTTGTTTTTGTCCATTCTGTTGTTTTGTTTATATATACATTTTTCCTTTGAGTGTGGCTTCGTTTGTTTAATTTCATCCCCAGACGCGTTTTTCCGTTTTTTTCAGTATTACAATATTTAGTAATTTTCTTTGGTTGTGTGGAGTATTTCGTTTTTTTTGTTTTTTTTTTCAATTCGTTAGATTATATTTTTGTCAACATTTTGGGTTTATTTTCGTTTGTTATTTTTCTAATAATAGTAGTAAACACAGAGTTGATTTTCTTTTTTTTGTTTTTACGGCGAATAACAAAAGTAATGCCATAGTTACTTTTACTGGTAACTAGTTACTTTTATAGTGGAGTAACTCTGTTAGTAACTTTTCGGAGAAGTAACGAGTAACTATAACTAATTACTTTTTTCAAAGTAAGGTGCCCAACACTGCTGCTGAACCAGGTGTGACGGAGAAGTCGGCCAGATTTATCATTAAGTCTGATCTTTTATTGTTTAGCAGCTTTGGGGCCTAATAGGAGAACTTCTGTTTTATCACTATTTAATAGGAGGAAGTTGTGTGACTTCCATGATTTTACGTCTTTTAAACAATCCTCGATTTTCTTAATTCTTACTCTGTCATCAGGTTTGGCTGATACGAAGAGCTGTGTTCTGGACTGAGTTTATTTTTTGTGTGCTATTTGTTCCTCCTGCCACTAGGTGGTGTCTTGTTCTAAAATTTATGGTAGGCATGTGACACTTACAGGAAGTCACCTTGAACATTTGTTTTCAATCAGGCCAGTTTGGCATGGTAGATTGAGCAGCTGGTGAATCCAAGCTCATCCTCTTTTGATATCACGTGTAGAAGCATCGTCTGTGAGTATTTTTGAAGGATATTGTTTGTACAAATATAATATGTTTATATTTTGCCATATTTTGTAATTTATTAGAGTAAAAATTGTTGTTTATTTGGTATTCGTCTTTTTTACATATTAAGCTAGTTTGGAGCTTGCTAGGCTAATTGTAGGCCGTGTGGTTGTATATGTGTATTAGATATTGTAGTAATTGCATATTTTATGCTGATTGTGTGTTTTATTTTGTTTCTTCATTTAGTTTTACACCTTTGCATGCTGTCAGTTTTAATAAATCTACAAATCTGACCAGTGTGTTATAGGAGTTATCTGTCTGTCTAATTGAAGAAGGGGAACTCTTTAATGAGGGCAGAACAGTAAAAAGACGGACTCAACAGTGATCTCTACCACAGTGAGTAAGATATCCGGCCTGATCTACATCTACCAGTTTCAAGATGTCGGCAAGAGAAGAAAGGAGTTATGAAACAAGGTCAGAGTGTTCACGTTCATCTAAAACATCAAAATCATCGAAGCACTCTGTGAGATCTGCAGCTAGCTTGGCTGCATTGGAAGCACGAGCTAAGGCAGAAGCTGCTCGGGCAAGAGCATTGCATGCACAAAGGGAGATTGATGTTAAGGTGAAAAAGGCTCAGCTGAAAGTAGAGGAGACCCGTCTTGATGCCACATTGGAAGCCATACAGCAAGAGAAGGAGGCCGATGCCGCTTGTGCTGAAGCTAATGTATTGGAATCGGCAGTGGACTTGGCAGCTATGGGGGAGCTCACTGGAGTTCATGATGTCGACCCAGCCTCATCCTATCATTCAGCTGAGAGAACAGAGAAATATGTTCAAGAACAGTACGCTTATGTGAAATCTAATCAACGCACAGACGATCCAAAGCAGGAAAAAAGGGCTGATTTTAGTCCCTTAGCAGCTGTTAACCTCAACTCTAATGATGATCAGATACATCATGAACCAAGCCAAGGTGAGAGTCAACGTTTGTCTGTGAAAGCCACAATGCCAGCTGCAACAGCTGCTTGTTCAAAACGGCCGTCAGTGCAATTCACACCAAAAAGAGAAGGTGGATTTATCGGATCACACTCAGCATCTGAACCAAAGAACCGATGGACTCCCAGACAAGATACAGTGGATTACATCTATCCACAGGGAGGAGAATCCAGTGCAAATGTCTCAGTGCTGGGAAGGTTCTTAGCTCGCCGCGAGCTACTTACAGCTGGACTCACAAAGTTCAATGACAGACCCGAAGAATACTGGGCTTGGAGGTCTGCCTTCCGTAACGCTACTGAAGATCTGGGTCTGAAGCCTAGTGAGGAACTTGACCTGCTGATTAAGTGGCTTGGTCCGGAATCTGCAGATCATGCAAGGAGAGTGAGATCAGTTCGTATCAACTACCCTCGTGAGGCCCTTAACATGGTCTGGCAAAGATTAGAGGAGGTTTTTTGGATCACCAGAGGCCATGGAGACGGCTCTCTTTAACAAGCTTGAGCGGTTCCCCAAGTTCTCCAATAAAGAACCCAAGCAGCTACGAGAACTAGGAGACCTTCTCCTAGAGATACAGGCAGCCAAGGAGGATGGGTTCCTGCCTGCCTTGGCTTACCTGGACACAGCGCGAGGCATTAACCCTATCCTGGAAAAATTGCCATTCAACCTGCAGGAGAAGTGGATGGTGCACGGTACGAGTTATAAAGAAAAACACCACGTCATCTTTCCACCCTTCTCCGTGTTCGCCGACTTCATTCGCGCAGAAGCAAGGATGAGGAATGATCCGAGCTTTGCTGCCGCAGCTCCCAGCAACATGACACCTAGAGGTGGGAAATTCTTACCAAGGTCAGCTAAAACCCTGATAGCCGTGCATAAAACAGAGGTGGACAATCCTGCTAAGGGGAATGAGACCATGGGTTCAGACAACCTGAAGAAAGAGTGTCCTATACATAAAAAGCCCCACCCCCTAACTAAGTGTAGAGCCTTTAGAGCGAAACCGCTGGACGAGCGTAAGGCCTTTCTTAAGGAGAATGGCATATGCTTCCGTTGTTGTTCCTCAACCTTCCACCGAGCTAAGGACTGCAAGGCTATCATCCAGTGCTCTGAATGCAACAGCGATAAGCACATTGCAACCCTTCATGCTGGCCCTGCACCATGGTTGACAAGGCCAGCTAGCGGCCCCTCCGAAGACCATGGCGGGGAGGGAGAGGAATCTACTCCTGCTTCAGTCACTACCTCAATCTGCACAGAGGTCTGTGGAGACAGCGCAACAACCAAGTCATGTGCCAAAATCAGTCTGGTCTACGTATATCCTAAAGACCAACCTGAGAAGAAGACAAGAGTGTACGCCATCCTAGATGACCAGAGTAATAGATCACTAGCCAGGTCATCGTTCTTCGAGATGTTCAACATAGCCGACAACACCTCGCCCTACACACTTAAAACTTGTGCAGGTGTGTCCGAGGCTGCCGGCCGCAGAGCCAGAGGGTTTATCGTGGAGTCGGCTGATGAAAAGACCAGTCTAGCTCTGCCTACACTCATCGAGTGTGATCAACTTCCTGATAATAGGGCGGAGATTCCCACCCCAGCTGCTGTGATGTACCATCCACATCTGAAGTTCCTAACCTCTAAGATACCTCCTCTTGACCCAAAGGCTGAGGTCTTACTTCTTTTAGGAAGAGACATGATTCAGGTGCACAAGGTCCTTGAACAGCGAAATGGCCCCCCACATGCTCCTTTTGCCCAGCGATTAGCCCTCGGCTGGGTGATAGTAGGGGATGTGTGTATTAATGGTGCACATGTACCTTCGCCTGTGAACACCTACAGAACCTACATTCTTGAGAATGGGCGTCCTAGCATTCTGTGTCCTTGTCTCAACAAGATCGAAATCAAAGAGAAGCTCAACCCCACTTACCAGTTCCAGAATCCTTCTGTCTTAGAACAACCATCCTTGCCAAATGACAAAACGCGACTCATGGGGGAGTCCATCTTCTGTCACACAAAGGACGATGAAAAAACAGCTCCATCTATGGAAGATATTGCTTTTCTGAGAATTATGGAGAAGGAACTGAAACAGGGTGATGACAACAGCTGGCAGGCTCCACTCCCCTTCCGCAACCCACGCCAGCGTCTGCCAAACAACTGCAAGCAGGCAAGGACCCGTCTCGCTACAGTCACCAGGACACTTAGGAAACACCCGGAGAAGAGAGAGCATTTCACTGAGTTCATGAGCAAGCTCTTCGAGAATGGACATGCTGAAGTGGCACCACCTTTACGACCAGATGAGGAGTGCTGGTATCTACTGTTCTTCGGAGTATATCATCCTCAGAAGCCTGGAAAGGTGAGAGTGGTATTCGACTCCAGTGCACAACATCAAGGGGTGTCCCTCAATGATGTTCTCCTCACGGGCCCAAACATGAACAACAGTTTGCTCGGGGTACTGCTGCGGTTTAGGAGGGAGCCAGTGGCAGTGACGACTGACATCCAGCAGATGTTCCATTGTTTTGTCGTACGTGAGGACCATCGGAACTTTCTGCGCTTCCTCTGGCATCGCAATAATAACCTGGATGATGACGTCATTGAGTACAGGATGCGCGTACATGTTTTTGGAAATAGCCCATCACCATCCGTGGCCACATACGGGCTACGAAGAGCTGCTGCAGAGGGAGAGAGGGAGTATGGCACAGAGGCCAGGCTGTTCGTTGAAAGGAATTTCTATGTTGACGATGGCCTTCTGTCTGTCCCTTCAGAAGAGGAAGCCATCACTCTTCTTCATAATACTCAAGACATGCTGGCCCTCTCCAACCTCCGGCTTCACAAGATAATGTCAAACAGGGTGGCTGTGATGAGAGCCTTCCCTCCTGACGATCTGGCTAAGGGGATGAAAGACCTGGATCTCAGCACAGACCCCCCTCCCATGCAGAGAAGTTTAGGGGTGAGCTGGGATATTTCTGATGATGTGTTTACCTTCCAAGTAGCTGATGAGGAGAAGCCTTACACCAGACGTGGGGTCCTTTCAACAGTAAATAGTCTTAGTCATAGTTTGACCCGGTGGGCTTCGCTGCACCTGTAATCATCCAAGGACTGAGGGAGCTCACCACAGAGTTATGCGACTGGGATGCCCCTCTTCCTGAGGAAAAGTACAGAGACTGGAAACTGTGGAGGGATTCTCTGAAGGAGCTTGAACGGCTTAAGATCCCGCGCCAATATACCTCCACCTCTCTCCGCCAAGCAGGGAATAAGGACCTGTGTGTATTCTGTGATGCTTCCACTACTGCTATAGCTGCTGTTGCTTATGTTAGGACAACCACTGCGAACGGCAACGTGGAGGTTGGCTTCGTATTCGGCAAGGCGAAACTTGCTCCATGTCCAGAAACAACAGTTCCAAGGCTCGAGCTGTGTGCTGCGGTTCTGGCGGTAGAGGTTGCAGACGCAATTGTAGATGAGATGGACACCATCTTTGGCGCCGTGACCTTTTACTCGGATAGTAAAGTGGTCCTAGGCTACATTCACAATGAATCGAGACGATTCTACATCTACGTGAGCAACAGGGTGCAGCGCATTAGGAGGTCAACAAGCCCTAAACAATGGAAGTACGTGCCCTCCGACCAAAACCCTGCTGACCACGGCTCTCAAGCAGTCCCAGCAGGCAGCCTAGCTCACACCACATGGCTGCGTGGACCACCATTTCTGTTGATGTCAGCTGAAGTTGAACCTACACCTAGTTCCTTTGACTTGGTCGACCCTGGCTCTGACTCTGACGTCCGCCCACAGATCACTTGTCATTTCAACAGGGTTACCAGCGAAAAACTTAGCCCTGTGCGTTTTGAGAGGTTTTCCAGCTGGCGGTCACTCAACCGAGCGATTGCTAAGCTCATGCATGTTGCCCACTCCTTCACACAGGGGAACAGCTGCAGGGGTTGGCATATCCATGAAGGGCCCTGTCCCACAGAAGACTTGGAGAAAGCGAGAAACGTCATAATTCGGGCTGTCCAACAAGATGCCTTCGCGGAGACATTGGAATGCATTCGGGAAGGAAAAGCCATTCCTAAGCAAAGCTCACTCCTCAGCCTGTGTCCTTACCTTGACAGTGCGGGCATTCTCAGGATAGGAGGACGCCTGTCCAAGGCAAACCTGGATGGAAGAGAGGTTAGTCCTGTAATCCTACCTGGGCAGAGCCATGTCACAACTTTGCTCATCCGGCACTATCATGAGCAGTTCCAGCACCAAGGACGGCACCTCACCGAGGGTGCTGTGAGAGCGGCAGGCCTGTGGATTATTAGTGGGAAACGGCGCATCAGCAGCATCCTTCATCACTGCGTCACATGCAGAAGGCTACGCAGGAAGATGGAGACTCAAAAGATGTCCGACTTACCTGCGGACCGCCTCAGCGAAGATCCTCCCTTCTCATTTGTGGGTGTGGACGTTTTCGGACCATGGATGGTCACAGCACGGCGGACCAGAGGAGGACTGGCTAGCAACAAAAGATGGGCTGTGCTTTTTACGTGCATGAGCACCAGGGCCACACATATAGAAGTACTAGAGTCAATGGACTCTTCAAGCTTCATCAATGCTCTAAGGCGGTTCTTCTCAGTCAGGGGGCCTGCGAAACAGATCAGAAGTGATTGTGGCACCAACTTTGTCGGGGCCTGTAAGGAGTTGCAGATAGACTCTGTGACTAGCGACAAGGAGGTGCAGGGATATCTCAGTGACAATGGGTGTAAGTGGATCTTCAACCCACCACACTCTTCGCACATGGGGGGCAGTTGGGAGCGGCTAATTGGACTGACAAGGCGTATCCTGGACTCGATGCTGTTAAAGGTCAGCCCAGCAAGGCTCACGCATGAGGTCCTGACTACGTTAATGGCAGAGGTCTCGGCTATCCTGAACGCCCGTCCTCTGGTTCCTGTGTCCACAGACCCCGACGCCCCATTCATCCTGACACCAGCGACACTTCTCACACAGAAGGTCAGTGTCCTTCCTCCTCCCAAGGGTGAATTTGATGAGAAGGACCTCTACGGCAAGCAGTGGAGACAGGTCCAAAGCCTCGCCAACACCTTTTGGCATCGATGGAGGACCGAGTACCTCCCCACTCTGCAGAGACGCAGGAAGTGGGAAAAGGAGAAATGCAATCTGAAAGAAGGGGATGTCATCCTCTTGAAAAATGACCAGTTACAGAGAAACGACTGGCCCATGGGCATCATCGTCAAGACCTTCCCCAGCACAGATGGGAGGGTAAGGAAGGTGGAGATCAAGACTACAAGGGATGGATCAAGCAAGACCTTTCTGCGGCCAGTCTCAGAGGTCGTCCTACTCCTCTCCCCAGAGACTGATTAGGGTTTATAGTTCCTTAACCCCCCTTGTTAAAGGTGGCATCTTTTTAGATGCCAGGCGGGGAGTGTTCTGGACTGAGTTTATTTTTTGTGTGCTATTTGTTCCTCCTGCCACTAGGTGGTGTCTTGTTCTAAAATTTATGGTAGGCATGTGACACTTACAGGAAGTCACCTTGAACATTTGTTTTCAATCAGGCCAGTTTGGCATGGTAGATTGAGCAGCTGGTGAATCCAAGCTCATCCTCTTTTGATATGACGTGTAGAAGCATCGTCTGTGAGTATTTTTGAAGGATATTGTTTGTACAAATATAATATGTTTATATTTTGCCATATTTTGTAATTTATTAGAGTAAAAATTTTTGTTTATTTGGTATTCGTCTTTTTTACATATTAAGCTAGTTTGGAGCTTGCTAGGCTAATTGTAGGCCGTGTGGTTGTATATGTGTATTAGATATTGTAGTAATTGCATATTTTATGCTGATTGTGTGTTTTATTTTGTTTCTTCATTTAGTTTTACACCTTTGCATGCTGTCAGTTTTAATAAATCTACAAATCTGACCAGTGTGTTATGGGAGTTATCTGTCTGTCTAATTGAAGAAGGGGAACTCTTTAATGAGGGCAGAACAAGCTGAGTGTCATCCGCATAACAATGAAAATTCACATCATGTTTTCTAATAACTTTGCCCAGTGGGAGCATATATAATGTAAATAATAACAGTCCTAATATAGAGCCTTGTGGAATTCCATATCTTTCCTTGGTATAACTGGAAGACATATCATTTATCCTCACAAACTGATAACGATTGGTTAAGTATGATTTAAACCATGATAATGCAGTTCCTGTTACACCGACCATGTTCTCTAATCTTTCTAATGATCTATTGTATCAAAGGCTGCGCTCAGATTCAGAAGTACCAGTAGGGAAACACAGCCTTGGTCGGCGGCTATAAGTAGATTGTTTGTTATTCTAACTAAAGCTGTCTCAGTGCTGTGATCGGGCCTAAATCCAGATTGAAATTTTTCATAGATCTGGTTTCTTTGTAGGTAAGAGCAAAGTTGTTGGGCCACAGCTTTTTCTAAAATCTAGGATCAAGATTTGGTTTCTTGATCAGAGGTTTAATTACAGCTTTTTTAAAGGCTTTGGGTACATGGCCCAGGGTGAGTGATGAGTTTACTATCATTAACAGAGGTTTAATTATATCTGGCATTACCTTTTTCAGTAATTTTGTGGGGACTGCATCAAGTGTGCAGGTTGTGCTGTTTGAAGAGGAGATACTTTTCTCTAGTTCTAGCTGTGGAAGTGGGTTAAAGACTTCCAACCTAACTTCCGTAACAGGGTTTTGTTCTAGATCAGCCACACCAGATGACAGAGAGGATGTGCTATTTATCTGTTTAATTTTATCCTGAATGTTTTCATTTTACTATCGAAGAAGTCCATAAAATCGTTGCTGGTGTAAATGGCTGGGATCTGAGGTTCAGTACCTGCCTGGTTTTTAGTTAATTTGGAAATAACACTAAAGAGAACTCTAGGATTATTTTTATTTATCTTGATCTGTGAGGCCAGATATGCTGAGCGGGCTTTATTAAGTTCTTTTCTACATTTAACAAGACTGTCTTTCCACGCAGAGTGAAACACTTCCAGTTAAGTTGATCGATATTTACGTTCTAAATTTCGTACTAACTGCTTTAAGGTACGAGTTTGATCATTGTTCTCTATTTTGTGTTTAAGGGGTGCTACAACATCTAAGGTAGAGCGAAAGGTATTTTCTAAACCTTCGGTTAGTTTGTCTAGTTCTACTGGGTCTACAGGTGAATACATTATAGTTGATAAATCAGGAAGCTTATCTGTAAATTGTTGAGCTGTAAAAGGCGTTATTGAACATTTTATAGAGTAGCTAGGGGATGTACATATATTATGACTGAGATGTAATTTAAATGAAATAAGGTAATGATCTGAAATTGCGGAGGTTTGAGAATGAATATTCAGGTTATCGATGCTAACACCCGGGGTCAAAACTAAATCCAGAGTATGATTACAGTAATGAGTGGGTCCTGTTATATTTTGAATAATACCAACTGAGTCTAAAATCGATGTGAATGCCTTTTTTAATGGATCACCCAATTTTTCGAAATGAATGTTGAAGTCTCCAACTATAATCACTTTATCATTACTTACTGCTAAGTCTGCGACAAAATCACTAAATTCTTTTAAAAATTCTAAATAGGGCCCTGGTGCTCTGTAGATATTAATTAAGGAAAATGCATTCTTTTTTGTAACTGGATTAATTATACTGGTGTAAAGAAGCTCAAATTAAGTAAAATTATCACAGTGTTTCTGATTGCTAACTAAGGTATTTTGGAAAAGTATGCAGACCCCACCTCCTCTACCGGACAATCTCGGATTGTGTATATAATTGTAGCCTGCAGGGGTGGCTTCATTTAATGCTACATTCATTTGGCCTAATCCAGGTTTCTGTCAGTTCTGATCAGTTATCATTTCATTCACTATAACTGCTTTTGAATTTAGAGATCTGATATTAAGTAAACCAATCTTTAGGTTTGAAGTGTTAGTGCTTTAGTCTGGATACGATTGTTTAATATAGGTTAAGTTAATTAGATTGACTGAGTTTTTCAACGTTTTTGTTTGACTCGGGGGACAGACACAGTCTGAATACACTGGTATCTTGGTAACGTCTCTTTGCAACTCGGCCTGGTCCCGGCTCTGGATTGTCAGCAGCTTCTAACACTACTTTGCCGACTAGCTAAAAGGCTATGTGCTATGCTGCATGAAAGTAAGGCAGCACCCTCCCGCGTGGGGTGCACACCATCCCTACCTAAAAGACCAGGCTTGCCCTCGAACTGTAACCAGTTATCTATAAAGCCCACATGATTTTCTGCACACCACTTGGACATCCAGCAGTTCAGTGAAGAAAGCCTGCTGTAAGCTTCATCACCACGCCTCATTGGGATAGGGCCAGAGCAGATTACCTCCTCGGACAGCGTCTGGGCCTGTTTAATCACCTCTTTAACATTAGCCATAGTTACTTCAGACTGCCGCAGATGAGTATCATTGGCTCCTACATGAATTACTACCCTCGAATATCTCCTATTCCCTAACAGCCTAAGGTTGCCACTAATGTCCGATGCTCTGGCTCCCGGTAAGCAAGTAACTGTTGCCGCTGGTGCCCCTAAAGGAGTAGCTAATTTCACGTGTCGGACGATAGAGTCTCCTATCACCAGAGTACCTTTAACAGGCTCCTCAGCGCGTGCTTCACTGAGCTGGGCAAACCTGTTTGACACGTGAACTGGGGGAGCGTGGTGTTCAGGTGGTCTGGCTGTGGCCTTTGCGGTAGCATTAGCCTTAGCCTTTCGACTATGTCACCGAGACGTTACCCATTTGCCCCGCTGTGAGGGCTCTAAGGCCAAATTCGAGGGGGTACTAGCGTAGGGTGCTAGAGGGGGTACCTGAGGGCTGCTAACTGTGAATCCTGCTGTCTATCCCTTATTAAACCACGGATGTGCAGCTCTAACTTATTCACCTTATCCACCAAGGTGCTAACTATCTCACACTTAGTACAAATACCACTATTTTTACCAGTATCGGAGGACAAAGGGTCTAAGCTATACATGCCACACTCTAAACAGGAGTAAACCTGAGCAGAAGCCATGGAGAAAAGGCACTCACCTTGTTTCAGTCGAAATTAAAAACTTACAAACAAACTGCAGCAGCAAACCTGAGGAAAAAGTCTGCAAAAGTAGACTGATAGTGGATTAATAGGTGTGTAGAGCAAAGGGGAAGCAGACTAAAAGTGGATTAGTAAGTGTGAGGAGAGTAAAAGAGAAGAAAACAGAGAAAAGTGTAGAGGATTAGAGCAAGCTAACAGCAGCTCACCAGCAGAAGAGCACACCAACAGACCAGAGTAGCAGAGTGCAGAGCAGAGTGCACAAGTGTCACTTGAGCCTACAGGTAGGCAATTTACATGTTGATAGATGCAGCAGAAATATTGCTACGATTTCTTAAGTCTCAGCACGAAGTTTCACTTTCAGCTCTGCTGTGTTAGTAGTCAATAGGCTATAGCACAGACACTGAACCAAAGTGATAATTTACTTTAAACTTAAGGTAAACAACTCTCATTAAGGCAGCAATTCTACCAGTCAGCATCTCTCTCTCTCTCTCTTGCGAACCAACATACTAATGTAACGAGGGGGGGAGGGTTGGAGGGGAGAGCTCACCCATGAAAACTTGAACACTGATCTCGCCTTGAATTTGCTCATCCCTAAACTCAGGCTGATCTTCAGAAGAGCTGCCAGGACTGGCCACTGCTGCTCCTGCTGTGGCACTATTTGTTTCTGAAACTGGTTAATGTTGATAACTAACATTATGCAGCTCACAATTAGCTAACAAACTAGCTAAGCTAACAACTTTCCCAAGGAACCCTATTGTAATTGTTCTGATTATTATAATTATTATAGTCCACTAAGCTCAGCCCACTTAGATTGTTTTGCTATTTAGCATAAGGCATGCAAAACCTACTTTTGAGAACTTGTCCTAGCATCATTGATCAATCCTGACCCAATCCGGAACCAAATCGGACATTTTTTCCATCTACAACGCACAAAAATCTACTGTGATTGTAAAGGCCTGAGAACTCATTTATTGCTATTTTCAACCTTAAATGGACAGAAGACAGGAACCTTTGAACCTATCAACACACAAATTTACATACATGCAGTGGTGTAAAAATGTGTTTCCCCCTTCCTCATTTCCAGATTTTTTGCATGTTTGTCACACTTTCGGAACATCACATCAATTTAAATATTAGTCAAAAACAACACAGGTAAACATGAAATGCTATTTTTAAACGAAGGCATTTACATTACATTTGGCATTTGGTTTATTATTAAGGGAGAAAAAAATATCTAAACCCACATGGTCCTGTGTGAAAAAGTGATTGCCCCCTAAACCTAATAGCTGGTCGGGCCACCCTTAGCAGCAACAACTGCAACCAACTTGCAATGAGTCTTTTACAGCTTTGTGGAGGAATTTTTTTGGCTCCACTCATCTTTGCAGAATTGTTGTAATTCAGCCACATTGAAGGGTTTTCGAGCATGAACAGCCGCTTTAAGGTCACGCCACAGCATCTCAATCGGATTCAAGTTCAAAATCTTGTTTTTCTTCAGCCATTCAGAGGTGGACTTGCGGGTGTGTTTTGGATCATTGTCCTGCTGCAAAACCCAAGTTCGTTTCAGCTTAGTCACAAACAGATTGTTGGACATTCTCCTTCAGGATTTTTTGGTAGACAGCAGAATTCATAGTTCCATTTATTACAGCAAGTCTTCCAGGCCCTGACGCAGCAAAACAGCCCCAGACCATCACACTACCACCACCATGTTTTACTGTTAGTATAATGTTTTTTTCTGGAATGCAATGTTTCTTTTACGAAAGATGTACTAAGACACACACCTTCCAAAGAGTTCAACTTTTGTCTCATCGGTCCACAGAAAGTCTTGGGGATCATCAAGATGTGTTCTGAAAAAGCTGAGACGAGCTTTAATGTTCTTTTTGCTCAGCAGTGGTTTTCATCTAGGAACTCTGCCATGTAGGCCAGTTTTGCCCAGTCTCTTTCTGATGGTGAACATTGACCTTAACTGAGGCAAGTGAAGCCTGCAGTTCTTTGGATGTTGTTGTGGGGTCTTTTGTGACCTCTTGGATGAGTCGTCACTTTGCTCTTGCGGTAATTTTGGGCGGTTGGCCACTCCTGGGAAGGTTCAACCATTTGTGGACAATGGCTCTCAATGCTGGATACCCAAAGCTTTGGAAATGGCTTTATAACCCTTTCCAGACTGATAGGTCTCAATTACCTTCTTTCTAATTGTTCCTAAATTTCTTTGGATCTCGGCATGATGTGTAGCTTTAAAGGATCTTTTGGGGGACTTCACTTTGTCAGGCAGGTCCTATTTAAGTGATGTCTTGATTGAGAACAGCTGTGGCAATAATCAGGCCTGGGTGTGGCTAGAGTGTACTCAGGTGTCAGAAACCACAGTGACGGTATGCTTTAACAAGGGGGCAATCACTTTTTCACACAGGGCCATGTAGGTTTGGTATTTTTGTCTTCCTTAATAAAAAACACCTTCATTTAAAAATACCATTTTGTGTTTTGTGCTTACCTATGTTGTCTGGTAGTTGTTTGGTGAATGGGAGATACAGGAGATACAGGAGGAGGTAGAGCAGAGGATACAGGAGGAGGTAGAGCAGAGGAGACAGGAGGAGGTAGAGCAGAGGATACAGGAGGAGATAGAGCAGGAGAGACAGGAGGAGGTAAAGCAGAGGAGACAGGAGGAGATAGAGCAGGAGAGACAGGAGGAGGTGGAGCAGGAAAGACAGGAGGAGGTAGAGCAGGAGAGACAGGAGGAGGTAGAGCAGAGGAGACAGGAGGAGGTAGAGCAGGAAAGACAGGAGGAGGTAGAGCAGGAGAGACAGGAGGAGGTAGAGCAGAGGATACAGGAGGAGGTAGAGCAGAGGATACAGGAGGAGGTAGAGCAGAGGATACAGGAGGAGGCAGAGCAGGAGAGACAGGAGGAGGTAGAGCAGGGGAGACAGGAGGAGGTAGACAGGGGAGACAGAAGGAGGTAGAGCAGGGGAGAAAAGACGAGCTAGAGCAGAGGAGACAGAAGGAGGTAGAGCAGAGGAGACAAGAGGTGGTAGAGCAGAGGAGACAGGAGCAGGTAGAGTAGGAGAGACAGGAGGAGGTAGAGCAGAGAAGACAGGAGGAGGTAGAGCAGGAGAGACAGGAGGAGGTAGAGCAGAGGATACAGGAGGAGGTAGAGCAGGAGAGACAGGAGGAGGTAAAGCAGAGGAGACAGGAGGAGGTAAAGCAGAGGAGACAGGAGGAGGTAGATCAGGAAAGACATGGGGAGGTAGAGCAGAGGATACGGGAGGAGGTAGAGCAGAGGATACGGGAGGAGGTAGAGCAGAGGATACAGGAGGAGGTAGAGCAGAGGATACAGGAGGAGGCAGAGCAGGAGATACAGGAGGAGGTAAAGCAGAGGAGACAAGAGGTGGTAGAGCAGAGGAGACAGGAGGAGGTAGAGCAGGAGAGACAGGAGGAGGTAAAGCAGAGGAGACAGGAGGAGGTAAAGCAGAGGAGACAGGAGGAGGTAGATCAGGAAAGACATGGGGAGGTAGAGCAGAGGATACGGGAGGAGGTAGAGCAGAGGATACGGGAGGAGGTAGAGCAGAGGATACAGGAGGAGGTAGAGCAGAGGATACAGGAGGAGGCAGAGCAGGAGATACAGGAGGAGGTAAAGCAGAGGAGACAAGAGGTGGTAGAGCAGAGGAGACAGGAGGAGGTAGAGCAGGAGAGACAGGAGGAGGTAGAGCAGGAGAGACAGGAGGAGGTGGAGCAGGAAAGACAGGAGGAGGTAGAGCAGAGGAGACAGGAGGAGGTAGAGCAGAGGATACAGGAGGAGGTAGAGCAGGAGAGACAGGACGAGGTAGAGCAGGAGAGACAGGAGGAGGTGGAGCAGGAAAGACAGGAGGAGGTAGAGCAGGAGAGACAGGAGGAGGTAGAGCAGAGGATACAGGAGGAGGTAGAGCAGGAGAGACAGGAGGAGGTAGAGCAGAGGATACAGGAGGAGGTAGAGCAGAGGATACAGGAGGAGGCAGAGCAGGAGAGACAGGAGGAGGTAGAGCAGAGGAGACAGGAGGAGGTAGAGCAGAGGAGACAGGAAGAGGTAGAGCAGGAGAGACAGGAGGAGGTAGAGCAGAGGATACAGGAGGAGGTAGAGCAGAGGATACAGGAGCAGGCAGAGCAGGAGATACAGGAGGAGGTAAAGCAGAGGATACAGGAGGAGGTAGAGCAGGAGAGACAGGAGGGGGTAAAGCAGAGGATACAGGAGCAGGCAGAGCAGGAGATACAGGAGGAGGTAGAGCAGAGGATACAGGAGGAGGTAGAGCAGAGGAGACAGGAGGAGGTAGAGCAGAGGATACAGGAGGAGGTAGAGCAGGAGAGACAGGAGGAGGTAAAGCAGAGGAGACAGGAGGAGGTAGAGCAGGAGAGACAGGAGGAGGTAAAGCAGAGGATACAGGAGGAGGCAGAGCAGGAGATACAGGAGGAGGTAGAGCAGAGGATACAGGAGGAGGTAGAGCAGAGGAGACAGGAGGAGGTAGAGCAGAGGATACAGGAGGAGGTAGAGCAGGAGAGACAGGAGGAGGTAAAGCAGAGGAGACAGGAGGAGGTAGAGCAGGAGAGACAGGAGGAGGTAAAGCAGAGGATACAGGAGGAGGCAGAGCAGGAGATACAGGAGGAGGTAGAGCAGAGGATACAGGAGGAGGTAGAGCAGAGGAGACAGGAGGAGGTAGAGCAGAGGATACAGGAGGAGATAGAGCAGGAGAGACAGGAGGAGGTAAAGCAGAGGAGACAGGAGGAGATAGAGCAGGAGAGACAGGAGGAGGTGGAGCAGGAAAGACAGGAGGAGGTAGAGCAGGAGAGACAGGAGGAGGTAGAGCAGAGGAGACAGGAGGAGGTAGAGCAGGAAAGACAGGAGGAGGTAGAGCAGGAGAGACAGGAAGAGGTAGAGCAGAGGATACAGGAGGAGGTAGAGCAGAGGATACAGGAGGAGGTAGAGCAGAGGATACAGGAGGAGGCAGAGCAGGAGAGACAGGAGGAGGTAGAGCAGGGGAGACAGGAGGAGGTAGACAGGGGAGACAGAAGGAGGTAGAGCAGGGGAGAAAAGACGAGCTAGAGCAGAGGAGACAGAAGGAGGTAGAGCAGAGGAGACAGGAGGAGGTAGAGCAGGAGAGACAGGAGGAGGTAGAGCAGGGGAGACAGGAGGAGGTAGAGCAGGAGAGACAGGAGGAGGTAGAGCAGAGGAGACAGGAGGAGGTAGAGCAGGGGAGACAGGAGGAGGTAGAGCAGGGGAGACAGGAGGAGGTAGAGCAGAGGAGACAGGAGGAGGTAGACAGGGGAGACAGAAGGAGGTAGAGCAGGGGAGACAGGAGGAGGTAGAGCAGGGGAAAAAAGAAGAGCTAGAGCAGAGGAGACAGAAGGAGGTAGAGCAGAGGAGACAAGAGGTGGTAGAGCAGAGGAGACAGGAGCAGGTAGAGTAGGAGAGACAGGAGGAGGTAGAGCAGAGAAGACAGGAGGAGGTAGAGCAGGGGAGAAAAGACGAGCTAGAGCAGGAGAGACAGGAGGAGGTAGAGCAGAGGAGACAGGAGGAGGTAGAGCAGGAGAGACAGGAGGAGGCAAACCAGGGGAGACAGGAGGAGGTAGAGCAGAGGAGACAGGAGGAGGTAGAGCAGGAGAGACAGGAGGAGGCAAAGCAGGGGAGACAGGAGGAGGTAGAGCAGAAGAGACAGAAGAAGGTAGAGCAGAGGAGACAGGAGGAGGTACAGCAGGGGAGACAGGAGGAGGTAGAGCAGATGAGACAGAAGGTGGTAGAGCAGAGGAGACAGGCGGTAGAGCAGGAGAGACAGGAGGAGGTAGAGCAGGAGAGACAGGAGCAGGTAGAGAAGGAGAGACAGGAGGAGGTAGAGCAGGGGAGACAGAAGGAGGTAGAGCAGGGGAGCCAGGAGGAGATAGAGCAGGAGAGACAGAAGAAGGTAGAGCAGGAGAGACAGGAGGAGGTAGAGCAGAGGAGACATGAGGAGGTAGAGCAGGAAAGACAGGAGGAGGTAGAGTAGAGGAGACAGGAGGCAGTTGAGCAGAGGAGACAGGAGGTAGAGCAGGAGAGACAGGAGGAGGTAAAGCAGAGGAGACAGGAGGAGGTAGAGCAGAGGAGACAGAAGGAGGTAGAGCAGAGGAGACATGAGGAGGTAGAGCAGGAGAGACAGAAGAAGGTAGAGCAGGAGAGACAGGAGGAGGTAGAGCAGAGGAGACATGAGGAGGTAGAGCAGGAGAGACAGGAGGAGGTAGAGCAGAGGAGACAGGAGGAGGTAGAGCAGAGGAGACAGGAGGCGGTAGAGCAGGAGAGACAGGAGGAGGTAGAGCAGAGGAGACAGAAGGAGGTAGAGCAGAGGAGACAGGAGCAGGTAAAGCAGAGGAGACAGGAGGAGGTAGAGCAGAGGAGACAGAAGGAGGTAGAGCAGAGGAGACAGGAGCAGGTAGAGCAGGAGAGACAGGAGGAGGTAGAGCAGAGAAGACAGGAAGAGGTAGAGCAGGAGAGACAGGAGGAGGTAGAGCAGAGGAGACATGAGGAGGTAGAGCAGGAGAGACAGAAGAAGGTAGAGCAGGAGAGACAGGAGGAGGTAGAGCAGAGGAGACATGAGGAGGTAGAGCAGGAGAGACAGCAGGAGGTAGAGCAGAGGAGACAGGAGGAGGTAAAGCAGAGGAGACAGGAGGCGGTAGAGCAGGAGAGAGAGGAGGAGGTAGAGCAGAGGAGACAGAAGGAGGTAGAGCAGAGGAGACAGGAGCAGGTAGAGCAGGAGAGACAGGAGGAGGTAGAGCAGAGAAGACAGGAGGAGGTAGAGCAGGAGAGACAGGAGGAGGTAAAGCAGAGGAGACAGAAGGAGATAGAGCAGAGGAGACAGGAGCAGGTAGAGCAGGAGAGACAGGAGGAGGTGGAGCAGGAAAGACAGGAGGAGGTAGAGCAGAGGATACAAGAGGAGGTAGAGAAGAGGAGACAGGAGGAGGTAGAGCAGAGGAGACAGGAGGAGGTAGAGCAGAGGAGACAGGAGGAGGTAGAGCAGGAGAGACAGGAGGAGGTAGAGCAGAGGAGACAGAAGGAAAAAAGAATGCTTCGAGGTCAATCAGCCCCCCTCGGTACATTTGTAACCAAGCCCCCCCCCCTGAAATAAAAACGTTGTCCATGCATACTGTACACAGTTTCAAGGGATTGGGATTCTGCAGTGCCGTTTTTGTTGTTTGCCATCAGAAATACTGTTAATTAGTCAGGATTCAACCCATTTTAGCTGGTTTTTGGTTATGAGATACAGGGACATCCAAGGGTGGTTAAGGAAATGTTCTTGAAGCTTGAGAATGATAACATTGATAAAATGAATAATTATGAATGTTCTCTTCGTGCAACTAGTGAAGATCAACCAACTCCATCATATAGTGAGCAGTGGTGAAAAGTCAAAATCAACCTGTCAAATTCACTGCTAAAATACAATGTTTAAAATTCAATGTCAACATCCGGGACACGCAGGAAGAGCAATCGATTCAGTCTTAAAATCGAACCAACAGCCAGCCAATCACATGGCGCTCCAGAGATCACGTGACAGGCAGCGCTTCACGACCAGTTCACAGTACAGCTGAGCCACTGAAGCGAGCAACAGCTCCCTCTGCAGTAGGTGAGTTAAAAAACGCTGAAAAGAGGATTTTCCCCACCAGTATGGTCAAATTATGTCACAAAAATGGTGTAGAAATCATAAATTTAACCAGGGTTTTCTCTGTGGTTTGTGAACCCATTAAATTAAACTAGATATCCAGATATACCTTGTTAACCTAACTTAAAGGGGACATGAAACACTTGAAGTATTTAGTATAATTCACAAGATGTATTTTCACTCTATCAAATCTTATAAGTTTAACAGCTATCAGGAAAACTGAATTAGAATAATAAGCGTCTAAAAGTCATTTTAGTGTAGTGTAGTGTAGTGTAGTGCCATCAAAAATCACATAATTCAATGTAAAATAATTTACAGCCACAAATTTAAGTGCTTTAAAATGTCTAAATCTGGTGAGACTGTTTTACTTCCATAGTTTCCACATTGAATCGCTCTGGTGGGGTTTGGACCCCTGAATCTGACAGACATGTTGAGGGACCTGTTGTTGGTTCTAAAGATAGATTGGACAGTGGGCAGGTGGAATTAATGAGTGCTTATTTAAACAATTTCGAATATCTATTTAAGTTGTCCAAACATCTCTTTCACCTTTTATTAGAGCAGCAGATGGATATTAAGGGTTTGGCTCAGAAGTTCCCAGGTTTATTTAAGAATTCTCTAATTAACTACACTTGCTGTACGTGATGTGGATGTAGGGGGTGCTATGCCTATCAAACAATATCCTTACAGGCTGCCTCCTGGGAAACTGAAGCTAGTGAAAGAGGAGTTGGCTTATATGTAGAAAATTGTAGGAATCACTAAACCTGGTCAGAGACACTGGAACCCTCCAGTAGTACTACTTCCGAAACCAGACGGCACACTAAGATTTTGTTTTGATTATAGTAATGTAAATCAGGTTACAAAAACAGATGCCTTCCCAATACCAAGACTGAAAGATTGCATAGATCGCATTGGGAAAGCAAAATATGTTTCCAAACTTTACCTTTTTAAATTATATTGGCAGGTGCCACTGTCAGATCGCGCTCGAGAAGTTTCTGCTTTTGTAACACCAGAAGGGTTATATTTTTGCAAAGTTTTTCCTTTTGCGATAAAAAACACACCTACTACCTTTCAAAACATAATTAATTAAATTACAGCAGGTTTATCTAATATTGTTAGTGTCAGCTGGTGGTCAATTTGCCAAAATGTGAGCTAGAAAAAGGTCAAGTGGTTAAATATTCTTAACTTTTCATTTTTATTTTAGTTCTTCTTTTAGTTTCTATTTCCTTTTTTTTATTCTATCACCCTTGAGCCCTGCGCCTGGTGAGTGAGCCCCGCGCTGGGTGAGGCTATGCCCCCCCGCTCGGCGAGTGAGCCCCGCGCTGCACGAAGCTATGCTCCCCGCTCGGCGAGTGAGCCCCGCGCTGGGCGAGGCTATGCCCCCCCGCTCGGCGAGTGAGCCCCGCGTGAGAGACAGCTCGTCCCTAGTAAGCACATCTAGTGGTGGTGGTAAAGAACCTGACTTAATTAGCTAGCCAGTTAGCTTACCTGTTCAGGAGAAAAGTAGCAGCTCTGGCTCAAACTCACTGCCAATATTCACTCTTGTTATATTCCTGCTTTGGTCACTGAGCTTTTTGAGACATGCTGAGGCTTTTTAAGCTGTGTAGCAGCTGAGGTTTAAAACTGAACCAGCTCTGCTAGCTAAGCTCCTCTGCTGCAGCATCGATCGCTGTAGTGTAGTGTTACGTGTTGGCAACCTCGGTGGGCGGAGTTAGTGTTGGGGAACGAGCAGCAGGAGGAGTCAGCGAATAAAGTCGACACAAAACTCCTGAACGGAGTGAAAACTTAAAATAGGAACGTACTGCTGAAGCCGTACTGAGGAGGTCGACTCTGACAGCCGGCCGAGGATGATCAAACCAAATTAAACCTGCTTTTCTCTGAACCTGAACTCAGAACAATTTGATTTGGTTGATAAAGAACGACAAGAGAAACCACACTGTTGAGGACACCGGCAAAATAAAACGATACACTCTGATCATTTTATTATTTACCACTGAAAATTAGTTACATAGTGGTCCTTTAAACATTGTATTTTAGAAGTGAATTTGACAGGTTGAATTTAAGGAACTTGAATTTATTTTAATATAATTTTTATAACTTGAATTTTGCTTTTGAATTTTTTTACATTGAAATAAAACAAGTGAAAATGATATGTTAAAAATTCAAGCGTTTATTCAGCTGCAAAAAATCACATAATTCAATGTAAAATAATTTACAGCCACAAATTTAAGTGCTTTAAAATGTCTAAATCTGGTGAGACTGTTTTACTTCCATAGTTTCCACATTGAATCGCTCTGGTGGGGTTTGGACCCCTGAATCTGACAGACATGTTGAGGGACCTGTTGTTGGTTCTAAAGATAGATTGGACAGTGGGCAGGTGGAATTAATGAGTGCTTATTTAAACAATTTCGAATATCTATTTAAGTTGTCCAAACATCTCTTTCACCTTTTATTAGAGCAGCAGATGGATATTAAGGGTTTGGCTCAGAAGTTCCCAGGTTTATTTAAGAATTCTCTAATTAACTACACTTGCTGTACGTGATGTGGATGTAGGGGGTGCTATGCCTATCAAACAATATCCTTACAGGCTGCCTCCTGGGAAACTGAAGCTAGTGAAAGAGGAGTTGGCTTATATGTAGAAAATTGTAGGAATCACTAAACCTGGTCAGAGACACTGGAACCCTCCAGTAGTACTACTTCCGAAACCAGACGGCACACTAAGATTTTGTTTTGATTATAGTAATGTAAATCAGGTTACAAAAACAGATGCCTTCCCAATACCAAGACTGAAAGATTGCATAGATCGCATTGGGAAAGCAAAATATGTTTCCAAACTTTACCTTTTTAAATTATATTGGCAGGTGCCACTGTCAGATCGCGCTCGAGAAGTTTCTGCTTTTGTAACACCAGAAGGGTTATATTTTTGCAAAGTTTTTCCTTTTGCGATAAAAAACACACCTACTACCTTTCAAAACATAATTAATTAAATTACAGCAGGTTTATCTAATATTGTTAGTGTCAGCTGGTGGTCAATTTGCCAAAATGTGAGCTAGAAAAAGGTCAAGTGGTGTATTTAGGGCACCAAATTGGTCAAGGGAATGTAATTCCTAGACAAGCAAGGGCCATATTGATCTCCCCACCCCAAAGACCCGTAGGGAGTTGATTGGGTTTTATTGACGGTTTGTTCCAAAATTTTCGGCAGTAAAAAACCTATGAAACACCCGTTGAGAAAAGATGTAACGATTCATTGGACAGAAGAGTGTGCTAAGGCATTTTGATCAGATAAAAGCAGTATTGGCTTGTCGTCCAGTGTTGGTGGTGTTGTTTACCACTGTCTCTTTGCTGTGAAGATGCTTGAAGATGAGGAAGAAGACACCGCAGACATTGCCTTAAGTGTAATACAATTATTTATTACAAAGACTAAGACAATATCTACAAGGCTTCCTAGGCCAGCCTTGGAGAGAGATGTTGCCCAATCCGATGTCCTTGTTCTCTCTCCCAGTCCACTTTTTGGGAACCCTTTTATAGGTCTGTGGTACACATCTGGAAACACTTAAACCTACATAGCCATACATAGCCATAGACAGTCATAGGTGGAGTCTACAGTACATGCATTAGTGAGAGAGTATAAAGAGAAATATAAAGAGAATATAAAGAAAATACATATGCTGAAAATATACGTCATATTTCCCCCCCCTTCGAGACTATATAAAGTCTCGTAAAAGAAATAAAAGCAATACACACACATCAACAGGTGCATACCAGAAAAGTTTCCCAAAAATATGTGTCCTCCAGCACACAATGATTAACCAAAATCAAGGAATGTGAGAGCGAAAATCTGTCAGGCAGCCAACCATCCCAAAATATGAGTTATTTAACAAACAAGACAGGAAAAATTCTCTCACGGCCCCTCCTGCCCCCTAGGCGGCCATATTCCATATTAATGAGATTGGAGGAAGTAACAAAAAAGCTGCTTAGTGACTTAAGGTAAAGCACATACAATTGAAACCCCAGAAACTAAAACAATAATGTCCATGTTCAGGCTAGTCGACCCATCGGACCCTACAGTGGACCTGTCCCTACCTAACACCAATATCCCTAATGCGAGAAAAAGACCAAAACATCTGACGTTCCAATATACCTGCTCCCCCACATAACCCAAAATGAGTCAGAGAATGACAAGCACCATGTTAGACAGTGTAGCAGCACCCCTACAGACTAACAAACTAAACAGTAGAGTACATGATATTAAAAGATGGATAAAATAAGTCACAGAATACACAGTAAGAGGATACAAACCAATAACATCATACATGTATACAGAAACATAAAAAAGAATGCTCCTCCTCAACGTAGAAGGAATGATGAGCTGGCTCCCAGGCTTATCACAGATCCTGAGTTCATAGTTCTTCGCATTATGTCCCAGTACTGTCCATGTTGAAGCATTTGAGTCCTTTTGCACAACAAAGTCCCAGAATAGTCTCACATCCAAACTGTGGCCTTTCCCAACATCCATCTGGAAAAAAAGAAAGAAAACACCAATCAGTATCGTGTACAATGGAAGAGACTAGAGGCCGACCGATCGATCGGCCAGCCGATTTAATCGGCCGATTTTTGTTATTTTTTTATCAATCGGCATCGGCCGATTTTCTTATTTGGCCGCGCCGATTTTAATCCGGCACATCTGCGGGCAGCTACTTGGAACGCAGCGCAAGGTTTCAAGAGTGAGCAAGACTTTCAACGGGTAAGGCATCCATTTTTACAATCCAGTGTCCCAAAGTCTATATTTTCTCTCATGATTAGTAATCTGTGATGTTGCTTCATTTACTGAAAAAGAATAGAATTTCAACTGCATCGGTGTTGTAGCATTTCTCTCCAAACGAAACTATGCTTAGCGTTGATGGCAGGAGTGCATTTGGAATGCGCCCTGACTATGCAAAGCAAGCCCTATCTATAAGCTCTAGTATAAAATAACTGACGTCTCTTCTTCAGAAACGAAAATCTAAGTAAATAAAATCAAATTAACACTTGATATTTTCAGTATTTAACCTCTTAACACGCCCTGGCCCGCCGGCGGGCCAGAAAAATATGATATTTAATATCTGGCTGTGTTTATGAATAGTTATAGGTTCAATATAGACACCCAATATACCATTTTAAAGCTTAGAATCTCTGCTTTTCAGTTATATAGCCTATTTAGCTGTATCTCGAAAATATTAAATCATAATTTTCATATTTCCGTTTATCGGACGTCCATATTTGATCGAATGCGGACATGTTATACAACATTCGAACCGTCTGGCTCTCCGGATTCCGAAACTGTGCTCCGTTTTAGTGTAGGATGTTTGAATTAGAGCTGAAAGAGCGCGTTGCAGCGCGTGTTCAGAGTTGAAAAATGCACAGGTTTGGTCCTGTAGTTGCCTAAAGTCACTCCCCCCACCCCCCCCAACACCCACCAGCGCGTCCCCCACTCTCTTACCTTCAAAAAGAGCCCAGACTCAAGAAAATCCATCAATCCAGTCTCCTATAATCCACAGTTATATCCACCCCGCACGAGGAATAATGTGAGACGGAATCTAAACTTTAATTCCGAATTAAAAGCATTTTATTCGACGCTACGCCGAATCTGGCCCACAGCCAGACAGGGCGGAGCCTACTGGACATGACGGTATGGGAATGAGGTCTCTCAGCCAATCAGGTGGCGAGCTCGGCCAGCTGAAAGGCTAAGGAAGAGAGATGCTTGGCCATAGAAACTTTCTCTAAAGACTTTCCACTCAGCAGAACAACCGCTCTTAAAGAGACACTGCGGATTTCTGTTTGTATATGAGTAGACCACACAAAAACCCAGAGTTTACTGCAAAATGAGTTATAAAAGTGGTAGTTTTTATTCTTATAAAGTTTCCAGTCCTTTGGAGAAAGAAAAGATCATTACTGGTTCAAATCACTATAACTTCTAACCAGTAATAGGTAGCAGTTTAAAATTTTATATGATGATTGTAAACACATTATAGTAAAATATAGAGCTGTCAAAACACTTCATCCATATAAATAGTTCATTTTATGTGTCTGAAAATAAAATAAAAAAAATAGAAAATCTGAAAAGCGCCTAAAAATTTTCCTGGTTTTTACCATATTTTGGCCATTACATGTTCAATTGAATAATTAAAATGCCTTAAATGAATTGTGTAAAGGCTTCTAAGTAATCCTCCTCTTACTAGTATGATTTTAAGCATGCCAAATAAGTATAATACGATAGCATATCGGCCCTGAAAATCGGCAGGTCACATCGGCCATCGGCTGACTCTGACCACTAATGATCGGTATCGGCATCGGCCTTAGAAAAACCCATATCGGTCGGTCTCTAGAAGAGACACAACAATAGTTTCAATTCTAGCAAAAATATCCTTGCAGATACACTCCTATATAAGAGGATATGAGTAAAATAGTTGTGTGAATAATAAACTTAAGTATCAAGAGTATACAAAGGTTAAATAATTAAAATGCATATTTTTCCACCATGTCACCGTCCACTACACTTTCTTCCTGTGAGTCATCGTCTGAGTCAGTCCTATTTAATAATGGCATCTGGACCCGATCTCCTGGCATTACAACTCCTATCCACCTCAATATCATAGCCTTAGCACAAGTCAATAACAGAGTACAAAAGCAAAACATAACACACACAGATAACAAAGCTGCTCCCAATAATTGCACTAACAATGCTCCCATTGGACCAAATTTCTCAAGCAACCATGCATTAACAGACCAACCAGCGCCTTGTGATGGACCAAAAGCATCCCTAATATTTTTCAATGCCTCTATAGCATTAGTAACATTGTCAGTACTATCAGGAATCAATGTATAACAGGCATCCCCTGTCAAATTTAAAGCTACACATAATCCACCTTGTTTAGCCAAAATATAATCTAAAGCCTTGTCATGCTTCAGCAATGTTAATCTATGACTTTTTTGTGTATTGGACAAAAACTCAAAACCTTTAATTGTTTAATTAGCAAAGCCTTGCAAAGTGTATGTAATGTTATCTATATGATCTGCTAAAAATGTCACCCCATACCAGGGAAATAATCCTATCCCTATCTCCTATAATAATCCTCCAAAGATAAGCATCCAAATTGTGAAACTGTGCCATCTCCCTTTTCCGTCTCTTTGATTTGACAACATTAGAAGGCTCACTCTTCTGAAGCGTATAAACCTCATACGGAAGCTTCAATGTTGCCATATAACAGCAACCTATCCAGCCATAAGGCAGAAATATATTTGCCTTATCTCCACAGACCCACCAAATATCTTTAAAATTACCTATAGTCACATTTCCTGGCAATGGTTCATGCTCTGCAGAGTTCTACTTTGCTTGAGGTGTGGTACCTGGAAAGTCACTTCAAACAAACCATCCCTCATTTTATGTTTACTTAAATCTAATTGTATCACGTAATTGTTGCATTCTAATAACCCCATAACCATTCCTGAACCCCCATGTGTATTATTTGAACAAATGCATTCGTCTGCCTTAACAGCAGTTACTTCCATTGCATCCGGCATTGCTGACTGCACATCTTCTTGCTGATCTAATATGTTTACATATCGAATATCCTTCATCCAAGTACAATTACCTCCAGATTGAAACAAAAACCTAGATATAGCCATCTGTGCTTCAATAGTAGTCTGCTGCTTATATAATAGCCAAGATAATGCATAAAACTGACATTCTGAAAGCAATGGTTCTGGAATTGCTTCTAAAATTGAAGACCAAGTTCCCGGTGCTGGGACTTTCACTACACACGGACCCTTTCTATGGTAACCCACCCTTACGGAATGAGTTATCTGCTGAAACCATAAATTCCTATTTATCCATGGATCTGCTGTTTGTAATACCTGAGAATCAAAGCCATATGCCTTCCACTTAGTATCTCTCTTCCGAACTGCACGGTAATGGTCAGTCATGTCAGTCAGTGTCCTATCAAAATCTTCCTGCTGGTCAGTTAAATTTGTCATACTAATAGATGATCCCCAGTCATTTTCTGCCCTCAATTTATAACTAAGTTCAGAAATCTCATTACTTCTATTCATGCTCGTTTCTAGTTGTATTATGGGCTTTTGAGTTATATTCACTGCCTGTTCCACTACTTTAGAAGTTATGTTAGCAGGTGACAGTGTTGTCCCTGTAGTATTAGCCACATTACCCTTTGTTCCATCCCTCCTTGTACTTTTTCCAAAAATGGCTGACGTGTATGTTGTCACCTGTGCTGTAGTAACATTAATTCCCTTCTCTGTTGTAACTACAATAGTAGGCTGAACTGTTGTAGTAGTATTCTTAAAAATATCCAAAGCTACAATATGCTGCTTTATTTGTGAACCATTTTGCCTTGGAGTGGTTAGTGTAGGAAATTGATTCTGAGGTTTTGCAGTAATAGTTGGACTTAAACTTTTTATCACCACCAACACTCAACGAGTTATATACCTAGCTTGCCATACATTCATAAGCGGCATAAATCTAAAATTAGGCTCCAAATACGTACATATGTATTCTCCTTGGTCTTCTTGGGTTACATTACGCATTAGAATTGAACAATCACCCCATACTTTAAACCATCTCATGTCATTATACAAAACATACTTCCTTTGATCATGAGGTACACTTCACTTCAGGCCCTGCTGACACCAGTTCCTTACCACTACTATGTTGCCACCTTGGTGGATTATTACCTGCAGTATTAAACCTCCCACAGCTACAAGGCAGATAAACTGTCCTACCCAACTTAACTTTAATATCAGTTGTTTCAGGTGCTATTGTTGTTAACATGCTCTGAGTGTTCATAGTAGTTATGTGAGTTACATTTATACCCTTAATAGCAGTCAATACTGTCATAGTAGAGTTCCCTACGTCACGTCTGTCCTAAGTCTCATAACGTTTTGGTCTGACTCTTTTTCGAACTGGTCATGGGCTCCTATCTGAGTCTCTAGCTTCTCTTGCAACGGGATCACAGTTCTCTGTGTCGTTTGCTGCTCTGCATTTAACTGGAAGTGGTTCTGCTTGTTCTGGGACATATTGAAAGTTGATGTCTGCAAATCTTCTTTCGTGATCATTGTCTGCTGAGTTATTCCTGACAACATCAGCAATATGCACAGAGTCGTCAATCCCCTCCATAACTCGGACACTCTCTTCTTCTGGAACTTGACTTTGTGACTCCTGCTGTATCTCTTCCTCTGCATGGTCTGCCACATCTCCTTCCTGTGGGTGTGGTGCCTCATCTTTTGGAGCTTTAACACAATGTGACAAATGGTACCAGGTTGGAGACCCTTTAACCTGAACTGCAGTTCCTGTACAACTACTTCAAAAGGACCTTCATGGCGTTCATTATACCACTTTCTTCAAAACACCTTCACAAACACCTTGTCTCATGGTTGCACTGTGCTCTCCTTTTGCTCCTCCAGTCGCTCCTGCACCTCCTCTTTTCTTTGCCTGTCAGAAACGTATGTGGACAGTCTCTTATGTTGTTTGGCCATGTACTTTACATAGGCTCTCATGTCATCTTCTAAAAGGGCTAAGCTTGGACCCTTTCCACTTGTTCGAAAACAGGGCGTCTGCATTTGTCTTCCTGTAACCAACTCATGAGGTGTCATGTGTAAGTCACACAACTCACTTGAGCGACATACCATTAGTGCTAATGGAAGTGCTGCTACCCAATTTAGACCTGTATGCTGACAAATTTTGACAATTCGATTTTTCAAAACACCATTCATCCTCTCACAAATTGCCTGACTTTTTGGATGATAAACTGCACCAAGGCGCTGTGTAATTGATTTTTGCAAAATCAATTTTACTGTCCGATCCACAAACTCTTTTCCATTATCCGAAGAAATCTGATCTGGAAAACCAAACCTGCTTATAACTTCCCTACACAAAAACTTTGCAACAGATTGAGCATCCTTGTGTTTGGTTGGACAAGCTTCAGGACAACGTGAAAACCTGTCCACTACCACTAGCATACATCTCTTGCCTTCAACTGGTTTAAACATGTCAACAAAGTCCACAACTAACTCTCGCATAGGACCTTTTGGAGTCAGAAAATGTACCCAGGAGAACCATTACCCCCCTTCGAACATTGTTTCAGGCAAATTGTACACCTGCCAATGACATAATCAATTTGTTCAAGCAAATACGGTCCCCAAAAGCCATATTCCTTCATAATCTTTCTTCTTACCTCCCCCCTTGCAACATGGGCTAACCCATGTGCCTCCTGAATCATTAGACCTAACAGATCTGGGGGCGCTACTATGAGCCCCTCATGATTTCTCCATAAACCAGACTCATCTTGGGTGGCACCCCAATCTAACCACAACTGCTTATCAATGTCAGAAACCGCTTCCTGCATCAAAATTACATCTCTCAGAGTAATCTTGTCTTCCATGTCTACTTCATGAGTAACTAGAAACACTTTGCCTAGTTTACCTGCACCTGTAATGGCCTTAGCTGCCTCATCTGCTGCTCTATTGCCCTGCGAAATCCTAGAAGTATCTCTCTGATGAGCTGCACATTTTGTTATTGCTATTTCTTTGGGCTTCATCATTGCATGCAACAACTTCAATATTTGCTCATGATGTTTGATTGGAGTTCCATCTGTCCTTTTAAACCCCCGATTCTTCCACACTGCTCCGAACAAATGACACGTTCAAACTAAATGCGGAATCTGTATAAATGTTTACTCGCTTGCCTTCTGCCAACAAACATGCTTCTGTTAGCCCCACAAGTTCTGCTAATTGAGCAGATGCAGGCTGCGGTACTATTTCAGCCTTTTCAACAACAAAATCAGAGCCCTGGGCTCTCACTACTGCATAACCAGCACTTAATGTATCACCTACACGATAGCAGGATCCATCAGTCCAATATTCTACGTCTGCATTATGTAATGGGATGGCTTGCAAATCAGATCTAAACTTTGAGTATCGCTCTGCTTCTTGTACACAATCATGTGGCTCACCATCCTCTGGAGTCAGCAAAGTTTCAGCTGGGTTTGCTGTAACACACCTAACTAACGTGACATCCTCCTGTTCCAGGAGCCTATGATAATCTCTAAGCCTTGGCACTGTCAATGTATATTTTCCATGGTTCAAAAGATTCCTAACACTGTGATGGGTAAGAATTGTCACTGGATAGCCCATTGTGACAGCAGATGCCTTTTCATACATCAAATAAACACCCACTAGTGCCCTGTAGCACAATGGTAGCCCCAATTCTACTTCTGAAAACGCAGTAGAGTAGTACAAATTAGGTTGAGGACTAGTTCCTGTCCCTGTTGGCTGACAAAGAAGAGCACATGCATATTTACCTCCTGCGGATGTGGAGACATACAACAGAAATTTCTTAGAATAATCTGCAAGCGCTAGTGCAGGTGCTTCTTGTAGCCTCTTTTTAATTGTCTCAAACGACAATAGGCCCTCTTGTGTCCAGGAAAGTTGACAATGGAGTTTGGCATTCCCTGTGTCTTTAATCATAGCTCTCAATGCCCCCATTAACCTAGCATAATCCTCTATCCATGCTGAGGAATACCCAGTAATACCCAAAAAGTCATCATTTCCCTGACTGTCCTGGGCTATGGAACCTTACGAATTGCTTCAAGCTGTATGTCAGAAATACTTCTATGTCCCTGTGATATTGTCTGACCCAAATAAGTTACCTTCTCCTGACAATATTGTAACTTTTTCTGAGAGACTTTGTGACCTTTTTCTGCTAGTATTTGTAACAACTTAACTGAGTCTTCATGACAAATTGCTTTCGATGAACTGCAAATAGCGATATCATCTACATAAAAAATCACTTTACTTTGTATTGACAACTCTAATCCTGCCAAATCATCCTTCAAAACTTTATTGAAAATGTGAGGACTATGTTTAAATCCCTGTGGTAACCATTTATACTCATAGAACTGTCCATTGTACATAAATCCAAACAACCCTTGGCTTTCTACACTGAGTGGAACACTAAAATGCCCCACAAAAATCTAACACTGTAAAATGTGTTGCATCTGAAGGAATCTGATCTAATAAAGTATGTCGATCCGGCACTTCAGCTGGAAAATCAGCCACTACGTCATTCACTGCTCTCAGATCATGTACTAAGCGAAAAGAACCATCTGGTTTCTTCACAGGTAACAAAGGAGTGTTACTCTGAGGAGTCTGTGTTATCTTCAGAACATCAGCTTTCAGAAGACCTTCAATTTGTGGTCCAATCCCCTGAACAGCTTCTTCTGGCATCGGGTATTGATTCTTCCATGGAGTTTGACTTCAGGTCGGAGTTCAACTTTCACTGGTTGAGCTGATTTCACAAGTCCGATATCAGTACTATGTTGAGACCAGAGAGATTGTGGTACTTGTCGTAACATTTCCATCTTCAGAGAATCAGCTTCCACTTCAGCACTACATATTGATTCATGTGTCATCCGCACAGTTTGTGGTTGTCCTTTTCCTTGTGCAGCAATTATGATTTTCAAAAATCGCTGATCTTCACTCCTGCATATAGCCGGATTCTCTTGTAGAGGCGTGAACACAGCCTTCTCCACTTCCGACATCATATCTCCAAGATGTTTCTGGTCATAATTCTCAGAGACCAACAAAGTCACATGTGGGACACTGTGTTTAATGTCAAATTCTTCCTGTAAATAGTAATTTACGTCTATCTTCATAGCGGCACCTTGTGGTCCCAAAATGATACAACTTGACTGAAGTTGAACTTCCTTAGGTTGATGACTCAGCCAGTCTTCCGCATTTGATTTTGCAGCATCTTTGAAGTATTTGAGAGTACAGTGAAATGGATACTCTGGAAGCTTTGCATCAGGTAGGTTTGCTGTCAAAAACTTCTCCCACACTCTGGCTGGCTCCAAAAGTTCAGCACTTAAATTTCCAATCCAAAACACTGCAGACTCTCCTACTTCTTCTGTCATCATTAATTGATGGACAACATCATGTGGTATTTCCACCAGACAGCCGTCTGGCGTACATTTTATCGTACAGTTCAGTCTACATAAAGCATCTCGTCCTAGGAGTGCAATGGGTGTATGTTCTGATACCAAAATTGGTATTTTAGTCTTTTGATGTTTATAGCAGAGCTCAATTGGTTCTGTGAGAGGAATCAGCTGTTTTACTCCCTCAAACCCGACTGTCCGAATCCATTGTCCAGACATGGGGAGGTGTATAGCATCTTCAGGCCGAATACAGGTGAAAGCAGCTCCACTATCTGCTAAAACTTCCAATGGTCGATCATTTACTTTCACCTCTATTGTTGGATCACTCTCCGGCCCTATTGCTACCAGCTGACACCCCCCTTTCGAGTCTTCTGGGCACCCCTAGAATCCTGGTTCCGGACCCCTCATTGGGTTCACCGGTTCTTGCTTGACCTCTGAATCCTCCTCTTTGATTTCCTCTAAAATTCCTCTGAAATTTCCTACTGGTCCGTTGCACTCACGAGCAAAGTGGCCTAACTGTCCACAATTGTAGCACACTTCTGTAGACTGTTGAAAATATGGATCAAATCGTCCTCCTCGACCTCTATTCATGTTTCCTCTGCTCCTTCCTCTCCACGTCTGGCCTTGTCCATAAAATGGTTGTGTCCAGGAGGAGACTGGAATCTCCATTGATGGTTGAATTGGTGTCTGTGTTGATTGAGGTTGAGGTTGTAATACCTGCTGAGGTTGCGGAGCTTGAGACTGTATCACCAAAGCTTGTTTTTTCTCTTTGGTTTTGGAATCCACCAATTGTATTTGGTTCAGCTTTCTTAGGGTGTCTTGATCTTGTTCTTTTCGATACAATTCCACTTGATGCGAAATATGATCCGTGTAGATGCCTTTTGCCATACTTCCAAGGCCAACCACCTCTGCCAGTTTAGTTCTCACTGGTAATGGCAGCCCCTTCTGCAGCTTGGCTCTCAAAATCGACTGCTCCATTTGGTTCAGATCTGGATCATTTCCTGTAACATTTCTCCAAACTTGATGGGCTCTTGACACATAAGCTCAGGGATTTTCTTCTTCTCCCAATGGGTCAATTATAATATTATCAGGATGTACATTTGTTGGAAACATATTTCTCAATGTTCTCCACATTTGCCATCTAACAGCCGAAAACAGCTCTGAATCGTTCACAGCAGTCGCTATGTATCTGGTCAGTCCAGCTGTCTGTAGAATCTCTTCCATGGCTGGAACCCACAGGAGATTTGCCAAAAGTCGCTTGACATCTCCCACTGCTGGGTGTGTCCCCACCATAATCTCTTCCAATTTTGAAATCCAAGGATGTGCTACATCTTGAAGAGTAGGCAGTTTCTCAAGTACATCTGACAAGTCAGTGTTCTGCCATGGCTTATATTCCAAATTCTGTCCTCGAACAATCACTGGACACATCTTCTCAGGTGTCTTCCCTTTTCTTGAGTATTGTCTATCCACCTTCTGTCCTACATGCCTCAGATCCTTTCTTCGTATCTCCAACTCCTCTATTCGATTTTCCAATGTTCTTTGGCTCTCTGGGTGACTTGCTTCATCCAAACATGAAAGACATTGGTCTATTTTTCTTTCCACTTCACTTATAGCCCTTCGTCTACTTTCCTAGGGAAAATCTTTACTTCCTGAATCTTCATCACTGTCTCCGTGCTCACTTTCAGTAGAACTTTCAACTTCTGTAGGGTAGTCCTTCTTTCCTATCTTATCTCCTCTTCTTTCTGCAGTAGCCAAAATTCTTCTGATTACTGAACTGTATCCACCCCTTTTTTCTCCCCATTACTTTGTTCCTCTTCTTCTTCATCTCTTGTCCTTCTGATCCTTAGTCCACCTATTGTTGTCAGATGTTGTTGTCAGATGTGTGGTTTTCTTCTTGGATTTTGGATACATCTTGATGGTTGTTTCTGCACGTCCTGCTTCTATCACTTGATCATCTTCATTTTTGATGTGGTAATCACCCTGTTGACTAATCACTGGGAGTTGAGGATAGATCTCCTCAAAGTTCACCTGCTTCTCATAAGGTGGGGGTTTCTTCACCGGATCCACATGTGAAAAAGGTACATTGACTTCTGTCATCTGTTTTTCTATTACTTTAGCATGTTGTCCTATTTCTTCTACACCTTTCTCTCTCTTCTCCTTAGCTGCTTTAATCATTTTCTGTCCCTCAGCTTCAAACAATTGAAGAATCCCAAGCTCCATTTTCCTCTTTTCCTTGCGCCTCTCACCTTTCTTCCCTGTCTTTTGCCCCGCTTTATGTGTAGAGATAAGCACTCGTATCACACTAATTACATCTGGATTAAGAGTCCCTTCCTGAGGCCACGGCTGATCAATGGCATGCCATCGTTGATTCCACTTTTTAGACACTTTTGCAATACCTTTAATTAATAGATTATTCTTTTTAACCACATCAACCGGAGTGATTTTTGACATTAATATGGTTCTTTAATTGACCTTCTTTTAATTTGTAATGTATTTACCCTAATAAACAAAAATCAAAATAAATTTATCAAAATCTGAAAGTTAGAATATATACTAGTGTCACACTTCTATCCCACACTAAGTCCCCTTACCACTGATGAGCATAACAAAAACAAGAAACTATCCAGCACTTATGAAATCTAAACATCAAATGTGTGTAACTATTATAATTACTCACAATGCTTGCATATATGATCCTAATGAAAATTCTTATTAACAAGCTCCTGTAAGATCACTTTCTGAAAGATTACCCTTAATTACTTGTAGGCCAATAGTAAAAACTAAACCCAATGTGTATGTATTAACCCACAAATTAAATAAATGATTGCATTTATCATCAATACTATTCACAACTTTGTGTCTATAAAAAATTAAAAGCAGGTGTGAATCTTTTATAGAGTTTGTGAATTAGGAAACAGTACCCTGAGTTGTTTTTGAAGCTCTTCAGGCTTTTCTGTTTGTCGGCTCAGGTCTGCTGCAGCCCCTGGGGACGGCCCCCCAAACTCCCTTTCGGTTCTCTCACATCCCAAACAGACATGAAAAAAAAAAAAAAAACAAGACAGTGATTACTTTCCAAGTTCAAAACCCATAAACCATCTGGTATGAGCTCATGTTATGTTTTCCTAAGGAATGTTCTAATAGCTATACCAGTTTGCCTAATGACCTGTCACCCCAGTTTAATGTACAGCATACATAAGCTGACAAATTACTCCATTCATAACAATATGGACTCAAGCAATCACCCAAACTTCACATAGATCTCATTACATCCTGTTTAAACCGGCAGAACTTGACTCTCCAGTCCATCACCAGGCTACAAAAACATTCCAGACCAAAATCCCACAGCACCTTCACTTATTTTTCTCTTGCGACCATATGTTCTTTGACATAGTAATTTACATTAGTTCAAGTTGAAAGCTTTAAGCTTCATCTACCAAACATCCCTAGAGACACATACATTACCCATGAAACCCAAACCATGACGCACAACCATTTCTACAAAGCCATATCACAAAGTTAAAACAGCCTCAGAAAAACACCACAGATATGACCCCAAATGCATTTATCAATGTCAACCAAATTCAGAAGGTACAGACACTCTGTATACAGCTCAAAGTACACACAGACACACCCTCATTTTAAGCACACACAAGCCTGCACATACGTTCAGCCAGCTGTACCCAATTATAATAATACACCTATTTTTCTACTCACGCTCAAAAATACATGAGTCTACACCCATATTTCATATTTATCTCCTAATCAACCCATTTCAACACATTATTAAACTCTCCAGTGGTGTTTTTAAAAATACCACTTTATACGTCCGACTTTTCTTTATTTACTTAATATTTATTTATCATGACAAGATACAGAGCTCATTCCAATATTCAAGTATTGGTTACTGTGTCTCTGACCTCATCTACATTTAAACTAAAAAAAAATAAGTCTGCTCATCTTTCAGTGGTTTATAAATATTACCTCATGATTCCTATATAAAATACACACACACCAGAGAATTTACATCACCTATACATATAAACCCTTATCCACTCATTTATTATCTATACCTCATATAGCATTAACACTACATTTACTCTTTATTATACCTATATATATATATTATCGGCCGTTTAAATACTAACAAAACACATAACATATACCATTCATTCTCTAACTTTGACAGTATTCAGGCACTATATACTATAATTTTGTCTTCAAAGCTATTTTATGTTTGATCAAAATAATGTGATTTTATCAGTACTTCACAAAAATCCATTGTTCCATTTGCCTCTCCCTCGCTTAAAGGTCGACATAACACCTTAAGTTTAACTCTTGCATTTTTATTATTCCACAAAAATCTTGTAATTAAACTATTGAGACGCTTAAAAAAGCATTGAGGAACAAAAATAGGGAGAGTCCTAAAAAGGTATAAAAATCTAGGAAGAATATTCATCTTTATACAGTTTACACATCCAATTAGTGAAATCGGCAATCGCTTCCATCTTTCCAGCTCTTGTTCTGTCCTGAGTGTAATTGAGGTTAAAAGTACGATTTAATTCAATAGATATGGTTATGCCCAAATAAGTGATGGTTCCAGGTATTTTTTCTGCTGCCAGATTAAGCGGCATGACAACACATTTTGATATGTTCACTTTGTAGCCAGATATCCGCCCATACTTAAGTAACGTCTCCAATAAACTAATAATTGATTTTTTAGGTTGGGTAATATACACTGCTCAAAAAAATAAAGGGAACACTCAAATAACACAATATAACTCCAAGTAAATCAAACTTCTGTGAAATTAAACTGTCCACTTAGGAAGCAACACTGATTGACAATCAATTTCACCTGCTGTTGTGCAAATGGAATAGACAACAGGTGGAAATTATTGGCAATTAGCAAGACACAGTCAATAAAGGAGTGGTTCTGCAGGTGGGGACCACAGACCACGTCTCAGAACCTATGCTGTCTGGCTGATGTTTTGGTCAGTTTTGAATGTTAGTGGTTCTTTCACACTCGTGGTAGCATGAGACGGACTCTACAACCCACACAAGTGGCTCAGGTAGTGCAGCTCATCCAGGATGGCACATCAATGTGGCTGGAGTGTGTCAGCAGTTCCTGCAAGATGAAGGCATTGAAGCTATGGACTGGCCCGCCCGTTCCCCAGACCTGAATCCGATTGAGCACATCTGGGACATCATGTCTTGCTCCATCCACCAACGTCACGTTGCACCACAGACTGTCCAGAAGTTGGCGGATGCTTTAGTCCAGGTCTGGGAGGAGATCCCTCAGGAGACCATCCGCCACCTCATCAGGAGCATGCCCAGGCGTTGTAGGGAGGTCATACAGGCACGTGGAGGCCACACACAATACTGAGCCTCATTTTGACTTGTTTTAAGGACATTACATTAAAGTTGGATCAGCCTGTAGTGTGTTTTTTCACTTTAATTTTGTGTGTGGCTCCAAATCCAGGCCTCCATTGGTTAGTAAATTTTATTTCCATTGATGATTTTTGTGTGATTTTGTTGTCAGCACATTCAACTTTGTACAGAACAAAGTATTCAATGAGAATATTTCATTCATTCAGATCTAGGATGTGTTATTTGAGTGTTCCCTTTATTTTTTTGAGCAGTGTATAACATAATGTCATCCGCAAATAGTGATATTATGTGCTTCTTGTCACCAACATGTACTCCATGTATTGCTGAGTGTTTTCTAATAGCAATGGCTAAGGGCTCAATTGCAAGTGCAAATAGACCAGGAGAAAAGGGAAGAATGGGGATATATCATTATTAGTTTGGACACAGGCCATGGCGGTACAAAATCTTAATTAAATTTAGAAATTTTTTGCCAAAATTCATTTTCTTAAGTACTAGGTTTAAATAGTTCCACTCAACTCGGTCAAATGCTTTTTCAGCATCTAGAGAAACTGGTTCTTTAACATGTTTAGCATGGTGTAGAATATTGTAGAATCTTCTAATATTGTCCGTGCCAGAACTCTGAGAAATAAAGCCTGTTTGATCCTGAGCCACTATTTCTGGTAGGACTCCTGACAATCTTTTAGAAATTACTTTTGTTAAGATTTTGTAGTCAGTATTTAACAATGATATAGGTCTGTATAAGCCACACAGCTTTGCATCCTTCCCTGGTTTCAGAATTACAATAATTAATGCTTGCTCTAGTGTTTCTGGGAGTTTTCCATCTTCATATATTTTTTTATACATATCCATCATAGGGTTAATCAGTTTGGGCAAAAACTTTTTTATATAAATCTATAGAGAAACCATCTAGTCCTGGTGATTTTCCTGCCGGTAGACTCGCAATAGCTTCTTTTATTTCTTCCTGTGTAATGTTCATATCTAAATCCTCTTGTTCCTGGTCTGTTATCTTTGGGACCTCAATGCTATCAAGAAAAAAATCTATTTCAGCTGTATTACTGTCCTGAGAGGTATAGAGAGATCTGTAATATGCTTCAAATGTTGAGTTAATTATATTAGGGTCTTTAGTGACTGCATCATTTGTAAGCTTAATAGCAGTAATTGACCTTTGAGCCTCCTCCCTTCGAATCTGCCAAGCTAACAACTTCCCTGCCTTGTCTCCATGCTCGTAGTATTGGGCTTTACTTCTGAGAAGGGCATTTTCAGCTTCCCGAGTGATGAGAATATTATATTCTAGTCGTTTGGTATTAAGTAGTTGTAAAATCTTTTCATCTTTGGTAATGCTGTGAGTCTCTTCCAGTTTCCTAATGTCTAGTTCTATGGAATGCAAGCATGCTATGTCATTTTTCTGCCTATGCGTTGAATAAGAAATGATCAGACCTCTCAGATATGCTTTCATAGATTCCCAGATAGTTACCGGAGATGCAGAACCCTTATTTATGTTTATAAAAGTATCTATGTTAATATAAATAAAATTCACAAATTCTGGATCATTAAGAAGGTGGGCGTTAAATCGCCATCGTTTGGGTCCAGCTGGCACATATCTGTCGTCCATTAAGAGTAGTACAGGTGAGTGATCTGAAATAGTTCTAGCCAAGTATTCACATGATATTACTCTAGGTTCACTCCCTGTATGTATAAGAAAAAGGTCAATTCTGGAATAACTATTGTGTTTATGTGAATAAAAAGAATATTCTTGATTGTTTCTCTCCATATATCTATAAGATTATGACTCAACATTTCTTTCTTTAGAGTTAGGGATGTCTGAGTTGTTGATCTATCACGAGTATCTAACACTAGATTCATATCACCTCCAATAATTAGCTCTGAGGATGCATATGTTAGTTTTAAAAAAAGGTCTAGAAAAAACTGTGGCTCATCATAGTTAGGACCATAGATATTTACTAAAACACGGGGTCTTGGCCCATAAATCCTCTAACTATTACAAAACGCCCACTTGTGTCTTTAACAGTATTTTCAGCCTGAAATGAGACCTTTTTATTTACCAGAATGGCCACTCCTCTTGATTGAGATGTAAAGGACGAGAAAAACATTTGCCCTGGCCAGTACCTTCCAAGTTTTTTATGTTCCTCGTTAGTTAAGTGGGTCTCTTGTAGAAAGGCAACATCAACATTTCGTTGCTTAATATAATTCAGCACTTTCCTGCATTTTGAGACGTTATTCAAGCCGTTGACATTCCATGACAAATATCTATGCCCTGATGCTATTACTAATTTCAATTTCGTTATCACAAAATGTGTTGAAGCTAGTCACTATACCTATTAAGCAGTAATTGTATATCAAATAATTGAGCAGATGTACCTTATTACCTATTAGCCAGTAGCGGGGCATAACTAAACTGCAAGAAAGAAGAAGAAGAAAAAAAAAACATGCCCTTCCACCCCATGAGTCTACCTTTTCCCGAACAAACCGTAGACCCGTTAATTTACCACCAATACACACTCAGGTGAACGATCTAAGTTCCGTCACCAATATCGATCAAAGCTCTGCATAGAAATGAAACCAAGCAGCAGTCAAGTTTTTTAAGAAACAAAATAGCCTTCCTTCCTCGGAGCAGAATCGTAGGCTGAGATTAGTGTTAATCAGCACTGGGTCGGCCAGTCAAATGCCATAGACTGTGTATGTCTAGACAAATAACGTTACCTCACGTTTGTGAAGATGAATTTCCCTGGAAAAGCTGTGGATGATGTTGCCGAAGGTAGTTTTCCGCTGATGTCCGAGATGAGAAATTGCGGCGTGCCTCTGCAAAATTCACCCTGAGAGTAGCCGGGTGAAGCACACTGTATGTGATGCCGTGATCTCTCAGTAGTCTTTTGGTGTCGTTGAACGCTCTTTTCCTCTTGTATAGCGCTGTGGATACGTACCTGAAGATCATAATGTTGGAGTTGCCAAATTTCAGTTCGCCTTTTTCTCGGGCCGCTTGAAGAATTATCTCTGTGTGCCTGTAGCGAAGAAAACGAGCTACCAGCGCCCGTGGTCTCTCGTGTTCAGCAGGTCGCGGTTGGAGACTACGGTGGCACCTTTCTATTTCAAAGGAACTTGCTTGTTCATCGCGGAGGTTTAGGATTTTTGGTAGCCACTCTCGCTCCATCTTTGCCTTCAACACCTTCAGGGAATCCCACCAGACGTAAGTTTTTGCGTCTCGCTCTGTTTTCCATGTCATCCATTTTCTCTTTCAGCTCCTCGATTTGCTTGTCACGGTCTTTATTAGCATTAGCTAGCTCTGCACGTAGGTCCACTATGGCAGTTTCGCATTCAGCTTGCTTTCCCGAAAGTTCTTGCAACTTGAGATTAATGGCAGCTTGATCTGTGTGGATTCTTTCGATAATGTTGCCGAGTTTGCCAAGTCTGTTGTCTACCATATCCTGAATTTTCGAGAATCCCTTTTCCATTTCAGAGATGAACCATGGCGGTGGTGAGCTGCTCTCCTCTTTAGCCAGGTTGTGTTCCTCTGCTGAGCCTACCTCCTTCTTTTTCGTTGGCATTTTCCAGTCTCAAATGAGAGCGTTAAAATCCAAAGTGTTTAAGCTCCGTTGGAAACAAAATTAAGGAAGGTTGCGAAGGTTAACAGGGTTTTTTTTACAGAAAGTGTCGCAGAGCCGACCGTGGCGTGTCTGTTCTCTACGCCGCCATAACCGGAAGCCCCTTCTTCTTCTTTTGACGTCATTTCTATTTCTCTTTTTTTTACTCTTCACTTTTACTTTAACTTGTTCTCTTTTACTTCTTTACTACAGTTACACCCCTTTTTAATGAAATACTTTTTTACCCCAATTTAGAACGGTGCATCCTCCCTACATCTACACAGCAAAATCTAACTACACAGGACTCAATCACAATGCAACCAAATAGTAACAGCCCACAGCTTCAAACAAACAAACCAGCACCCCAAATCATGTGAGAAATGCTCACTGTATTTGCTGGCTTGGAGCGGGAGTCGGCGTGCTGAAGCTGTGACGTCACAGATGGCAGTCACGGTCCCTGTTCCGGGCGCCAGATTTTGTCGTTTACCGCTGTCTCTTTGCTGTGAAGATGCTTGAAGATGAGGATGAAGACACCGCAGACATTGCCTTAAGTGTAATACAATTATTTATTACAAAGACTAAGGCTGTGACTGAAATGGCTCCCTACTCCCTCATTAGTGTTGCGCTATGTAGGGAGATACTAAAGTTCACTAATTAGTGGTAAAACAGAAGTGAATTCGGACACTAACTCATCATTATCATGCGCCAGCACCGGTCGCATAAACACACACAGGTGAGAGAGGGGTTGAGCCGTGTTTAAAACTCCATAAACACACTGAACTGAGCTCTGAATTAAAGATAGTGAAGCTCTGAGCTGATCATGAAGTTATTCATCTGTTTGTTATATTTACGCTGTTTAAAAGATGATCCTCACATTACTGAAATACATGAAGAAAACCTTAAAAATAGCAGCGTACACCGGCTCGCATTATTGCCAGATTGGGTGGTTTCATGCAATAGTGCCCTAACTAGTAAATAGGGAGCCATTTCGGTCACAGCTTCAGACGATATCTACAAGGCTTCCCAGGCCAGCCTTGGAGAGAGATGTTTCCAATCCGATGTCCTTGTTCTCTCTCCCAGTCAACTTTTTGGGAACCCTTTTATAGGTCTGTGGTACACATCTGGAAACACTTAAACCTACATAGCCATACATAGCCATAGACAGTCATAGGCGGAGTCTACAGTACATGCATTAGTGAAAGAGTATAAAGAGAAATATAAAGAGAATATAAAGAAAATACATATGCTGAAAATATACGTCAGTGGCTCCTGATTTTAATGCTCCATTCAAGCTGGCTATGGATGCATGTAATGCGGGCGTAGGTGCAGTATTACTCCTGTCAGATGAGTCAGGAGTGGACAGGCCAGTTCAAAAAGGCTTAACAAGCATCAGAGAGCTTATTCTATCATAGAGAAGGAGGCGTTAGAACTGGTTTTAGCCATTTGCCACTTTGAAGTTTGTGTCCAGTGTTGCAAGTGATGTGTCTCACCTTTTTAGCAAAAACATTGAACCAGAGAGTATTCATACCGAACTTAGTTCTACAGCCAAAACGACAATGTGATTGCAGACACACTGTTTAGGATGTCAATAGTAACTTTAGATGGGATAGACAATAGTTAGGAGGTAAGGAGTTAACATCCTGCATAGTAGCAGGATGTTAAGAAAGTAGGCCACATGGTTAGGGACAAACACTAATTTTACACAGGAGTACAGATGATGTCACTTACCTGTGACCAATAAAGTGTTTGCTTTGCCTCATGGCGGGGGACTGGGTTTTAGTGACATGTATGGACGCTGCAGCTTGTGATTCCCTACCAGTGTAAATCCTTTTTCTAACTAACGTTATATATGAGTTTGTTTTTTCCTCCACTAACTAAAGCTGTTGAAGGACGGGTGTTGACGACAGTGCTTGTAAGAGCCACAATTCGGAAAGAAACAACAGAATTATAATTTTTGCTATGTTTGCAATGATAAGTATTGTGTGCCTCTCTAGGGGGCAGTAGGGTGTTGTGTAAGGCTCATCAGTTGGAAGCTGCAAGAGCTCAGGGCAACACAGGTTTTTGACCATGTGATTGTGGATTGTTTTTGTTAGAGTTTAGTAAATGTTTTTTAACCAAATTCAAGCCTTCTGTCACGCACATTCAAATCAGTGACTCCTGCAGTTCAGTTGTGGTACAAAAATGGAACTTTTAGATGGAGTGCCACTACAGTGCTGGCCAACTATAACATCGTAAAATAAAATGCTGTTGAGTCAGAACCGAAGGAGCTGGCCACAGGTAAGCTGACTTCTCTCTGTGGCTCCAGACCCTTAGGTAAACACTCTTAGACATAGCTTAGAACTGATATTCACGTTAGAGCTTACATCGGGCCCAAAAAACCCGACCCGACCCAGCCCGAGCCCGTGCACGTTCTGCCCAAGCCAAACCAACCCGAACCATGAATTGCCATTATGAGCCCGAGCCCGCCCTGCCCCATAAACTGGCTGTTTTCGGGCTGATTGAATGAGCGAAATATAATCAGAATAATGTTAATTAACACTGTAACATAGAAGCATAGCAAATATTATTTATTTAAAGGTCACCTTCCGTCGTTTTTTCTTTCATTTTAAAATGTCTAGTTGTGGTCTCTAGTATGAATGAATGACATGTGAGCCGTTTTTGTAAAAAAAAATGTGCTCAGGTGTCTCTGTATAACTCTTTTTTAATGGACTGTTTTAGGGGTGTGTCCAAAATGACCGGATTCCAGCTTTGCTCATGAATATTCATACATGCAAACAGCATGCAAATATCTCTCCTCTGATTGGCTAGGAGCACTGCGACGCCCCTCCGCCGCTCTGCCGCTCACTGCCTCCCACCTCCTAACTGATGAGCGGTGATGTTGCGTCGCTTCAGCTCCGCCTCTGGGAGTTTCTCGAGCCAAGGTGGGCTGGTCTGTGAGTTTCTGCCTACGTAGAAATTCACCCGTTTTTCGGAGGGGGGAGGGGGGATTTCTTTGCTTAGCTCCTGCAGACAATGGGGGCTGCAAAACAGTTTAATGTGCAGGTGTACACATTCAACTCGGAGAGACCTACTGTATTCCACAAAAAAACAAGAAAAATCGGATTTTCGCGGAAGGTGACCTTTAAAATGATTTTTAGAACAGCTAAACACAGTGCTGCAAGTCAAACGCGGAGGCTACGTGATTATAACATTTTTTTATTATAGTTTAATTTAATTTTGTTTTTATTTTTTCTCCTACAGTTCAGTATGTTTTAATTCGTTTTTAGAGTGGGCTTGCTAGTTTTTATTAGTTTTCACACATCTTACCAGCGAGATCAATCTAAGAAACGAGAGAAAGAGAGAGAGAGAGAGAGATTTGCGTGTTCTGGTATGAGCTACTCACAGGTAAATGTTCTTACATACTGTATCTCTTGTTTCTCTTTCATCTGCCTGGCGCTCATATTCTAATCCCATACATAATTCAGCAGTTTCTCAGTGTTTTCTGTCGTATTTTGCGGCTAGCGTGAGCGCTTTACGCGAGAACAAATGCCACAGGTCGGGTTCGGGCAGAGAATCTAAGCTCTAATTCACGTCTCTTACACCACACAGGATTTAAGTTACACATTATGAGCTTACCATTACTATTGTTTCCTCTAGACAAGTAGATTAGTTTAGCATTGCTGGCAAGCTAGTAGATAAGTCAGGTTCTGCAATCTAGGTTACTGCAACTTGCCCTTCTGCACCTGCTAGACCAAGATTCTTCTCTTTCAATTTACCAGCTCAGTAACAAGCCCTTTCAGAGTTGCAGAGTTGTTGAAAGCAAATAAAGGTGTCAAAAATATTCACATTTTACCTTCACTATTTTTAAAATGTAAGGAGTAGAAACTACAAATAATTGTGTGACAACGTAAGAAATAGAAGTAAAAAGTCATTAGTTCTGCTCTACCTCCTCCTGTCTCCCCTGCTTTACCTCATCCAGTCTCTGCTTCTCTACCTCCTTCAGCCTGTCCTGCTCTACCTCCTCCTGTCTCCTCTTCTTTACCTTCTTCTGTCTCCTCTGCTCTACCTCCTCCTGTCTCCTCTGCTTTACCTTCTTCTGTCTCCTCTGCTTTACCTCCTCCTGTCTCCTCTGCTTTACCTCCTCCTGTCTCCTCTGCTTTACCTCCTCCTGTCTCCTCTGCTTTACCTCCTCCTGTCTCCTCTGCTTTACCTCCTCCTGTCTCCTCTGCTTTACCTTCTTCTGTCTCCTCTGCTTTACCTCATCCAGTCTCTGCTTCTCCATCTCCTTCAGCTTGTCCTGCTCTACCTCCTCCTGTCTCTCCTGCTCTACCTCCTCCTGTCTCTTAGCAATCGGATTACTGGCTCAATCGGAATACAGCACGTCCATGTAAACACCTCAATCGGAATAGAGTAGTCCGATTGAAGCCATTCCGAATACAATTTCAATCCGATCGAACGAGGTGGATAATCCTTTAAATAATCCGATACAAAGAAGAATAACAGCCTTGTAAACACCTGTACCCGATTACCTCCCCAATCGGAATGTTTAAGTACATCTGCGCATGTGCCACAGCGTTTTAGAGCCACTCTTAAAAATAAAACCAGTTCACTTCGAGATTAAAGTTCTAATATTAGGAGAGGAGATATTCTTAGTATTTTAGATATATTTATTTCTTACTGCTTAAGCTGTAGTTTAGGAGTGGAGCAGAGGGAAACAAGCGCTCATGAGCTGTTACATATCACCATCAGTTATCTACATTTATAACCTGCTGATTATTAATGCTGTAATGTTACAGTTACTGTACATAATATAGTGTTTAGATTTTCCCGTGGTAGCCTCCCAGAAGAGCGAGCGCTCCTGCACGGAGATTTTCGTTCCTTTAATAATAATAATAATAATAATAATAATAATAGTAATATTAATAGTAAACTGTATTTATAAAGCACTTTTCATACATTAAAATTCAGCTTAATTTTCTGTACATACAGAGAGGTAATAAAGTAAAAAAGGAAAAGGAAAAAACACAATAAACTATGTGACTATGATATCAAAATAAATCAATTAAAATAAAAAGTAACAAAAATGTAAATCAATACATATGTCGATGTATAATAATACAAACACAAATTATTAAAACAAAGTTTATTAAAAAATGTCTTCAGACACTTTTTGAAACTGTTTACAAATGCTGCTTGCCTGATCTCAACTGGTAAACTGTTTCATTTCTTTGCTGCATAAAAACAAAAAGCTGCTTCTTCTCTTCTTATCTGTAACACTATATAAAATACACTGTATAAAATTATAATAGCTGGTCTAAAATAATTATATTACAATGTTTTACAATGTTTTTTTTCTTTGGTCGCAAACCCCGATCTAAAAGGCAGCCGAAATGTCTCCCATGAGGCTTCTCGTGGCTACTGAGACGACACCCACCACGGAAAAATCTGCACACTGTGCGTGCCCCGCTCTTAAACTGCCGCTCACGCAGTTACAGCTACATTTCACTCAAAATACTACCACTTTATTCTCGTAATATTAATTGCCTGAATTTTTTAGATAAAGCTGTGCAGTATATTTAGCAGACTGGAGAGCAGACGACGATAGAAAGCTCATTGCAACCAGACGAGGCTTGAGACTCGACTTGGATTCGTGACCAAAGACTTGTGATCATCTCTGATACCAACTGTAAACTCGGGAAAACATAGTCAGTTATCCAGTTGCTGTTAGTCAGCTCACGCTGGCTGACATCACCTGATGCTCGTTGTCATGGTTACGAGTACACTAAGCGATACCACACATACGCGTCATGTTTGATCGGATTATTTATAGCGTGCACATAAACAGAGAGTTTACTCAGTCTATTGGGGAAAGAGTACATATAAACCTAGAATCTGAATGAATTCATTCGGATTGAAGGAAAGCTTTGCATGTAAACATAGCCACTGTGATCTTACTGTGAACTACAAATGAACAGAAGTCAGGTTAGATCAGTGTTTCTCAACCCTGTTCCTGCATATTCTACTGCATATCCCCACTGTTCTGCATATTCTAGAGCTTTCTCTGCTTTGAAGGCACTTAATAAAGTAAGTGGTGGTATGATGTGTGTAATGCACTGCTCGATATACATAATGATTGATTTGTGGTCAATAAGGAATTTGAACAGGTAATGTCAATAAAGGATTGTTTATTAGCTGATTAGTTGGATCCGCTGGATACACAATGTTACTTGGAGGCATGCAGAGGTCTTCACAGGACTGGGTGAATTTCCCGTGGTACACCATATACACATTGATCCAACAGTCACACCGGTGATCTATGCAAGCAGAAATGTGCCGCTCTCTAATATGGAACCATTAAAAAAGACATTGAAACAACTACAAGAAAGAAAAGTGATCACACCAGTTAATGAGCCAACTGAATGGTTTAACAGCCTAGTGGCTACGAAGAAGAAAAATGGTATGCTTAGGGTGTGTTTGGACCCTTGCGATCTGAGTCAAGCAGTTAAACGTCAGCGAGCTGATGAAAATAAATTCAAAGCAGTTGTCAACATGCCAACCCCAGAGAACAAACAGAGTCTCCAACGTCTACTAGGAATGTCAAGCTTCAGTCACAGCTCCACTCAGACAATTACTAAAAAAGGACACGTGTGGCAATGGTGTCCTCACCACAGTGTGGTGCTGAAGTCTTTAAAAGACGCACTCACACAAACACCAGTGCTCAGGTACTATGATCACAAGCAGCCACTCACACTACGAGCAGACGGACTAGGAGCCTGTCTGCTGCAGGAAGGCTGCCGAGTGTGCTATGCCTCGCGTGCGCTCACAGACACAGAGAAGAGGTACGCGATTGAAAAAGAGTTGCTTGCCATAGTGTTCGCGGCCAAGAGATTTCACCAGTATGTCTATGGCAGAGTTGTGACTGTACAATCCGAACACAAGCCACTCTAAGTCATAATGCGCAAGCCTCTGAGCAAAGCACTAGCTTGACTTCAAGCAATGCTGTTACAACTACAAAGGTATGACCTACATGTCATGTACACACCAGGCAAGGACATGTACATCGCTGACACTTTATCATGTGCCACAGTAAGCAGTGGCAGTGATCAGGTAGAGGAAAATCCCTGCGACGAGACAGTTGTATATGCCTTGGAGGCTACAGATGCACTGAGTGAAGAAACACTCAGCGGATTGAAAGAGGCAACAGCTGCAGATAGCGGGTTACAAGCCTACAACACTACAAATATGAAAGGCTGGCCTACAAAGAAAAGCCTTGATTGATCATTACTCTGTTACTGGCCAATGCGGAACATCATCAGCATCCAAAATGACATCATTATGGTTGGTGAGAAAATTGTCATACCCCAGAGCTTCAGAAAATGATTTTGGAGAAACTACATCTCGCACACCAAGGAGTGCAGCGCACAAAAGCCAAAGCAAGGAAAATCCTCTACTGGCCCGGCATGGCATGAGACATAGAGGCAATGATTGAGAAATTTGCTCAATGTCAGCAGTTGCAACCCAAACAGCAGAGGGAGCTCATTCCTCATCAGATTCCAGAGCTGCCATGGATGAAAGTCGGAGCAGACATTTTCGAGCTGAAAGGTCAGTCATATCTCCTGCTGATTGATTATCTGACCAAATACCCGGAAGTGTTTAATTTGTCAGACACTACAGCTTCCACTGTGATTCAGAAAATGAAGTCCGCTTTTGCAAGGTACGGAATCCCCAAAGAGCTGGTAAGCAACCACGTTCCTTTTGCCAGCTATGAAATAAAATCATTTAATGTTTCAGGGGAGATTAAACTTACACACTTCAATCCAGGTTTTCCATCTTCAAATGGGCAGGTGGAGCGATCCATAAAGACAGTGAAACGTGCACTGAAGAAAGCAATGCAGACTAGCACTGACCCACAACTGGTGCTGTTGTCGCTGAGGAACATGCCAGTGACTGGACTGAACTTGTCACCTGCACAAATGTTAATGGGAAGAGTACTACGAAGCACACTCCCTTGTTCCAGTTCTGTGCTGACCACACCACAACATGTTCATTTAAAAAGATACAGGATCTGCAGCAACGTCAAGCATTATTATCACCATGCAAAACAGCTTCCTATCCTGAGCTCAGGTGACACTGTACACATGCAGACACGGCGAGGTAGGGAGCCTGCGGTTGTCATGCAGCAGAGAAATAAGCCACGCTCCTACACTGTGCAGACTCCAGCAGGTAGGATGCTCAGGAGGAATAGACGTCATCTGAGAAAGTTACACCCGAGTCTGTTCAAGGACTCTCGCTGTGAGGAACAGATTGACTCAGAAGTACAACTTTCTCCAGCACCTGCTTCAGACAAACCTCCGGATGACACACCACACAGTCCACCTCCTGCGGGCATGGACTATGCTCCTACATGCTACACTAGGTCGGGTAGGGCAGTCCGATGGCCTGCCAGGTATAGGGACTAATTTTGCGGACGTTGTGTTTACTTCTGTCCTTTCAAAGTAAAATGTAACAAAAGCTGTAACAAAATGTAACAAATGCAGACATGTTAAAGTAATGTCGTACTTTGAATTTGAGAAGCCTAAAGGCAAGTGTGGACAGTACACCTAGAAAGTAATACAGAAAAGTGTTTGGTGATGTTCTAGTCACTTGTTTACTAAAAGGTTATTTATAGTGTTTGGCAATATGCTTATTTAAAAAAATGTTCAGCTTGGGGTAAAGCACTCTAGTTAATGTATTAATCAGTTCAGAAGACTGTATTTGCGACTGTTTCTCTGGAAAAGAGGGATGTGGTGTATTCAAGCAACCACTCTGTGTTTGATTATGTGGGCACTGTGTTCTGTGATTGACTACTCGGGGCTGTGTTGTTGTTCTGTGAATTGAGCCGCCAAGTAAAGCAGTTGTACCGCACGCTCCCGTGTATTACTATACAGCTACAGTAACCCACAGCAGTTAACTATAAAGTAATATTGCAGACTCAAGGGCCACAAGAGGCAGCAATATCATTGATGTATATATTAAATAAAACTGGACCCAAGATTTAACCTTGTGGTACGCCTTTAGATACAGATATCAAATATGATTTTTAATTATTCAATGACATGCATTATTTTCTGTCAGTGACGTAGTTTTGGGTTCACTCCAGAGCAGATTCATCAAAGCCATTTCTAAATTCCTTAAATGAAGAGTGTGATCAACTGTGTCGAAAGCTTTTGTGAAGTCAATTAAAACAGCTGCACAATGTTTTTTCTTGTTCTTGTCTGAATAGAGATAGTTTAAACAAAAAATGTTGGGCAGTTTTGTGATTGGCCTATAATTATTCAACTCTATCGTCTCACCACCTTAATGCAGAGGAATAACATGAGATGTTTCCCCAGACCCTGGGAATTTTACAAGATAAAACTGAAAGATTAAAAACAAATTAAGTGTATTTTAAAATAATCAGGGATGCGAGACGCAATAAAAAGTGGTCCAGCCTATCTTCTCCAGTGTCTTTTTTTGTGGATTAATTTTAGCCAGGGCATTAGCAACTAAATATGGAGAAAATGCCTAAAGTGAGAAGAGACCATGTGTTTTAGAAACAGTAGAGTTGGAATCAGTTTTATTCAATAGGTTTATGCTATTTATATCAAAGCTGCAGCAAGAAATAAAAGTTCGGCGAGTCGAGTGGTCCAGCGGTCTAAAGCGCTGCCACTATGAGCGGGAGGTCGCAGGTTCGAACCCAGGCTCATGCAGCTTTGCCATCAAGCTACCGGCGTCAGAGGGAGCAAATTGGCCCTGCTCCCTCCGGGTGGGTAGATGGCGCTCTCTCCCCACATCACTCCTAGGGTGATGTCTGCAGCACAGGGCATCTGTGAGCTGATGTACCGGAACAGAGTCGCTGCGTTTTCCTCCAAGTGCGCTGGCTGCTCAGTAATGCTGCATCAGCAGCAGCTCGAAAAGAAGCGGTGGCTGACTTCCTCATCTTCAAGCATCTTCACAGCAAAGAGACAACAGTTACTTTTGGGTTATTCACCCCATAAAAAAAAGAACAAAAGAAATTAAATTATGTAATTACTATTATTATTAGAAAAATAATAAACAAAAATAAATTTAAAATGTTGACAAAAATATAATCTAACGAATTTCAAAAACTGGAAACGAAAAACTCCACACGACCAGAGAAAATGACTAAGACTTGTAATACTGAAAAAAACCCGGAAAAATAAAATACGCCTCTGGGGATGAAATTAAACAAACCAAACCACACTCAAGCTAAAAAGAGAGCTTAACGTCCTTAAAACGGAACTTGGCCTGTCCACGTCTGAAAAGAATATAACAATTCTCTCATTAACCTCTACAAATTCTACAAATATCTAATAATTAAAAAAAAAAAAACAGAGTAATATTCCTATCTGGAGTAAAGCTGTGGAACAGTGAAATGACGATGATAGGAAGAGATAAAGCTACAGAGAAACCGAATGAAGGCCTCAGACCCCGGCACAACACTACCACACAATCACTGAACTGATTAGAGCATGCAAATAATCGCAATTGAGCCTCACTTCATCACGCCAAACCACAGGTAAACCCACAGGCCCAGCGGCCAGAAGGTCAAGTTCACCAGAAAAAGGAGGGGTTAACCAGGGAAAACGACTTCCTAAACCTTCACACTACCCATTTTTATAGGGTTAGAGCGACCATCTAGTCATCAATCCATCCTTCCCTCCCTTGTGAATCACACGCAAACTTGCGCCTTTGTCTGTATGCGCAAAGTTTAAAATATATATATATTTTTTTACTTAAAAAGTTTATTGAGCGGCTAAAGTAACGTGCAGTAACGGGGTGTTACTGCACGCTTTCTGCTCCTCTAAGAGGGTGACGTCATCAAGTACACAGCTGTTCCACTTACACAACAACCGTCCCGCTTCCTCCCATTCTCGAGAGTCCGCACTCGCAATCCGAACTTTCCAAGTCCGTACTTGTCAAGTACAGGAGTCCAGACTTGTGTAGTTGTGTATTAAGAAATGGCCTGAGACTGTATTTGAGTCCCGAACATATTCGGGGGGATTATTCCAGAGTTAAGGCACTTTATAAGAGAAAGCTCTTCCTCCTGCAGAGCTCCTCTGAATTTTAGGAACTACTAAGAAACCAGCACCCTGAGATCTAAGTGATTGTGGTGGTTCAAGTCACTTAAGTTTAAGCCCAGAAGTGGCAGACCAAGAAAAATATCAGAAAGGCAGAGAAGAAGAATAGTCCAAAGAGCTGCAGCATCATCTTGCTGCAGATGGTGTCACTGTGTATCGGTCAACAATACAGCGCACTTTGCACAAGTGGTTGAGATCTAAGTGATTGAGGAGGTCTCGTAAATACTCAGGAGCGAGCCCGTGTAGGGCTTTATACATCAACAGGAGAATTTTATAGTCTATGCGGAATTTGACTGGAAGCCAGTGCAGTGCTGATAGGACTGGACTAATATAGTTACATTTTCTAGTTTTAGTAAGGACCCTGGCTGCAGCATTTTGAACTAGCTGAAGTTTATTTAAGTTACTGCAGGAACATCCAGACAGTAGCGCATTACAATAATCGAGCCATGAGGTAAAGAAGGCATGGACTAATTTTTCTGCGTCATGCAGGGATAGGGCATTTCTAATTAGATATGTGTTTATCGAATGCTAGATCTGAATCTATGACAACTCCAAGATTTTTAGCTGCTGAACCAGGTGTGACTGAGAAGTCGGCCAGATTTAGCATTAAGTCTGATGATTTATTTCTAGCAGCTTTGGGGCCTAATAGGAGAACTTCTGTTTTATCACTATTTAATAAGAGGAAGTTGTGCAACGTCCATGATTTTACATCTATTACACAATCCTCGATTTTCTTAACTCTCACTGTGTCATCAGGTTTGGCTGATATGAAGAGCTGCGTGTCATCTGCATAACAGTGAAAATTCACATCATGTTTTCTAATAACTTTGCCCAGTGGGAGCATATATAATGTAAATAATAACGGTCCTAATATAGAGCCTTGTGGAATTCCATATCTTACCTTGGTATAACTGGAAGACATATCATTTATTCTCACAAACTGATAACGATCGGTTAAGTGTGATTTAAACCATGCTGAGGCAGTTCCAGTTACACCGACCATTAACCTATAGGGCAGTAACCTGCAGTATCTCTCCAACATAAACTGTGGGTACAGCACTGGGTCAACATGATGTCTTTTTTTATTATTTTAGTAGCAATGGTATCTGCCAGAAGATCAGCAAACTTCACACGCTTTCTATCAGTCTCTTGTTAATCAGCCACTTATCCTGTTATCCTTCTTTCAGTCTGATGGGCAACCTTCTGTTCTGTGCCCTTTTTCAACACTTGTGACAAATCACTGTGTGAATGCAACAGAGTCCAAAAGCCAGAAGGACAAGCCATTCCCAGAAGAGTTTCCTGGACGTCGTCCAAATCCTTTCTACAAGAAGGCTGAAAAATTCCCTCCATCGAGTGAGGACGGAAAACATGGATATTTTCTAACATATCCATTGCGTAAGACTGAACTTTTAAACATCTGGGCATAGTTTAGATAAAGAACAGCATAGTTTAGATAAAGAACATTTTATCTTTAAACTTACTGTATTTTACATTTTACATAAATGTATTTTTATTTAAATCTGCAACTGTTTATATTCTAAACTAAAATCTGTGAGCAAACCAACTTGTACTTTTCTCTGCATGCAAATCTCTTTCTCTTTTCTAACACTGAAATACAGTTACTGTATTTCTCCCTTCTAAAAACTAGAACCCAGCAATAGCTTTAAAAACTGTCCATTAAACAGTCAGCTTCAGTCTTTGTTCTGGCTCAACAGAGACCACAACAAAGACCAGCTGAACTCAGTTACAGTGGAGACAGCACGCTCCATGTTTAAACTCAGCGGCATTATCCTTTGTTCACACACACCAGCGAAAACCCCCCTTCCGTCTCTATCTCGCGCACAATATTAATTAAAACTATAATATTTGTAAGGTGCAAGTAATTTTATGAGACTGATTAATTAATGAGATTTATGCCACCAGCACCTACATTACTTTGGTTTATACAACTTCGGGTGCCATGGGCGTGGTAGTGGGGGGAAAATGGACCCGACTACCCAGGGCCCGCATAGGGAGAAGGGCCCATTAAAATCCAGATTTTTTTTTTGTGTGATGCTTTTATTTCGAATTAATTGGGCCCTCCAATTAATTATTTATTAATTTCATCTTTCAAATATATTGATAACATCATCAACTGAGGGAATGAACTTTAGTCACAGTCCTCTCAACATATTGGATGTTCTGGTGGCCCCCTCTTGGAGGTGCAAAATGGTTTAGTCCGCCTGACAGCGACTGGCAACAGTGAGCAGCACAGATTGAATGACCTGGGGGCTAGAGACATCATGTTGCCCTAAAAACAGAAACCAGGTTATCAAAAAGAAATAAAGGAATGAGGGGAGGCAGCTGTTGATGGCTTTTTTCCCAAATGTGAACCGAGTTTGCTTGTTATGCAAAGTCCAATTAAAGTTAACATAGTCCTCTCCAGACATCTGGGGCCTCATGTACATATTTCACGCTCACGGTCAGTTGTACTGAATTTGATTTGAACGTGAGAAAGTGCGTTCCCCCACGGCCCTTTTGTTTTGGGCATATGCCTTTTTGTGCGTATGTATTGTGTTTTTTCATTTGGCGACACTTAGAGGCGATGCATTGAAATCACACCTATTAAGATATCATTTACGCACACATTGTAGTAAGCATTATTGGGTAAAATAAAGTCAATTAATCAGACAATTTCATTGGCTTACTGAAATAATCGTTCAACGTGTTTCCACTTAGCCTAGATTATATAAACATGCATAAAGGTTTGCGCTGGAGTTGTTGGAGTGCAGCGTTGGCATTATTGGAAAATATTGCTAATGGCCGAATTCATCGAGAGCGCATTTCCTGTGACCATTATGATTTTTTGGGCCTATGATCATGACTGGCTTATAAGCCGTTTTAGATTTCCAAGAGCATAAGAGGATAAGAAAACAAGCTGACTGCGTGATGTGGCTTCTTGGTAAGCAACTCATTTAAAGCATTTAAATGAAAGCATTTATTATCCATCTTAGAATAATACAATTTAAAACATGGATAATTATACTCTACGGGTATATAACAATAACAATAACAATAATAATAATAATAATAATAACAATAATAATAATAATAATAATAAATAATAATAATAATAATAATAATAATTATAATAATAATAATAATTATAATAATAATAATAATTATAATAATAATAATTATTATTATTATTATATATTATTATTCTAACATTATACTCTGCATAATTGAGGGAGGAGACATGGCAGGTGTGCATTTGCGCTTGATTTCAAGTTGATTGCGATGTACTAAGAGAAAGTACGTGGGATTCTGCCTACGCACGGTTTGATAAATCCGGATTTTTTTGTGCGTACGGAACTTTTCAGGTCTGAGCGTACGGAACATTTTAGTAGGAAGTCCACGCAAGTCTTAGTACATGAGGCCCCTGCTGCTGATGTTTGTGTGCTCACGTGAAGTGGTTAGCTTAGAAAGGTTTGCTAACCAGGCTGCTTGCAGCTGTAAGTATAAAGACAGTTAGACATCAACCAGTTTCAGAAACAAACAGTCCTTCCGCAGCAGGAGCAGCAGTGGCCAGTCCTGGCGGCGCTTATGAAGATGAGTTGTTTAACTTGAGTTTAAAGTAAGTTATTATTTTGGTTGTGTGTGTCTGCTGTAACCTATTGTCCACTAACACAGCAGAGCTGACAGTAAAACTCTGTGCTGAGACTCAATAAATGATTCACCTAGCAATATTTCTGCTGCATATATCAACATGTAAATAGCCCACCAATATCACTGTGGGCCCAAGTGCCCACTAGTAATAAATTGAGCATTAAAGCAACTTATTATTTTTGTCTGGTAAAAAGCCTTAGCATTGCAGTGCAGTGCTGTGCTTAAAAGCTATTCTCGATGTTACACAAGCCAATGAATAATCATGTTCTCAATATCAATTAAAAATAAATATGATTATGATTTTTGCCATACATTTTTGCTAGAGATTGTAGCTTAAAACCTTATGCTTTTTATTTTAGATAAATACCCCTTTTTCTCTTTTTTTTGCTCACATTCCTCATGTACTGGCATTGATAGAGGCCCACTGACATTAGGAGTGTACAGGGTCCAGAATATGCTGCTACACCCCTTGCCAGGATAGTGGGACACTCAAATAGGGGTACTGGTGACGGAACGTTCCCTTAAACCTTCATCTGATTTATAAAGTATGAAAGTGGCATGATATTTAGGCTTCCATTCTATCTGCATTTTTGCTGGAGTAGTGCTCTACATGATCACATATTGTTAATAAAAAGAAGTGTCTAAGGGCGGTGAGGGACGTGTGTGGTGTCACAAGTGACCTTGTTGGTATTCAGGTCTCCACACCTGCTACGCATGTAAATTTTCAGCTACTCTCTAAATACTATGGTGGTTGCACAATGTCATAGAGCGTGAGTTACATGCATAACTAGAGTGTTATGCACTTAATATGAAAAAATGAAAAAGTAAAAGTTTCCTTCAAATTTTATAACATCAAATATTGTATTAAGCAGAAAACATTTATGCAATCTAGTACAATATATTGATCCACTCCCATTAATGTTAAATTTTATTTTCAGGACAAATTATTGTGAAAGTTTACTAATGTTTTGTAATATGAGCATAAAAAACTACATAGACACATTTAAACATTGTGCAATTAATAGAAAATCATTTGATAAAATACTAACACAAGAAAGACAACTATTTTCCAACTATTTAAGGAATGCCTAAATTATATCACTTCTAATTACCCATCAGGGGGATTTTTAGGTAAAATAAAGAGAATGAGAACTTTTATAAAGGGCAGTTTGACAAGCAGCTAACAGCAGCCAATTTAGGAGGGAGTTTGGGAGATCAGGACAGGCTGCTGAGCATGAGGATTCTGAGCATTAATAAAAAACGTCTGTGATTGTAAAGATTAAAATGATGATAATGATGAGTGTTTCAGTGGTTTAATATGCAAGAAGAGACACTAAAGTGTATGCTGCTTGCTACTTTTGTTTCAGCTGCTGTATGAGGAGTGGGCAAGTTACAGTGTTTTTTATAAATATCAGCCCATCGGCCTTATCAGGTAAGGACCTCAGCACTACTGGACTTCCTCTTAACAACCATAAATAAAACAGATAAACCTTCCATATTTCCAGAATAAAAAATATTTTTATATTTTAGTTTGCATTTCACACCCTGCTTTGTCTGCATTCTCTGTCTGATTACCTTTCCCTTTTATGTCTTTGGCCTTGCATGTTCACTCATGGATTTTATTCTCCTTTTTGTTGCTGTTATTTGCCACACATCACTGTGTATCATTTGTTAATTATGTGTTTGTTGTTTTTAGTCTTGTCTTATTTATAGAAGCTCTTTTTTGAGTTATGCTTTGTCTATATTTGTGATATGTACTGCTTGATTTTTGTTTGTTCAGTTTGTTTTGACACTCCAGGAAGAATCTTTTCTCGCAGCAAAACCCTGTCTGCAGCATTCTTACAATTATACCATAAAATTAGAGCCTTACCTCATGTTCCCCAATCTGCTCTCTCTTCTATCTTTGTGCCCCACCTATAAGCCCTGTTTAGGACATAAGCCTCTAGTTAGCAGTAAAGATAATCCAGCACCCTTCATGGTTGAACTAGCCATGCATCCAAGAAATGTGACGTCTCACTACCTGCAGCTGATAATTCAAATGCTGTAGACTTTTTCCCTGTGAATGTTGAGCCAGCTGCTCATTTCTTCCCGCCTACAGTACCAGTGGCTCATGGGTGATCTATTCTAAGAAAAAACCCTGGGGGATGCTGTGGATGCTGTATACTGTAAAGGAGTTGATTCAGCTCCAAGGTCTTTGCCAGAATAGAGCACCTGTGAGCCAATGCTTGTGTTGTCCATAAAATACACAAAGGCACAGAAAATGTTTCATTTTTCCAAAAATCTTCAGTGTGCCTTATAATCTGGTGTGCATTATGTATGTACTTAACCAGTCAAATTGTAAAGAGTAGTTAAGCCACTCTGCTAAAGTTCAGCGTTATACATGAGAAAGTTCACTAACTGGATATGATATAGCACATCTTTGGCAGCCACCCATCAGCATTCCTGCGCTTCATCCAGTCAATCACTGCCAAACCATCAGTGGACACCACTGTCCAGGGAGCAGAGGTTTGATAACCCAGAATGCAGTAAAAATAAGTGAGAATTGTAAGTAAATTGTGTGCAATTTCCACCCAAATAAGATAATGTAACCAGTCAGTGGGATCTTTGTGAAAGTAAATACTTTGGAATTTTCCTAGTTCCTGGTTTACCCATTGACATTGCCCGTTGCTTGTGGGATAAGAACATGAGGTAAGACTGACGTGTACTCCCAGTTGCTGAAAAACGACATACATACCCTTGAGGTGAACTGGGATCCACAATCATACAAGACATCCTCAGGTATACCATGATGAAAACATGTGAGAATATAGCTTGAAATGCAGTAGGCAGGGAAGAAAATGAAATAAATGTAACTCCTTTAGAAGATCTATTCACAACCATAAGAATCGTGGTGTAAACTTTAGATAGAGGAAGATCTGTTACAAAGTCTACTTCAATATCGCTCAGGAACAGGTAGAGGCATGAGCTTACCAGCTGCAAAGTGCATGTTTCGTCAGGGTGACTGAAGGATAAGGCTATTTCGTTTTGAGATTGAGATGATAATTTAATTTAGATTTTTGTAATAGTGAATTATGGTTTACTGTAACTCCACAAAAGCGTCCAGCACTCTGTTCGAAGCGTGAGTGCAACACGCTATACTGGTTGCGCAATCTGGCTTAATGGATGAGCAAATTGAGTTAGATATGGAAGAAGCGCTGATAAAAGCAAAGAAAGAAAAACTTAAATTGCAGACTAAAATAGCCAAAGCTGAAGCTAAAATAAATGTGCTTTTACAATCCCAAAATAAAAAACGGAGATTAATAATCTCGCATTTTCCATCTAGAACATCAACTGAATATATTGTTCCAATGACAGAAAAAAGGGTTCAAGCAAGACAAAAAAATGTATTCTCACCAACTAGCCCTAATACAAAAACCCACTCCATCTTGGGTTACATTAGAGGTAGAAAGTGAACAAAATATTAAAGGCACAAAAGAAAGTCAAAGCAGCCCCTTACATGCAAGTGATGTAAATCCACTTGTTGGTGTTTTGAAAAAACTAAATTAAATTACAGAGCTGTTGGTAAAGCAACATGCATTGTCTCAGTTACCTCAAAGAGAGATTCCTGTTTTTCTTGGCGACCCAATTCCGTTTAGCTTTTTTATTAAAGCTTTTGAGCAAACTATTGAAGCCAAAACAGATAATATGCAACAAAGGCTGTATTAACTAGAACAATGCACTTCTGGAGAACCATGGAATCTTGTGTGTAGTTGCTTTCATATGGCACCAGATAAAGGATACAAGGAAGCTAAAGAAACAACTTGAATGGCATTATAGGAATAAAAAAAAAAAAATCACAGCTGCTTTTACGGACAAGGCATTGAAGTGGCCTGCTGTTAGGGCAGAGGATGCAGCTGGACTCAGATCTTATGCAATTTTCCTCAAAAGCTGCCACAACACAATGCAGGTCAAAGATCTTGAAACCCCGTCCAATTTACAACAGACAGTTGTGTCAAAATTACCATTCAAGCTTCGTGACAAATGGAGAACAGTTGTCTGTAACATATATGATAAACACAAACAGAGAGCAACATTTAATGATTTACTTGCATTTGTTGATCTCGTATAATGTTGGATCCCGTCTTTAGAGAAATTCAAAGTTCAAATAAGATTCCAGAGACAAAAACACAAAACAAAGCTGCTTTAAAGTCAAATAGCAGGGAAAGCATTTTTGCTACAGCTGTCTCACCAATTTCAGTGTCCGAGCGAATAAGTTTGCAGAATAATAATAACAAGGATGCTCCGAATGCAGTTTGTGGTTCAAGTGCCGTTACAAAGCCCTGCATATTTTGCAACAAAAATCATTCAATGGAAATTTGTGAAACATTTAAAGCCAAATCAAATAACGAAAAGGTTAAGTTCCTAAAGGCTAATGGAATGTGCTTTGAATGTTTACAAAAAGGACACATGAGTAAAAGTTGTCAGAAACGCATGTCTTGCAGTGTGTGTAAACAAAGTCACCCAACTATCTTGCACATCCAAACAAAGGAGAAACAAAACAAAAAAAATAATAAAAAACAAACAGATTCCAATGCAGTTGTCTCTCTCGCAACTGGTAGCTATATTGGGGCCCGAACAAAAGAGTGCCCTCTAGCAATTTGGCCTGTTAAAGTGAAGCTGGAGAAAGGGACAAAATGCATACAAACATACGCCTTTCATGATCCTAGGAGCTCAGCAACATTTTGCACTGGGGAGTTGTCCATGCAGCTTAACGCTCTTAGTAAGAAAACAAAAATCCTTCTAAAAACATTGGGCCAGGAAAAGCCAATAGCCAGCTATAGAATTTCTGGCTTAGAAGTCGCAGCATTAGACAGTAACCAGTTCCTTAAACTGCCTGATGTATTTACACAGAATTCAATTCCAGTTACACGTGACAACATTCCAAAAGAGACCGAAATAAAAACATGGCCTTACCTTAAGGACGTTGATTTAACTCCAATTGATGCCATCATTGGACTGATTATAGGTGTCAATGCACCAAAAGCCAAAGAACCTTGGCAGATATAAACAGTGGTGGACCTTATGCTGTTAAAACTCTTCTTGGCTGGGTTATCAATGGCACACTTGGCTTCGGAGGAGAAAAGACAGTTCTTCTGTTTAATTCAACAAAATATCCATTGCAAATTTGCAGAACTTGTTAATAGAACATTACAATCATGAATTTATGGAACAGCATCATAGAGAAAAGTATGAATTATCACAAGATCAACAGTTCTTGAAGATAGCATCAGAGTCAGCTGACCTTCAAAATGGTCACCACTACTTGAAACTTCCTTTTCGTAACCCCAATGTGATGATTCCCAACAACAACCAAAAGTTTTGCGAAAAAGTTCGCAAAGAGTGCAGCATTTTATGATTAATACAAAACCTTTATGAAAGACATCATGAGAAAAGGGTATGCTGAAGCCATTCCCAAGTGTGAGCTGCAGCCTGAGGCTGGAAAAGTATGGTATGTGCCACACAACGGTGTTTATCATCCTCGGAAAGGCACACTGCGTGTGGTGTTTGATTGTGCAGCAACATTTGGTGGAACCTCACTAAATAAAGAACTGTTCCAAGGCACTGATCTGACGAATACCCTACTGGGTGTATAGCTTCACTTTGGTCAAGGCCCTGTTGCCTTCATCAGTGATATAGAAGGGATGTTTCATCAGGTCAGGTTAGCAAAGGAAGACACTAACTTCCTGCGCTTTTTTTGGTGGCCAAATGGAGACCTGTTAAAGGAACTTGTAGAGAACAGAATGACTGTGCATGTTTTTGGAGCAGTATCCTCACCAAGCTGTGCAACTTTTGCTTTGCTTAGAACTACAGATGATCATCAAGACGAATATCCAGAAAAAGTCACAAACACCATTCAACATAATTATTATGTTGATGTTTGCTTGAAAGCTGTTAACAGTCACTGAGCAGGCTGTGTTTTTGTATCAACAGCTCACTGAACAAATGCGGTTTCCATTTAAAAGGTGGATCAGTAATGAGCGTGCTATGCTATCTGTCATTTCTGAAAAGGACAGAGCAAAGGCAGTGAGAACTCTGGATCTAAAGAAGAAGCAGCTGCCACTGGAAAAAAAACTTGGAGCACAGTGGGATGCTAAAAAGGATGTCTTTACTTTTAGCATAGACAAGTCACAGCAGATAACCAGAAGGGCATTTTGTCTATTGTTTGCTCAATTTATGATCCCTTAGGCTTTTTGGCTCCCATTATTATTGTGGCAAAACAAATTGTACAAAGTCTTTGCAAACTGAAGCTTAGCTGGGACAAAAAATACCACAAGATATAGCATGCGCCTGGGAAAATTGGCTTGGATCACTTCACCTTCTTGACAACAGTGTTGACAGAAGCTTTTTCCCCCTAAGGGCTTTGGTGACATCACAAGTGCACAGCTGCAGCATTTTGTGATGCTAGTAAGGTGGGCCATGACGCAGTGTCCTACCTTTAGCTCACAAATTTTAAGGACAGAGTCTGTGTGTCTTTTGCTTTCGGAAAAGCTAAGGTAGCACCACTTAAGTGTACTACTATTCCCAGTCTGGAGCTAGCAGCAGCTGTCCTAGCTGTATGACTGGATCACATGCTGAAAACAGAGCTGCAGTTCTCATGGGCAGATTCCATATTTTGGTCAGATAGCATGACAGTTCTGCAGTATATTACAAAAACAAGCAAAAGATTCAATACATACGTTGCAAATCGAGTCACCATTATCCATTCTCTGTCTAAGGTAAATCAGTGGAGGCATATCTCTTCAAATGAGAACCCAGCTGATGCAGCTTCACGTGGCCTATCAGCCAAAGCTTTCCTTCAGCGTAAAACCTGGATCAATGGACCAGAGTTTCTTCATAAACCCTCTCATTGGCCAAGAACAATTGAAGTGGACATTGTCCAAGATAATGACCCTGAGATCAAGCAGAAAACCTCTGTTAATACTGTGGCTGTTCAGCTAGTGGAAGAGTCTTGTCCCACTAGCAAGCTACTTTCACATTTTTCCAAATGGACAAACCTAAAACGAGCGGTGGCATGGCTCCTAAAGTTTAAAGACACACTAAAGTATAGATGTTATGAAAGAAAAAGAACAAGTAATGTGCATTCTAAAATCAGTCTCAAAGGCTGTCTTTCACTGGAGGATCTTGACAAAGCTGAGAAATCCATTATTTTACTGGTGCAAAGAGAGCACTTTTCCGAAGAAATCTCAGATTTGAGCAAACTGGATCCTAAAATAACAGACGGTATTCTTTGAGTAGGCGGTCGGCTGAGCAAATCTATATTACCTGAAGAAGCAAAACATCCTGTCATCTTACCCAAGAACAGCAATGTTTCTAAACTTGTTCTACGTTATGTGCATGAGAAAGTTGGCCATGGTGGTAGGAATCACATGCTTTCCAATCTTCAACGACAGTTTTGGATTCCTCATGCCAATTCTTTGGCCAGAATGATCATCAGGGAATGCATGACATGCTGCCGACAGTGTCAAAAACCTGGAGAACAAAAAACGTCTGACCTTCCATCTGACAGACTTTCAATAGATCTTTGCCCATTCACTCTGGTCGGAATGGACTACTTTGGGCCTATTGAGGTAAAAAGAGGAAGACATACAATTAAAAGATACGGTGTATACTTAACATGCCTTGCTGTCCACCTAGAAGTGGCTCATACACTTGATAAAGACTCTTGCATTAATGCTCTACGAAGATTTATCTGCCGAAGAGGACAAGTCAAAGAAAAAAGGTCAGATAAAGGAACAAATTTTGTAAGCTCAAATCATGCATTAAAACAAAACATGCGAAGTTTGAATCAAAACAAAATACAGAGGACACTCGTGCAGGATGGAATGAAATGGACTTTTAATCCACCCTATGAAGCACATCATGGTGGCATCTGAGAACGTCTAGTACAGCAAATATAAAAGATCTTCTGTTCTGTCACCAAGCAACAGACAGTTGATGATGAATCACCCAGCACCATATTCTGTGAAGTTGAGGCTATTCTAAACGATCGACCGACAACACCATCTAGTGATGACCCACACAATCTCGAAGCATTAACACCAAACCACCTACTGCTGTAAAGGGAAACCCACTTTACCACCTGGATTGTTCAGTAAGCAAGAGACTTATGGAAAAAGACGTTGGAAACAGGTTCAATACATTAGTGATCTGTTTTGGAAAATGTGAGCTAAAGAATATCTTCCTTTAATGCAGCTTCGTCAAAAATGTTACAAACCTCGCCAAAATGTCTCAGTAGAACATCTAGTACTCCTCATAGATGTCTCAGCCCCTAGAAATTCATGGTGTATGGGACGGATTGTGGAAACTATAAACGATGCTAAAGGGTTTGTGCGCAAAGTATGGAAAGGCTGGAAAGGTGGAAAGGCCCATCACTAAGTTATGCCTTTTATACTTGAGGCTGAACAGGACTAATGTGTATGTGCAGCTGGACTTGCTTAATGGACCATTTAAAGTCTTTAAATGAATCTTGACTTTTTAAATGCAAAAAAAAGAGAAATCGAATAGACATTTTCAATGAGCTTTGAAATTTGTGTTTAAACTGTGATGCTCCTGATTGATATTTGGCAATGATATCTGTCTTTTCATGACATTTGACAGGACAATGATGGTGTATATATTTTTGTAATTGACATTTGATTGTGTATATTGGTAATTGTTTGTCATTTTTGTTATACAAACACGAGCTTGGTGAAACACACTTTTTGACCACGCTCTTACTCATTAATTTCATTAAATGTAGATGTATAGGATCATGTACTAAATCAGTTAGTTTTTCATGCGTCACTGTGGCTGTATAAAAATAAATAATTTTAAATGCAACAGAATCATAAAGCGTGTGTTAATCAAGCCAGGCCTCAGCGTCAGAGAAGAAATGGACTGTCACATCTTTGCCCTATTTCCTGTCTGTTGTCATGTTTCTGTTTGTTTACCTGTTCCTCGTGCCTGTGTCTCCCACTTGACCCATGCTCCTCTGTATTTCTTCCCCAGTTATTTTCCACTTACCTGTGTTCATTTGTAACGCCGCCTCTTAGTCCCAGGTGTTTCCTGTTTGCCGTTTGTGTCCACCACTATTTATAGTCCGTGTTTCCAGTCTCGTGTGACGATCCTTGTACGTTTCACGTCTGTCAGTGCTCCGCAGTTTTGCTTGTTTCCTCAGTCCTGTTTCTATTGGTTATTCCATGTTTGTTTTGTGTTTATTTTTGTTAATACATTTGTGTGTAGTTTGCGTCCGCCTCCTCGTCCTTCCCGCACAATACCTGGCATGGACAGAACAGTCCGAAAAAAAATCACCAAAAATAGCAACAGTAATCAAGGTAAAGTAAATGTCCAAAAAAAGACATGAAAAATCCAATAATAATTCAAGCAAAATAAATGCTTTCATGCTTGTAGATTCCAAGCATCCTACTCACTTCCTTTAATTGCCATCTCGACCAGCACTCCAGTTCTCTATTCTCCTAGATTCTTTTTTCCAAGTCTTAGTATTACTATGAGACAAAGAAAAAGATATAGTGCTACTAGGAGAATTAAAATTGTGCTCTTTTTTTAACAGGTGCTGTTTTGAAGCCGGGCAAAAATTAAAGTATGAAAAAAAGGCACTCTGTTGTGGAAAAATAATTAAAAAGCCTTTAATGTGTCATGGCAAGTAATTTAAAAACATTGAGGCCGACGCCTTGCGGCCATCTTGGCCTTCTTTAGGGCATGAAACAAAATGGAGGCAAAACATAAAAAGGCACCTTGCAGTATCAAGTGGGTGAAGTCACCGTCACATGTCTCTTGTCACATGATTATGAAGATCTTAGTATTACTATATTCTGTTGGTCCAGTCACTGTTTCTGTCTTCATTCCAGGCTGTGTTACATTACTGTGTAGTGTGTTCAGTCATTACTGTCCTGTCTCTAGTCCACCCCATCCAGCCTCTTCAGTGCAATCTGTGCAGTCTTTTCCTGTCTGGCTTTTCTTGCTTTTCTCTCTTTGTTTACCTTCTCTTGTATGCCAATGGACTGGTGCTTGTGTAGGTGTGTATCTGACCTGCTTTCATTCTTCCTCAGGAAGTATTTTGGAGAGAAGATCGGATTGTACTTCGCATGGCTGGGTATTTACACCCAAATGCTGATTCCTGCCTCTATTGTTGGTGTAATTGTGTTCCTGTATGGCTGTGTTACCGTGGATGACGATATCCCCAGGTCAGTTTTTACCACCCTGTAATAAATCACGCACTGAAATCCAACTTTAGTTGATGAATTCAGTAAAGTGCTAATACATTTACTAACTGTCAGTTCTCTTTCAGCAGTAAATAAAAACCTTTCCTGGTCCACGCAGTGACCTTTACTGAGCAAAATTGTCCTATGCTGATACCTACATTGTCCTTCACCTACTCCAAATTGTCCATTTTGACATTAAACCAACCCTTACTGACTCCAGAATGACCTGTATGAACCAAACACTGTCCTTTACATACCTAAACCTGACCTTCCACTGTCCTTTGTTGTTTAGACATTGTCCTTTACTGACCCCACACTGATCTTTAGTGATCCCCACACTGTTGTTTAATGACCACCACACTGTGCTTTACTTTCCACTCAGTCCTTCACACCTTAGGTTTATCAAGCACAATTTTAGAGGTGCTCAAGCACCAGTACCTCTAAAAGTAAGACAAGTTTTTAAATGTACATTTGTCTTTAGCTGAAAAGATTCAAAGCTTATAGAGTACATTATTAATTAAACCACCTCACAATGTGACTGGCATTCTATGTCGTTACTGCACAATAAAGCAAAGTAATTAAAGCCGAATTAGCACAGCCATACACACAGCGGCAGCATTAAAGACAGTGACATTAATCATAATAAGTTCATAATACAGTGGTATGACAAAGTTCGGAAACCCCGATCATTTTCATGATTTTCTTTTCTTTTCTTTTCATTGGTTGTTCGGATTAGCAACTTCGGTTAAATATATCATATAGCAGATGAACAAATTGATATTTAAAAAAGTATAAGAGCACACTGGCGCTCATCTGTTGGACCGGCGCTTCAACGCATCAGCCCAGTGAGCGACTGAGCGCGGCTACTTCACCATGACCTCCCCGCGCTGCACGCAGGCCCGGCGAGCAAATGAAGCACGGCTACTTCACCGCGACCTCTCTATGGCGCACGGCAGCCCGGCGAGCAAATGAAGCTTGGCTACTTTACCGCAATACTCCACCACGACCTCCCCGCAGCACACACCGGCCCGGCGAGCAACTGAAGCGTGGCTACTTTACCGCAATACTCCACCACGACCTCCCCGCAGCACACACCGGCCCGGCGAGCAACTGAAGCGTGGCTACTTCACCGCGACCTCCCCGCGGCACACGCCGGTCCGGCGAGCAACTGAAGCGTGGCTACTTCACCGTGACCTCCCCGCGGCACACGCTGGCCCGGTGAGCAACTGTAGCGTGGCTACTTCACCGCGACCTCCCCGCGGCACACGCCGGCCCGGCGGGCAACTGAAGAGTGGCTACTTCACCGCGACCTCCCCGCGGCACACACCGGCCCGGCGAGCAACTGAAGCGTGGCTACTTCACCGCGACCTCCCCGCGGCACACGCCAGCCCGGCGAGCAACTGAAGCGTGGCTACTTCACCGCGACCTCCCCACTTGGCTACTTGGCTAGCTTGGCTACTTCACCGCAATACTCCACCACGACCTCCACATGGCTACTTCACCGTGAACTCCCCGCGGGGCACGCTGGCCCGGCAAGCACTGAGCGACCCTAGTGTCTTACATGACTGTCCAGCTGTTCTCTGTCTGAGTAAGTTGTTATTACAATACACTCAGCAATGCTACCATTTATCACCTTGACACGGCTGTTAAGTGCCAGTTTTCCAGATTGAAAAAATCTGCTGCTGTGTAATGCTCAGTAATGGTAAATTTCATCTACTTGCCCTGAGCTCATCATCAACTGGCAAAAAACTTAACTGACCTCCTCACCTCTTCACTGTGCCCTTTTTATCCTGTAGCCAATTTGATTAATTATTTTTATACTTTTTGCTAGAATACTTTACTTTCCATACAGTTTTACTCACGTTTCAGTGGAATGGTTTGGGAGAGAAGTGTAAAAACACATACTTCCATTTCATCTTCACCATCCTCACTCCTACAAGTCTGACTGGTGCAGGGAGTCAAATCAAATCAAATTTATTTGTATAATGCCTTTTACAACTGGTCTTGTCACAAAGCAGCTTTACAGAAACATGGAAGTGTCTATCAAACTCTCACACTTTTGTTTATTTCAAAACCATTCCACTGAGACCTCCAGGGAGAGAATTTTACCACTTCACAGTACTGAAACAGCTTTGGTGAAGGTCATAAATGATCTGTTGGTAGCTGCTGATGCTGCTTCTCTCAGCATCATTTTGCTTTTGGACCTAAGGGCCGCCTTTGACACTCAGATGTTCCATCCTTCTGTCACAGCTGCATGAAATTATCATTGTTGGCACTGTGCTGAATTGGTTTTCATCCTACCTAACTGATAGAAAACAGTACATTACACTCTCTGTCTATTCCTCCTCCACCTTTGTTATCACACAAGCGGTCCCCCAAGAATCAGTCCTTGGACCTCTTCTCTTTATTATATATATATATTCTTCAACATATATTCATGTTAAAGTGACACATACTGCGTCACTTCAACATGAATTTTCACTGCTATGCGGACGATACCCAAATTTACATCAATACCAGTTCAATTAACAACCCATATAGAACGCTGTATGACCAAGATCAAAAAAAAGGATGAAGCAAAACTTTTCATGCAAATACAATGAGAGTCTTCTGGTTGAATGTATTTAACCATTCCTCTTTACAAAACATTTTCAGTTCAGTCAAGTTTGATGGTTTCTGAGCATGGAAAGCCTGCTTTAAATCACACCACAGATTTTCAATAATATTCAGGTCTGGGGACTGAGATCATTTCAGAAAATGTACTTGCTTTTCTGCATGAATGCTTTAGTAGATTTTAAGCTGTCTTATTAAAGTATTCAGCCCCGGCACAACTTCAACTTTCTCACTGATTCTTCAACATTGTTCTCAAAAATCTGCTAATATTGACTGAAATTCATGCAAACCTCAACTTTAACAAGATTTCCACTATCTGCACTGATCACACAGCCCCACAGCATGATGGAACCACCACCAAATTTTTCTTGGAATACCATACCTCAAGCGACTCTGTGGCGTGTGAACAGAAAATGTTTCTTCTGCATTACTCTCCCATAAAGAGTCTTTTTGTGCGAAGTGCACTAAATAGTTGGACGATGCACAGTGATTCCATCTGCGGCAGGATGATGTAGATCTTTGGAGCTGGTTTGTGGGTTGACTATTACTGTTCTCATTATCATTTTCCTCTGCTTATCTGAGATTTTTCTTGGCCTGCCACTTCGGGCCTTAACTAGATCTGTGCGTGTGGTCTTTCATTTCCTCACTATGTTCCTCACAGTGGAAACTGACAGCTGAAATCTCTGAGATAGCTTTTTGTATCCATGGTACATATTGATTAACATCATGATAAACCATGATGTTGATCAATCTTTGTTTTCAGGTCATTTGCGAGTTGTTTTAAGGTTTCCATGTTCCCGCTCTTCAGAGAAAATGCAAAGCAATTCATCTGGCATCGAAATCCATTTTCATAATTAAATTCAATAAGGGTCATTTAGCGTATAAAATGTTTTTTGTTCTAATAATAAGTAATAAAGGTATTCATATCAATAAAAAGACAAAGGTGCCCAAATTTATGCACCTGCCTAATTTTGTTTAAAGAATTATTGCACACTTTCTGGAAATCCTATAAATTTTATTTCACTTCTAAAATATCAGTGTTAGTCTGCTATGTGATATATTTAACTGAAACTGCTGATCCTAACCACCAATGTTTTTAAAACAAAAATCATGAAAATTCTCAGCTTTTACGTTCGCCTCCTGCCTGCGATTCGTTACAGAAACACCGACCGCATTATGGACGTAGCAGGCAGTCCTTGTCCTAGGTCCAGGCTTGCCACTGTACCCCCTTCGGGACCCCAGCACAGGAAACCCCGAGGTAGCCTCGGGGTAGGCGTTCTAAGGGGTCTCACTCACTGGAGAATTTTCTTGGGGGGCTTACTATTAGGGCCGTCAGCCTTGCTCCTCACTGCGGGGAGGCGAGGTTGGCAGGGGCGCAGGTTGTGATGATTCCTACTTTTGGGATTACGTAAACTTTCTCACACCTGCGGCGCCAGCTTTCCCCGCGGCTACACAGCTAGCTTCCTGCCTGCACCAGCAGCTCAAGTCTCCGTGCCTGTACCAGCAGCTCAAGTCTCCGTGCCTGTACCAGCAGCTTAAGTCTCCGTGCCTGCACATTCAGCTCAAGTCTCCGTGCCTGTACCAGCAGCTCAAGTCTCCGTGCCTGTACCAGCAGCTCAAGTCTCCATGCCTGCACCAGCAGCTCAAGTCTCCGTGCCTGCACCATCAGCTCAAGTCTCCGTGCCTGTACCAGCAGCTCAAGTCTCTGTGCCTGTACCAGCAGCTCAAGTCTCCGTGCCTGCACCAGCAGCTCAAGTCTCCGTGCCTGTACCAGCAGCTCAAGTCTCTGTGCCTGTACCAGCAGCTCAAGTCTCTGTGCCTGTACCAGCAGCTCAAGTCTCCGTGACTGCACCAGCAGCTCAAGTCTCCGTGCCTGTACCAGCAGCTCAAGTCTCCGTGCCTGTACCAGCAGCTCAAGTCTCCGTGCCTGTACCAGCAGCTCAAGTCTCTGTGCCTGTACCAGCAGCTCAAGTCTCCGTGACTGCACCAGCAGCTCAAGTCTCCGTGCCTGTACCAGCAGCTCAAGTCTCTGTGCCTGTACCAGCAGCTCAAGTCTCCGTGCCTGTACCAGCAGCTCAAATCTCCGTTCCTGTACCAGCAGCTCAAGTCTCTGTGCCTGCACATCAGCTCAAGTCTCCGTGCCTGTACCAGCAGCTCAAGTCTCCGTGCCTGTACCAGCAGCTCAAGTCTCCGTGCCTGTACTAGCAGCTCAAGTCTCCGTGCCTGCACCATCAGCTCAAGTCTCTGTGCCTGTACCAGCAGCTTAAGTCTCCGTACCTGTACCAGCAGCTCAAGTCTCTGTGCCTGTACCAGCAGCTCAAGTCTCCGTACCTGTACCAGCAGCTCAAGTCTCCGTACCTGTACCAGCAGCTCAAGTCTCCGTACCTGTACCAGCAGCTCAAGTCTCTGTGCCTGTACCAGCAGCTCAAGTTTCCGTGCCTGCACCAGCAGCTCAAGTCTCCGTGCCTGTACCAGCAGCTCAAGTCTCCGTGCCTGTACCAGAAGCTCAAGTCTCCGTGCCTGTACCAGCAGGTCAAGTGGCCGTGCCTGTACCAGCAGCTCAAGTCTCTGTTTCTGTACCAGCAGCTCAAGTCTCCGTGCCTGCACCAGCAGCTCAAGTCTCCGTGCCTGCACCAGCAGCTCAAGTCTCCGTGCCTGTACCAGCAGCTCAAGTCTCCGTGCCTGTACCAGCAGCTCAAGTCTCCGTACCTGTACCAGCAGCTCAAGTCTCCGTGCCTGTACCAGCAGCTCAAGTCTCTGTGCCTGCACATCAGCTCAAGTCTCCGTGCCTGTACCAGCAGCTCAAGTCTCTGTGCCTGTACCAGCAGCTCAAGTTTCCGTGCCTGCACCAGCAGCTCAAGTCTCCGTGCCTGTACCAGCAGCTCAAGTCTCTGTGCCTGTACCAGCAGCTCAAGTCTCTGTGCCTGTACCAGCAGCTCAAGTCTCCGTGCCTGTACCAGCAGGTCAAGTGGCCGTGCCTGTACCAGCAGCTCAAGTCTCTGTTTCTGTACCAGCAGCTCAAGTCTCCGTGCCTGCACCAGCAGCTCAAGTCTCCGTGCCTGCACCAGCAGCTCAAGTCTCTGTGCCTGTACCAGCAGCTCAAGTCTTCGTGCCTGTACCAGATGCTTAAGTCTCCGTGCCTGCACCAGCAGCTCAAGTCTCTGTGCCTGTACCAGCAGCTCAAGTCTCTGTGCCTGTACCAGCAGCTCAAGTCTTCGTGCCTGTACCAGATGCTCAAGTCTCCGTGCCAGCACCAGCAGGTCAAGTGGCCGTGCCTGTACCAGCAGCTCAAGTCTCCGTGCCTGTACCAGCAGCTCAAGTCTCCGTGCCTGCACCAGCAGCTCAAGTCTCCGTGCCTTTACCAGCAGCTCAAGTCTCTGTGCCTGTACCAGCAGCTCAAGTCTCCGTGCCTGTACTAGCAGCTCAAGTCTCCGTGCCTGCACCAGCAGCTCAAGTCTCTGTGCTTGTACCAGCAGCTCAAGTCTCTGTGCTTGTACCAGCAGCTCAAGTCTCCGTGCCTGCACCAGCAGCTCAAGTCTCCGTGCCTGTACCAGCAGCTCAAGTCTCCGTGCCTGTACCAGCAGCTCAAGTCTCCGTGCCTGCACCAGCAGCTCAAGTCTCCGTGCCTGTACTAGCAGCTCAAGTCTCCGTGCCTGTACCAGCAGGTCAAGTGGCCGTGCCTGTACCAGCAGCTCAAGTGGCCGTGCCTGTACCAGCAGCTCAAGTCTCTGTTTCTGTACCAGCAGCTCAAGTCTCCGTGCCTGCACCAGCAGCTCAAGTCTCCGTGCCTGCACCAGCAGCTCAAGTCTCTGTGCCTGTACCAGCAGCTCAAGTCTCTGTGCCTGTACCAGCAGCTCAAGTCTCTGTGCCTGTACCAGCAGCTCAAGTCTCCGTGCCTGCACCAGCAGCTCAAGTCTCTGTGCCTGTACCAGCAGCTCAAGTCTTCGTGCCTGTACCAGATGCTCAAGTCTCCATTCCAGCACCAGCAGGTCAAGTGGCCGTGCCTGTACCAGCAGCTCAAGTCTCTGTGCCTGTACCAGCAGCTCAAGTCTTCGTGCCTGTACCAGATGCTCAAGTCTCCATGCCAGCACCAGCAGGTCAAATGGCCGTGCCTGTACCAGCAGCTCAAGTCTCTGTGCCTGTACCAGCAGCTCAAGTCTCCGTGTCTGCACCAGCAGCTCAAGTCTCCATGCCTTTACCAGCAGCTCAAGTCTCTGTGCTTGTACCAGCAGCTCAAGTCTCCGTGCCTGCACCAGCAGCTCAAGTCTCTGTGCCTGTACCAGCAGCTCAAGTCTTTGTGCCTGTACCAGATGCTCAAGTCTCCATGCCAGCACCAGCAGGTCAAGTGGCCGTGCCTGTACCAGCAGCTCAAGTCTCTGTGCCTGTACCAGCAGCTCAAGTCTCCGTGTCTGCACCAGCAGCTCAAGTCTCCGTGCCTTTACCAGCAGCTCAAGTCTCTGTGCTTGTACCAGCAGCTCAAGTCTCCGTGCCTGCACCAGCAGCTCAAGTCTCTGTGCCTGTACCAGCAGCTCAAGTCTTTGTGCCTGTACCAGATGCTCAAGTCTCCATGCCAGCACCAGCAGGTCAAGTGGCCGTGCCTGTACCAGCAGCTCAAGTCTCTGTGCCTGTACCAGCAGCTCAAGTCTCTGTGCCAGCACCAGCAGGTAGAGTGTCCGTGCAGGTAGAGTGTCCAGTGGTGGCCGCTGCTCACATGGTACCCACCGCTTATGCTCCTGTACCAGCAGTGCCCACCACCGCCTCTGCTTCTGTGTCAGCGGTGCCCGCCTCCACCTCTGCTCCTGTCCAGTCTCCGTTCCCTGTCCAGTCCACTGTCCAGTCTCCATCTCCCGTCCTGTCTAATGTCCAGTCCCTGTTCCCTGTCCAGTCTCCTGTCGAGTTTCTATTCACGCCCCATGTCCAATCTCCTTTACCTGTCCAGTCACCCCTCGTTACCTGTTTCCCCAGGTGTGTGCTTCCTGTGTGTATATATAGTCCCCTCATGTCTGTGTTTCTTCGTCGGTCTTTGCACCTTCCTCTGTCATTTGTCTTTCCACGTTTTTCTGAGTTTGTTGCCTTAGTTCCCTAGTTCTTTGCCCAGTGTTTATTTTCTTGTTTATTAATTATTTATTTATCCCTGTCCTGTTTAGTTTATTCTGTTTTATTTCTGTTCCTTGTTTGTTTCTTGTTTATTACTCAATTTGTTTATGTTCGCATTATTTCTCATTTATTCCTTGTTTGTTTCTTGTTTGTTTCGTTATTTAATAAATATATTCGGTCTTATCTGCTTTTACGTCCGCCTCCTGCCTGCGATTCGTTACAGGTGCCCAAACTTTTTTCATACCACTGTATCTGTAAACCACGAAATATCGCCTCCAAACAACAAATGGATAACAACTAAGTAAGGTGGCATGGTTTGGGAGAGAAGTGAAAGACCAATTCTAGCTACGCACTTCCATTTCTCTCTCACTGCCCACCTCCTCAACTGGCAACTAGTGCAGATGGGTTAGTCTTTCCCTTCTGAGACAAACTCTCACCTGTTGGCTTAATTCATCGGAAGTCTGCTCAGATCTTTGGGGAGTGAATGCCTGCTGCACATAGTGCACATGCTCAGTAATGGTAAATTTCTTCCTACGCAGGTTCATCTACATGCTCTGAGCTCATCATCAACTGGAAAAAATCTTTGCTGAGTTAACTGACCTCCTCACCTCTTCACTGTGCCCTTTTTCAGTTATCCTGTAGCCAATTTGATTAATTATTTCTATACTTTTTGCTAGAATACTTTACTTTCCATACAGTTTTACTCACGTTTCAGTGGAATGGTTTGGGAGAGAAGTGTAAAAACACATACTTCCATTTCATCTTCACCATCCTCACTCCTACAAGTCTGACTGGTGCAGGGAGTCAAATCAAATCAAATGTATTTGTATAATGCCTTTTACAACTGGTCTTGTCACAAAGCAGCTTTACAGAAACATGAGTGTGTCTATCAATCTCTTACACTTTCTCACAATTTCATAACCATTCCACTGAGACCTCCAGGGAGAGAATGCCTGCAATACACCTCAACATGCTAAGTGATGTTGAATTTCTCCCCACAAATAATGTTAGTTATAATGTTAATTAAAGTAATTGTATGCTTCACTCTGAGCTTATTAGCTGAAAAGCTGAATTGCACAGCATAGAGATGGAACAAAACTGAGGTTTAGTAGTAACTGCCATCTTCATAAATGTCACTGTTTTTCAATCAGTTACTGCCCACTGTTATCAGTGAGTAACTCTGAGGAAGGCTGTAAAGATGGAATTAGTTTTGACTGGATTTTATGAGAATATAAAACATGATCAGAGTGTGGCTAATGACTCTGGCAGATCTGAGTAAAACAGCCAACTAAAGGAAGAGAGCCAGAAGAGAGTTTAGACATGGAGATGGAGATAGACATGGAGGCTCCCTGAAACACTGGCATCCACCCACTCCACTGTCCACAAACCTGAGTGACCGTGTGCATTGGAAGAACAACAGCACCACTTAATGATTGAATGATTGTGTCTGTTTCCTGAATGGTACGATTATTCCAGTTGGGGAGCTTTTAAAGAGAGAGCCCTTCTGCATGCAGAACTCCCTATGCAGAACTCCCCAGCATCCTGTGATCTAAATAATCATGATGGTCCATAATAGGGGATGAGGTCTGAAAAATAATCAGGAGCGATCCTGAGTAGGGCTTTGTATGTTAACAGGAGAACTTTATAGTTCAGAATATATATGCAGAATTTGCCTGGAAGCCAGAGCAGTGCTGATGGGGATGGATGGATGGATAGATAGAGACTTCTTCTGCAGTGGCACGTTACAAAAGTCTAGCTGTCAGGCTTGCGAAGGAGCAAGGAGAGGACGCGGGGAGCGGACACCAGAGATGTTCACAAGTCTTTGGGCAGGAGTCCGAGTCAAGTCACAAGTCTCTATTGGCGAAATAAGTCAAAGTATTACTCCGTGAGACAAATAAGTCCTGCTCTTTAAAATAATGGAAAATTAATAACAATATTTACTAATAACAGAAAAATAATGCGAGATTGGAAAATAACCAACTAAACTAAGCCCAATAAAATTTTATCTAACGAATTTCAAAAGATCAAAAATAAAAAACTCAGCAGATGAGTAAATCAATAAAGTAATATTACAAGAAAAACACAAATATCTGCATCCAAATAAACCGCATCTGGACGTTTTGTTCTGCTGAACCGAGTGTTGGTATCAGAAAGAGTTCTGCATACTAGAGTTAAGATTGTCTGCCTGAACCCGAGCCTGAACGCGAGCCTGAACCCGAGCCGGAACGCGGAAAAGATCTAAGTTCTACTGGCTAAGGGCTGCAGTTGACCTGCAGTCTTGCAGCTCGTCAGTCAGGCTACAGTGTCAGCATATAAATCGCGTGTGTTTTCCTACAGGACAAACCATTCAAATGTGCAGATGAACTCTCATTAAAAATCACACAGTGTCTGTCTGGCTTAAAATTCTTAGGTACAGCTATTAAATTAACAAATCAACATTCAATAAAAAGATCAGTGAGAAGTTCTGAATGCTAAATGGCTAAATCTAGCAACAAGCTAGAAGCTAATAAGAACATTTAATAATAACAGAAAAATAGATATGAAATTAAAAAATAACCAGCTAAAGTAAGCTCAAAATGCTATAAGAAATCTAACAAATTCCAAAATATTAAAAGGAAATATTCAACTGCAGCAGTACAAAAACAAAAAAATAATATTACAAAAAAATGCAAATATCCCAAAGTAAATAAACGGTAACACTTTATAATACTGTTCCATAGTTAATAGGTAACTAAGCAGTAACTAAGCAGTAACTAATTAATAGTGCTGCATTAACACCTAAATATTTTCTATTAACTACCAGGGAGTACTGAATAATTACTCAGTAGATAGTACTGAACTAATATTTATAGTAGTTCACTATTAACTCCACAATAATTACTGAGACTTACATATCTCCCAGAGAACTACTTACTAATTATGTCTCCTTTATAATAACTATCCATTAATTACTAATTAATTACTGCTCAAATCAACATTAATTACTGAAAACCCTTACATCCCACCTGGGGAACTATAGATCTAAATCAGGCACATTTTAATTAAATGCATATTAATTAAAGGCGTATTTGAATTAAGCAAGTGACACCATTTGTAGTAGTGGTAACCTTAATTACCTTATTATCCTCAGTTACTTCCAAATATTAGCAACATATAGTAAAATACTTCAGTGTGTATTACTCTGCATAACAATCATTTTTGGAATAAAAAAACAACATTATAACGTAATATTATTGCATAGAAGACCTTGATGAAAGTTCTCCAGAAGGCATCTCAGACTCTAAGAATGACTGTAAGACTGTAATAATGTAACAATCATTGCTTTAACACTAGGTATCAGCCTTATAAAAGTGCATCTTCAGCGTTTGCAGTCTCACAGAGATTTATTTCACTGCGCACTATTAGGGTAATTACGGTAATTTCACAGCGGACGCAGCTCTCCTGGTCCTTCGTGTAAATTCTCTGCTGTGCGCTGCTGCTGTTGTATGGAGTGAATTTTGTGCCAAAAGTTTTACGTAAAAAAATTAAATCCACAATCAAAATTTTAAGAATCAAAAGTAAAACATGTATGTTGCAAATTCAAAAGAGAAAAAATATATATCAAATATATATATTTAAATATACTTGGTTATTTTATTATTCTTTGCACTTATTTGAAAATTATTTTAGTTCGGATTTTGCCAGTCTTTGCTTTCATTTTTGGATTTTTTTGGATTTTCTGTGGATTTTTGTGGATTTTGCTGCTAAAGACTTTTGCTTCTGGAATCTCTCCTTTGCTTCTGCTTCATTTTTGTGGTTCTGATTTTTGGCACACTTTTCACGGGTGGGCGGGACTTAGAAGAAGGCGTTCCCCTTTAATCTCTATTGGTCACCTACCCTGAACCCTCGTCTGAGACAGACCACGCCCACCCCGCCAGCTTCAAGCGCTCTTCCAAACATGGCGGAGCGAACGGGGTTCAGCTCACAGCAGCACCAGCAGGTACTTTTCCAATTAAATTTCATACAGACGTTATGTTTAATGTTATATTTCTTTTTTAAGTAAGTGTTTAACTCTATTAAGATGCTCATGTTAGTCTCTCTATGGCTCTGAGGGTAGGTGACCAATAGAGATTAAAGGGGAACGCCTTCTTTTAAGCCCCGCCCACCCGTGAAAAGTGTGCCAAAAATCAGAACCAAAAAAATGAAGCAGAAGCAAAGGAGAGATTCCAGAAGCAAAAGTCTTTAGCAGCAAAATCCACAAAAATCCACAGAAAATCCAAAAATGAAAGCAAAGACTGGCAAAATCCAAACTAAAATAATTTTCAAATAAGTGCAAAGAATAATAAAATAACCAAGTATATTTAAATATATATATTTGATATATATTTTTTTCTCTTTTGAATTTGCAACATACGTACATGTTTTACTTTTGATTCTTAAAATTTTGATTGTGGATTTTATTTTTTTACGTAAAACTTTCGGCACAAAATTCACTCCATACTGTTGCTGCTGCTGCTGGAGGAAGATTAAGAGAGACTCAGCTGCTTTCATATTTCTGTATTTGATTGAAAATAAACTAGTAATCAAGATATTGAGATCTTTTCCAGCTTATTTTACCCCCGGATCAGAGGAGGACTCTTTGTGGGTTGTTAACCAGCTTTAGGATGTGTGTTAGCTAGCTAAGTTAGCTAAGTTGTGTGTGTAGTTAGCGTTAGCCAGCTAAGTTAACTAGGTTATGTGTGTGTTAGTTAGCTAGTTTAAATGTGTGTTAGTTAGCTAGGTTATGTGTGTTCATTTGCTAGCTAAGTTAACTTTTATGTGGGGGTTAGTTAGCTAGGTTATATGTGTGTTAGTTAGCAAGCTAAGTTAGCTAGGGGAAATGTGTGTGTGTTAGCTAGGTTAATTGTGTTAGCTAGTTTAAATGTGTGTGTGTTAGTTAACTAGGTTAAATGTGTGTTATTAGGGGTTCGAGCACATAGTGCTAGAAACCCTATTGTAATTGTTCTGATTATTAGGGGTTCGAGCACGTAGTGCTAGAAACCCTATTGTAATTGTTCTGATTATTATTATTATTAGGGGTTCGAGCACGTATAGCTAGAGCAAAAATTCTTGCATTATATGATTCTTTGGTTAATGGCAAATCAAAAAGGTCAATAGAACCACTAAGCTCCGCCCACTTAGATTTTTTGCTATTTAGCATAATATGCAAAACCTACTTTTGAGAACTTGTCCTAGGGTCATTGACCAATCCTGTCATATTTGGTGTCAAACAACTCAGCAGAGTCCCAACCTTAATAATTATTTAAAAAATTGTGAAATTTGTAAACAATATGGCCGCCATATGCAAATTAATCTTACCGTAGCACACCCAAATTTACTCTAACAGCTGTAACTTTTGAATGCTTAAACCTACACTAATGCCACTTTAGACCTTTGATGCCAACATGATTCTGAGGTAGCCTGTCAATCTGTGTAGACATACGCCTCCAGGGGGCGGAGCCAAAGCTAAAAATCTGTTTCTCAGGAACCGTACAAGCTACGAAGCTCTCCTTTGGCATGTATCATCTATGGCCTATGTTCTAATGTTTCACAGAAGGAAAATTTGATATGCAAATTTTTGCGATCGCTATTAGCCAATCAGATTCCAGCAAGCTTTTGACAGGCTAAACAATCACCAATCAGGACGATACTTATACCCTACATGTATATGAGGGCCTTCTATCATCCATTAAAATATGGCGTTGATTGGCCTCAAGGGGGCGCTATAGCAGAAAATCAGTTATATCTAAAGGTACAAGTGGCCTAGGCTTGTTATTCTTTTTTAGTTGTATACTTTGCTGTAGCCTTTACAACTTTGTAATTACATGTATTTACCAAAAATGCAAAGATTTTCATCAGTGGCCAAAAGAGTAAAAATTGCTCTTTTCGAACTTGTCTTTAAGTCCTTAATCAATCAAAACAAATTTGGTCTTGATGCAATCTTGAGACCCTGTAGGTAAATAATTATCAAAAAAATCTTGACATTTTAACTATTTGAGGCCCATAAACCTTGATCAAACATGTACGTGAAAGCCTTTTCAGAGTTATTTGGCCAAAACTCTGTCAAAGTTTAAAACATGCCAAAACTGTTGAAGCTACTAATTAACAATGACATTTGAAGCACATGTGCCAAGTATGAGACAAATAAGTCTTCAGTAGGCTCTACAGTGAAAAAATAACTATTTTCAATTTATTCTATTTATCGCTATTTTCCAACCTAAATGGACAGAAGACAGGAACCTTTCACCCTATCAACACACAAATTTATACACATATATAGACTGATAATCTGATCTTGATTGCAAATTTACATCCAAATCGGACATGTTTTCCCTCTACAACGGCTGGAAAACTACAGCAATTTTGTAGGCCTCAAGCCTGTATTATCGCTTTTTTCAAATCTAAATGGACAGAAGTCAGGAACCTTTGACCCTATCGACACAGAAATTTACATATATATATAGACTGATATTGTGATCTTGATTGCAAATTTTGATATTTTGATATGATTTTGCAAATCAGATATTTTTTGCCTCTAATATGGCCAAAGAGCAACAGCCATTTTGTAGGCCATAAGCCTGTATTATCACTTTTTTCAAACCTAAATGGTCAGAAGTCAGGAACCTTTGACCCTATCAACACACAAATTTACATACATGTATATACAGACCACTTGATCATGAGTACCAATTTGGAGCCCAATCGGACTTTTCTTCTCTTTTTAATAAATAGAAACACACTGATAGGGAATGTTCTGTCTTTCTGATAGAGTGATAGATTTCCAGCAGGTTATATGTGGTCTCTTGCTGCGCTCTGGTGGTCATTTGGTGAAACAGCTACAGGTGAATTATTCTAAATTAAAGCTCTGCTGAACTTATTCAATCTTGCTTGTCTTGCTTATTGAACATATTTATCCTTCTTGTTCATGCTGGTCAGCCGCCTGGGTCATTCTTGTTTATGCTCCACCCACTTAAATTTTTTTTAAATTTGCATAATATGCAAAACCTACTTTTGAGATCTTGTCCTTGGATCCTTGACCAATCATGACATGTTTGGTGTCAAACAGTTCAGCAGAGCTTACTCCTCAATAATTATTAAAAAAATCTTTACATTTATAAACAATATGGCCGCCATATGCAAATGAGTTCTACCATGGTGCAGTAAAATGTCTTTAACACTTATAACTTTTGAATGCTTAACCTGATACTAATACCACTTCAGTCCTACATGATTCTCAGATACCCTGTCAGTTTACGTAGACATACACCCCCCCAGGGGGCAGGACCAATGCTCGATAGCTGTTTCTCTAGAACCATACAAGCTATCAAGGTCATCCTAGCCAATTATCATCTATGGCCCATGCACTAATGGTACACCAAATGAAAATTTGATATGGACACTTTTGTGGTCACTATTAGCCAATCACATTCCAGCAAGCTTTTAACAGGCGGAATGTTAATCAGGTCAAAACTTATATACTATATACGGGTTATTTATATGCCCTTTTTATGCCTTGTGTTTTTTCAATTTAAGAACTGAATTTGTTTCACCAAATGCACACTAGAGTGCAGTAAGACACCACATATAACCTGATGAACACTACAGCTAAATTTATCAATGCTTTTCAACTAGTTTACTCACACCACTCATCTAGCATTGCCATTATGGTCTTTATGGTCACGCTGGTCACCCAGCTTGGTTATGCTGGCCATCCAGCTTGGTCATGCTGGCCATTCACATTGGTCATTATGGTCCTGCTGGTCATTCAGCTTTGTCCTCATAGTAATGGTGGTCTTCCAGCTTGGTCATACTGGCCAACCACCTTTGCCATGCTGGTCATCCAGTTTGGTCATTATGGTCTTCCAGCTTGGTCAATATGGTCAACAAGTTTGTCATCCAGATTAGTCATGCTGGTAATTTAGCTTGGTCTTCACGGTCATGCTGGTCATCCTCATCCAGTTTGGCGATGCCGGTCAACCGGCAACATGTTTTAAGCCTAACTGGCCTCCAGGGGTCTCTTTGCCTGTAACGCTCGAACCCCGTAAATCGCCGTTTGCGGCTATATTTATTATTATAGTTCTTATTCTTTTTCTGCCATAGAAGTGATTGGGCAGAAGAAACCGTAAGGCCTACAGGGCTGAGACTTGGTCATAGGGTAGTACTTCTCACCGCTACTCAGATTCAAAAGATGAGCCCGATCGGCCTCAAGGGGGCGCTATGGCGAAGGTCAACGCGTTTGGCCTCGTAACTCCTACGCCCTGATAGCTAGAGCAAAAATTCTTGCATTATATGATTCCTTGGTTAATGGCAAATCAAAAAGGTCAATATGGTCAACAAGTTTGTCATCCAGATTAGTCATGCTGGTAATCTAGCTTGGTCTTCACGGTCATGCTGGTCATCCTCATCCAGTTTGGCGATGCCGGTCAACCGGCAACATGTTTTAAGCCTAACTGGCCTCCAGGGGTCTCTTTGCCTGTAACGCTCGAACCCCGTAAATCGCCGCTTGCGGCTATATTTATTATTATTATTATTATTATTATTATTAATAATAATAATGTATATATTTTTTATAATACTGTGACATGATCTGCAGTAACTCCTAAAGAAGAACACAGTAACTCCTCAGTAATTAGTAATTAGTTACCATTTTTCTCACTTTATAATACTGTGGTATGATTTACAGTAACTCCTAAAGAAGAACACAGTAACTCCTCAGTAATTAGTAATTAGTTAACATGTTTCTCACTTTATAATACTGTGGTATGATTTACAGTAACTCCTAAAGAAGAACACAGTAACTCCTCAGTAATTAGTAATTAGTTAACATGTTTCTCACTTTATAATACTGTGGTATGATTTGCAGTAACTACTAAAGAAGAACACAGTAACTCCTCACTAATTAGTAATTAGTTAACATGTTTCTCACTTTATAATACTGTGGTATGATTTACAGTAACTCCTAAAGAAGAACACAGTAACTCCTCAGTAATTAGTAATTAGTTAACATGTTTCTCACTTTATAATACTGTGGTATGATCTGCAGTAACTCATAAAGAAGAACACAGTAACTCCTCAGTAATTAGTAATTAGTTAACATGTTTCTCACTTTATAATACTGTGGTATGATCTGCAGTAACTACTAAAGAAGAACACAGTAACTCCTCAGTCATTAGTAATGGGTTACCATGTGCTGCTGTTAACTCCCGAAAAAAGAAGACAGGGACCCCTTATTAATTATCTATGAAGAACACAGGGATGCCTAGTTCGTTATCTAACACAAATATTTATTCATTTAAACATGATTTCCCCCAGAATAAGGATGTAGGACACAACCTACAGTAAAACTGTATGTGAGCCATCACTTCTACTGAGCACATCTCCAGGAGGACTGAAGAAGAGCACAGGTTTAGAATAAACATCTGTAACACACTGACAGAACATTACAAAAATGGGGGTTAAGCAGACTACTGCACATTTCAGTGTGTCTAACATTTGGAAGATATTGAGCATACTAAGGTAAGTAAGGTTAATATATGATAAGTGGTGTCACTGACTTTAATATCACCACTGATAGAATAACCTGCAGCAGCAGATAAACACACTGATAGAGGCTAGCGGTCCGGCGCTGTGGAATTACCGTAATTACCCTAATAATGCGCACTAAAAGTCTGTGAGACTGCAAGGCTAAAGATGAACGTTTATAAGGGTGGTGCTGAAAATTAAAGCAGTGACCATTAAAACAAAATTGAGTACAGTCAGTCTTAGAGTCTTCTGGAGAACATAAATAATGTCTACTATGTAATAATATTACGTTATAAAGTTTTTTTTTCTTTCAAAAATGGGGTTTAAGCAGATTACGACACACTGTAGTATTTTACTATATGTTGCTAATATTTGGAATATAATGATGATAATAAGGTAATTAAGGTTACTACTACTACAAATGGTGTCACTGGCTTCAAATATGCCTTTAATATCACCACTGATAGAATATTTGTTTGTATAGACTGATTTAGATCTATAGTTCCCCAGGTGGGATGTAAGGGTTTTCAGTAGTTAATGTTGATTTGAGCAGTAAGTAATAAGTAGTTATTATAAAGAAGACATCATTAGTAAGTAGTTCTCTGGGAGATATGTAAGTCTCAGTAATTATTGTGGAGTTAATAGTGAACTACTATAATCATTAGTTCAGTACTATCTACTGAGTAATTATTCAGTACTCCCTGGTAGTTAATAGAAAATATTTAGGTGTTAATGCAGCACTATTAATTAGTTACTGCTTAGTTACTGCTTAGTTACCTATTAACTATGGAACAGTATTATAAAGTGTTACCAAATAAACTGTGTCTGGGCGACTAAACCAAATAAAGAAAAAAAACTAAAAAATGAACAAAAACAACAATTTACCAGCCACTAAATTGGTACCAAAAGCAGCATCTTACCAGTCAGAATATCCAGCAAAGACCATCGCTATGAGACACAACACCTATAGAACAGAAGGAGCAACGGCAGCATGACGGTTCTAGTGAAATAATAATAATGTAAATACACAACAGAGTGCTGTGTACCACATAAAATCAGACCATGGAAGCTAGTCCCATATTTCAAAAATTCCTCAGTATTTATATGCCAAAAGTAGAAAACCACTCAAGTCCGGGTCGAGTCGGAGGTCTCTGTGTCTGCGGGGGGACTGGACAAAAGACTAAACAGGGACTGGGCATGGGACATAAACGGAGACTGAACAGGTAACGAGAATGTAGATTAAATGGGAGACCAGGATATGGGGCACAGACGGGGACTGAACATAAGACTGGACACAGGACTGGAAAGGAAACTGGGCAGGGAACTGAGGCGACACGTTAAACTGACACAGACACTAAACAGGCAATGGGACAAAAGACTGGGTAGGGGCCTGTCCGTGGGACATAATTGGAGACTGGACATTACAGGAGGTGGCAACTGGGATGAATACATTGACAGAGACAGACAAGAACAAAGGGAAGGGAAAAGAGACGGAAACAGAAACAGGTTTTGGGACACAGATTGAGACAGAAACTAACACAGCGAGAGACAAAAGAACAAAAAACATAGATGGGTGCCCAGAACTGGCAAAAGTCTGAGAATATGTTTGTGGGGCCAGCCTGGGCACAGTGCTGGGCAACAGTTTAGGGTGCCTAGGAGCTGGCCTAGGTGCATGGGACCTTGTGTCGAATAAAGTCCTGGAGTAGGCACTGGAGCAGGATCAGACACAGGGGGCGGTGGTGCTGCCGTCTTCTTTGGAGCCGTGGTTACAAAGACCAGCCTTGCTGATGCTGCCTCCATCGTCAGAGCTACGGGTACAAAGACAGGTGCTGCCGCTGTAATTAGGGTTGTCATGGGTATGGAGACGAGTGCTTCCACTGTTGTCAGAGTTGCCATGGATAGGGAGACAGGTGCTGCCACTGCTGCCTCCGTCGTCAGAGCCCTGGGGACGGGGACCGGCGCTGCTGTTGCTGCCTCGATCATTGGGTACGGAGACCGGCACTGCTGACGCTGCCGCCGTTATCAGAGCTGAGGCTGCTGGCACTGCAGCAGAACCTGGAGCTGCGGTTGCAGCAAAGTCCCAGACTGGAATACGAAATGGAGTAGATAGCTCTGGTGGAGCTTGTACTGGAGCCGGGGTATCTGCCGCTGTTGCCTCCTTCATCGGATCCGCGGGTACGGACACAGGCACTGCTGCTGTCATTAGAGCCGCTGCGGGTATGGAGACAAGGAAACAGGAAACACCTGGGGAACAGTTAATGTGGGGGTGAAGCTACAAATTATGAAAACACTTAAGGCGGAGACATGGGAGGACCACACAGGACCACGTAGGGATAACAGACACAGAGATGGCAGTAAAAACACAGAAAGAGTACAAGAAACAAGGCCAGGAAGTGACACTAGCTTTAAGGTAATGAAGGCAAGCAACCTTCTTTGAACTGTGTCTCTCGCCACAGAAGCATCTTGAGATTCATGAAGCTGCAAGGTTTCCGAACGTGGCTGAGGCTGCGTTTCACCAGCAAAAAGCTTTAGTTTAGTCTGCAGCACTGCCCGCTGTAACCCACTGCCTTGCCCTCGCTTCTGACCTCCAGAAGTGCACCAGTGAGAAAGTTGGTAGGAAGACCCCAGTTATGCGTCTCCAGCTGCAGCGAGGGGCTTTGGAATGGTTGGATGCAAAAACAACTGTTTTCGAATGCGATGCAGCTCAGCAGCACGAGCTAATGGCGTTCAAACTTTCACCATCTAATTAAAAAAGCATATTAAGGTAAACTAATTGTTTCCTACAGGTATATGTTGATAAGATATTGTAGTAACCTAATGATGCACTAATGGTGAATCTGTAATGTTTGTCATGGCTTGTACACGACAAGACATGCCGAGGTTTGTTTGCGAGGTCTAGGCTATGATTCAGGGTTGTAAGTTTAGGTGTAGAGGTGGGTAATCTAGGTTCAAAAAGTAAAAATCTATCCCAGGATTTCGCTCCCATTGCCTGGCTGGCTCTGGAGCTAACTTAGTTCAACCTAATACATGAGATGGATTTTTAATTTCTGGACCTGGATTACCCACCTTTAGCTGCGTGTGAGTTCGGCTCATCCTTAAAGAACCGTTGTAGGTTTCAAGCCGAGCTAAGAAAGTGTTGAGAGTAGGCAACACACATCAAAGCAAAAGCTTCTACTTTATCGTCTTAACGCGCCCTGGCCCACCCGCGGGCCAGAAACATGTCATAATTAATATCTGGCTGTGTTTATGAATAATTATAGGCTCAACACACAATATGCCACATATTGAAGCTTAGCATCTCTGGTTTTCTGTTATCTAGCATTAGAATTAGCTGTATTTCCTTTTAGAAAATAAACATTAACAGCGAAATATGCCTATTTATTAAAATATTACTTATAATTCGCATATTTGCTTTTTATGTACGTCCGTATTTGATATTTGATGTGGACATGTTATACATCATTCCAACCGCCTGACTCTCAGGATTACGGAACAGCAAACCATTTCACTGTACAGTTCCTAAATTACAGCCTAAAGAGTGCGTTAGACTGTTTTATACAGTTTTACAGCAGCTTGTGTAATTAATCCCCCTGGGTAACTAGAGGTCGACAGTCACACTTACCGCCCCCCTGCTGCTGCTTAAAAATCACTCCAAATAAGTAAATCCATCAGTCTATTCGCCAATGATCCTGGTTTTTGTCAAAGCAGTGCTTATAATATAGGTTTGGCTGGGTTTACAGATTACTAATGCACATGCGCAGAATCGAAAGAGTAATCTCTGAAGAAAGACGTGTGAATCAGCTCTGTCGGCCAATCAGGTGCCATGTTAGGCGGAGACAGAGCTGGGGAGGGGTCTGTAACCAGACACTGTCACTGAGCAGATATATAGAATACAGAAACACATTCTTTACTGCAAAATAAGTTATAAAATTTGTAGTTTTTGTTCTTATAAAGTTTCCAGTCTTTTGGAGAAAGAAAGGAATATCCCAGGAGCAGATCACTTTGTTTAGCTAGGTGTTTACATTCACCATGTAAAATTATAAACAGCTCTCTTTCACTGGTTAGATATTATTATCTAACCAGTGAAAGAGAGCAGTTCATGATTTTATATGCTGAATGTGAACACCTTGTAGCTAAATAAAGGATTGTAAAAACACCTAAATACACATATAAAAATTTCATTTTAAAATTAAAAATTAGAAAATCTGAAAAGCACCTGTATTTTTTTGTTGTTTTTACCATATTTTAACTACACGTTCAATTGTATATAGTATAAGTAAAAGTGTTTTCAGTTAATTTTGTAATATTAATTGATAAAATTTAAATTCTCTGAATAATTTAATATTAGTGTAAAATGCTTTTAAATTTTTGGGTATATTTGGGTATGTATATTTCAGGTGGGAATTGGTAAAATTAGGCTTGGACCTTAAGAGGTTATAAAAAAAGATTTTGTTGACTATTTTCATGTTTTGCGATGTTAACAGATGATTGAGGCAAATATAACCTAAACAACTTAGCTTATGATCATGGATTACATAGATCCCTTTTAGACATTAAACAACGCTAAACTAAACTGGAGATGTACCAAACTGCCCAGGTTAGCTAAGTCAAGTCAAGTAAAGTCAAGTAGTTTTATTGTCAATACTGCATATGTACAGGACATACAGATAATTGAAATTACGTTACTCTCCTTCCCAATTTTACAGCAAGTACAGTTAATAGATATAATAAAAGAGAATGGGAGACACTATGGGTACAATACAGCAGGGACACAATAGACATAAATGAGACAGAAACAAGGTGCAGTAGTGTGGGGAGAAATAAATATATAAATATAAGTAAAAAAAAGAAATAGATATATAATATAAAAGAGTGGGAGACACTATATGTACAATACAACAAGACACAATAAACATACGTAAGACAATAGTGCAATATTGATGGTGATTGAGATGGAATGACAGTATAAATAGTATATAACAGTAGTGAAAATAGGGTGTATGGTATATAGCTTAAGGCTGGTAAAGTGAATGGGTGTGTAAGTTCTTAAAGTTCACAGTTTAATTAAGTGGAATTAAAGTGCGTATTGACAGTGCAAGTATAGCAGTAGTGCAGGTATTGGGTGTGTAGTGCAAGTCCGTTGGAAGGGACCAGTACTTTGTGTATTGTAGTGCAGAGTTTCAGTACTGTATTGGTGGGGGGTGGGGGGTCAGGATGCTGAGTGAGTGTGTGCTGGGGGCAGGATTGGGATGGGGGGTAGAGCAGGAAGAGAGTTCAGCATCCTCACAGCCTGATGGATGGAGCTGTCTCTTAGTCTGCTGGTCCTTGCCCCGAGACTGAGGCTCCTACCTGATGGCAGCAGGCTGAAGAAGCTGTGTAGTGGGTGGGAGGGATCTCCTGCCAGACGTAGGGCTTTCCGTGTGGGGCGGAAGCTGTACAAGTCCTGAAGGGAGGGGAGAGAGGTGCCAACAATCTTCTCAGCTGCTCTCACGATGCGCTGGAGGGTCCTGCGGCAGAATGCTGTGCAGGCCCCGTACCACACGGTGAAACAGCTGGTCAGGATGCTCTCGATGGCCCCTCAAGTTAGTTAGCTGATCTGCACTACTTTATGTCCACCTTTCTGAAAGTCTTGGTGGTGAGAGAAATGCCTTATAGTTTGGGCTGAGTTTTGTTCTCCATGGCAGCACAGCTAAACTTTTCCCAGCAGTGGTTATTACGATTAGCGGGAGAGACGCTGTGTGAATCAGCTGTGTAGCCTGAGGTCTGTGCGCGCGGCTCAGGGGAACCGGTGTTCTGTCGAGTTATGCTACCCATCGATATGTGCTTCTTTACGGCACTGCACATGCGCCGACCAACATTCTTTTTTGTATGATTTCCTGTTTTTAATGATAATTCCTTAAGTTTTTATTGGGAACATTAAACAATCTGCTTGAATGTAAAAAAAAACATGTAAAAAGCAGTTAAAGCATAGCAATGGCAAGTTAAAAAATAATAATGAACTGTACATTTTTAAAAATACAATTTATAGTCACCTAAATGACCATAACTTTTTAACAGTAAAGAAAAAAAAAGATCGTAGAAACCTATGCCACTTGTTCTTGAAAATGTTTTATGGGGTGGTCTGAACAAATATTGCCTGATAGGTCCAAATTATTATGTGGAATAATAGTTCATTTAAAACAATTTAATTTTTAAATTGTTGTACTTTTTTATATCAAAGAATTAAAAAAAACTATGTAAATTTTACTCAAAGTACATTTTAAATTGAGTACTTTTTTTTACTTCTACTCGAGTAGATTTTTAGATGGGTACTTTTACTTAAGTAGAATTTTAGCAAAGTAAATGTAATTTTACTTAATTACAATTTTTCAGTACTTTTTCCACTTCTGGTATTTGTAGCCCCACCTACTGTTAATTTACATCTACAGTTGTAAGAAAAAGTATGTGAACCCTTTGGGATTGCTTGGATTTCTGCCCAAGTTGGTCATTAAATGTGTTCCGATAACACATTTAGTAGTAGAAGTGATTTAATTTTTATTTTTTATTTTGTCATAATATTTTCACACATTTAGGAAAACAAACTGCAAAACATTATTTGCATTTTTATTTTAGTGTTTTTATTTTAGTTTTTTTTTTTACCTCCTATAGTGTGACATCCAAGATTTTTTTGTATTCTCAGCTGGCCATCAGGATTGACTGATATGAGGAGCTGCTTGTCATCCACATAACAATCAAAATTAAAGTCATTTTTCTCTAATGACTTTGCCCAGTGGAAGCATGTATAATGTAAATAACAATGGTTATAAGGACCTTGTAGAATTCCATATCTTACCTTAGTATGATTGGATACATATCATTTATCCTCACAAACTGATAACGATCGGTTAAGTATATTTTGAACCATGATAAGGCAGTTCCAGTTACACCGACCGTGTTCTCTAATCTTTCTAAAAATCTTTCTTTTTCGCTCAGATCGAGAAATACCAGTACGGAAACACAGCCTTGGTCGGTGACAGGAAGCAGATCGTTTGTTTTAACTAAAGCTGTCTCAGTGCTATGATGAGGCCTAAATCAAAATTGGAATTTTTCGTAGATCTGGTTTCTTTGCAGGTAGGAGCAACGTTACAGACTAACTACGGTATGTGCTATACTGCATAAACGTAAGCTTGCACCCTTCAGCGTGGGGTGGACACCATCCCTACCTAAAAGACCAGGCTTACCCTCAAAAGCTCACATGGTTTTCTGCACACCACTTGCACATCCAGCCGTTCAGCAAAGAAAGCCTGCTGTAAGCTTCATCCCCACGTCTCATTGGTTTGAGGCCAGTATCCTCGTATAGCGTCTGGGCCTGTTTGATCAACTTTTTAATATTAGCTTTTGGCACTTCAGACTGCCACAGATAAATACCATTGGTGAACAGTGTTGGGCACGTTACGTTACTAAAAAGTTATAGTTACTCCTTACTTCTCCAAAAAAGTAACTGAGTTACTAACGAAGTTACCCCACTATAAAAGCAACTAGTTACCAGTAAAAGTAACTATTGCGTTACTTCGCCCCGTAAAAAAATTAACAAAAGAAAATAAATGATGTAATTATTATTATTATTAGAAAAGTAACAAACAAAAATAAACCCAAAATTTTGACAAAAATATAATCTAACGAATAAAAAAAATAAGAAACGAAAAACTCCAAAAGACAAAATAAACTTACTAAGACTTGTAATACTGAAAAGAAAAAAACGGAAAAACCAAATACGCGTCTGGGGATAAAAATTAAACAAACCAAACCACACTCAAAGGAAAAATGTATATATAAACAAAACAAAAGAATGGACAAAAAACAACAATCCATTAAAAAACTCATTTAAAACAATCACAGGCTTTTTGCGCAGAATAATAAAAGTTTTGGTTAGTTTCAGTTTCAAATTGTGAAAACAGCTCACCAAAACCTCAACCTATCCTTTATATTTGACAATATTTGATTAACTTACAGGTCCTTACTTATTTTTATTTAACTAAACTGAGTTTTATATTATTTATAGCCTCTTGCTGAATTCAGCTCCGCGCTGCGAAAGAGAGAGAGAGAGAGAGAGGCGCAGCGCATTTTGCCCGATTTCTCTTGATTAATTATCAGTACATTTGTTGGCTTTAGTGAGTTTAATAACATGAATTTTAATACACTTGTCCAACCTTATTTATTAAAAACGTAATGTCCCACTTTCCTGCGACATTTTAGAGCGCTGGTCGAGATTTTAATTCATGAATTAATATATTTAATATTTTAATAAATTTGCCCTGGTGATAAGAAACGAATGCTAACATATAGCTATATATTTCTGAGTATTTCAAATGTTTTAAGTTTTATATAATTGATGGGCAGCACCACACCAGGATGACAATGTGCTTTATTTTTCAGATATAAAAGTGAAATTCAGTTAAATAATAGCAAAGTTAACTAAAATAAATTTATGTTCAGTCAAAGTTTTTTTCTCTTTTAATTTTCCTTTTCAAAAACTCCAGCTTTTGAGTGAGAATAAGCATCTGTTGAAATTCTTAAACAGCAGAATGCCTGTCTGCTATATTTAGTTATTTAGTCTGTGTAGTCTGTGTAGTCTATGTGTACTAAACATAAATATAAATCATTTTAACTGTCAGAAATAAATATAACTTATAATAATTTATAGTTACTGTGCAGATTTTTAAGTATATTTTATTTTTATAGTTGTCCTCAATTGGATATAGTGCTAATTTGGTGATGGCTTTGATGAGACTGCTTAAGCGGAGATTAGAGTCAATTCTTACACTAAGTTCACAAGCTAGCTCTTTAAGATTTAGGGCTCTCAAATTCAGATAGACAGCTAGTTTTTTCTCTCATGTCTATTCCCAAATAAAATAATCTCTGGATAATAGTTCATCAAAAGGAGGCGTTTATAAATTAAATAAGAGCAGCCCTGGGGGCAGTGTTGGGCACGTTACTTTGAAAAAGTAATTAGTTATAGTTACTAGTTACTTCTCCAAAAAAGTAACTGAGTTACTAACTGAGTAACTATTGCGTTACTGTTGCGTTACGTGCGGGTTTTTTTATTCAAATCAAGCAACAGTTGTAGTCAATCGTAAGTTTAAGATTTTTTTTATCAGCCTCACTGTGATCTATAGTTATATAAATCCGTTTTCAGCTTCTCCTCCGGGGTTGAAAGGCAGCTGTTCTGTGTGTGTGAGGCTCGTATCACACACAGCTGAACTGTTTGTCGGAGGGCGGGGCTGCGCTCATGCAGCGGCTCTCTCTATTGAAATGAATTGGATGCGCTGTGCTGGTGGACGGGGAGAGGGTAACACTAGCTCCGCGGCCCACCGGTTAAAAAACCCTGGTTTATCTCATCCTCCTCTCCCTTGTGAATCATGCACACACTCTTGCGCCATTGTCTGTATGCGCGAAGTAAAAAAAAAAATGTATAGAGCGGCTTTGCCCTCTTAACTCCAGCAGTCAGCTCTCTTCTAGCCCTAGTAACGTGCAGTAACGGGGTGTCGGAAATGGTAACGGCGTTATAGTTACAGTCAGAGTAATTAGTTAGATTACTCGTTACTGAAAAATTAAGTGGCGTTAGTAACGCTGTTTATTTCAACGCCGTTACTCCCATCACTGTATGGGGGACACCACAGTTTAATGACACAGATTCATAATCATTATTTTCAACAAAATTTCAACAATTTTAACTAAATTTTTTTAGGTCTATCTATGAGAATTTCAATATCAATATAGTATCAAATTCAGCACTGAGATGTTTTCCAGAGGCTGCATTTAAATGAATGTCATTAATGACTTTAATTAAATATTGTCACAGTACTGTAATTAGCTTGGAATCCTGATTGAAATCTGGCAAGACAGTTGTTTTGTGGACAAAAATCATGTACAGTGCTTTGAAAAAGTATGCTTTAAACCTTTCCACATTTTATCACATTACATACACAAACAAATAGATTTTCCTGAGATTTTATGTAATATACTAACACAAAGTAGCAAGTAATTCTTAAGTCAAAAGAAAATGATACATTTATTTACTCACTTGCTGGAGGGTGAATCTCATTGTCAGTCTAAAGTCTTTTGCAGACAGGTTTTTTTTCAGCATTGCCCTGTTTTTAGCTCCATCCATACATCAACTGGCCCCTCCCAGAGCTGGCCCTGACCAATGGGGTGTCTGTAATATGTTATGTACTAGGCACCTGTAGTTGAAAACTCACGCATGTACGTTATGACACATGCAAACTAGAAGGCAAAACAATAAAGCAAGCCGAGTGAACTAAATGGTGGACTCTGGACCATACGTCACATGGTGTCAGAATAAAGTGTGAAAATAAGGAACTAAAATGGCACTACTGCAGCTGCCTTCAGCGCTGTGTTGCAAGGCAATCTTGCCAAAAATTGGAGACTGTGGGTGCAAAAGGTTGAACTGTTTCTTACCGCGAGTGGCATTGCTGAAAAGTTAAAACTTTTGCACCCACAAGACTTTCTGCACGTCGCGGGAGAAGATGCAGTGAAGGTCTAGAACACGTTCTATTTCAGTGAGGCAGAAACTGACAAAATGGGTGTGCTAAAAAACAAGTTCAAGGAGAACTGCGAGCCAAGAAAGAACCTGCTGTACATTCGCCATTTGTTCTTTGTTGACCAAGTGCAAGCAAGGCTGCTAAGAGAAAAGAATCACTTTGCCAAAATGTGCAAAAGCAAACATCAGAGCAGTATGATGAGAAACATGCATGCAGTTGAAGAAAAGACATAGCAGAAAGATTTGTTCATTTGAACAGTTGAATTAAAAGAACAGAAAATCAGAAAAAACATTGACAAAAGAATAACTTGACTGAAAATTTCAAAATAAAGTTGGACACTGGTGCTGAATGCAATGCCATCTCAGCAAAAGTCTACAAGTCACTCAGGCACTCAAACACTTTTCTCAGCAGTGTTTATTATGGTTAGCGGGAGGCAGTGATGTCAGTAACGCGTTACTTAGTAACGCGTTACTCAAATCTGACCCTTTTTTTCAGTAACGAGTAATCAAACGCGTTACTATTTCCAATCCAGTAATCAGATTAAAGTTACTTATCCAAGTCACTGTGCGTTACTCTCTCTCTCTCTCCACCTCACACTCACACACAGACACACACACACACCGCTCCCTTTCCCGTCACCTTTACAATCCTCCCCTGTCTCTCTCTCGCGCTCGGCGTGTCTTTAGTTTCCGCCTGTTCTCATTTTTCCGCCAGTTCTCGGGCTCCCTATCTCTTTATAAAGGCGGGTTTTCCCGGCCGCGTCCCAATTCACTAGCCAGGGCAGCGGTCTGCACAGATCTGATTGGCAGAGGAGAGCGTTTGAAGATTTTGTGCTGCAGAGCTAGTATAGCTATGGCGGCGCGCAGTAGTGCAGCGGCTTCTCACGCTCCTAGCGAACACCCTATTTTGAGCTGTTTTTACGTCGGTTCTGAACCCAACTTTACGCGGCCCACGCGTGTGAGTTACAGAAGAACCGAACTTCTGAGCATTAAGGACAGTTTGGTCAGTAAAACAGCAACTATGGACAATAATATCCGAGCTACGCTGGGCGAGCTGCAGCTCCTCCGCGCTCCGGCGTGGGGGAGCGGATCGCTGCAGACAAAGGGCAAGAGGAGGAGGCGGTGCGAGCGGCGTCAGAAGAGAGGAAAACGCGCTGGGGTGCTAGCCAGGCTAAAGGCTAATGCTAACCGACCCCCGATTCCGTCGCTTTTCCTCTCTAACGTCCGCTCTTTGGATAACAAGCTGGACCTGCTGCGGCTGAGGATGAATGTTTCTGAGGAGATGAGGAACTGCGCTGTCATTTGTCTCACGGAAACCTGGCTGAACCAGACCATGCCGGACTCAGCCTTCCAGCTCGCTGGCCGGCAGCTCTTCCGAGCGGACCGCAGCCAGCTATCCGGGAAAGCCCGGGGGGGGCGGCTTGTGCGTCTACATAAACAAAGGTTGGTGCACAAACTGCGTGTTGGTAAACAGCCACTGCTCCGAGGCGACAGAACAGCTGACTGTGAAGTGTCGTTCCCACTATCTGCCTCGTGAGTTTTCGGCGGTGTTCGTGATTGCTGTTTACATAGCACCGGATGCTAATGCTAACAACGCGCTGAAGGAGCTTTATGACAACATCAGCTCGCTTCAGAACAAGCATCCGGACGCGTTCTACGTGGTAGCGGGGGATTTTAACCACGTAGAACTGAAGAACACGCTGCCGAGGTTTTACCAACACGTGAACATTCCAACGCGAGGTAATAACACGCTGGACCGTGTTTACTCCTCTGTGAAAGACGCTTACAAAGCCTTCCCCCGCCCCCACCTCGGGCTATCGGACCACATCTCCATCATGCTGGTCCCCGCATACCACCCCCCACTGCGACGCTCAAAACCCACACAGAAAACCATCACGGTGTGGCCCAGTGACGGCGCCGCTGTGCTGCAGGACTGCTTCGGCTGCACAGACTGGCAGGTCTTCAGGGAGGCTGCTGAGTGTGAGGGGGAGCTGGATCTGGAGGAATACACATCTGCTGTTCTCGGGTACATCAGCAAGTGTGTGGAGGATGTCACTACTACCAAGACTGTGACTTGCTACCCGAACCAGAAGCCCTGGCTGAATGCAGAGGTGCGTTCCCTGCTGAAAGCCAGGGATGCTGCCTTCAGATCTGGAGACTCGGATGAACTCAGGAGGGCTAGAAGAGAGCTGACTGCTGGAGTTAAGAGGGCAAAAGCTGCATATGCTCAGAAAATCCAGGGACACTTTTCCTCCCAGGATCCACAGAGCATGTGGAGGGGCATCAAGTGCATCACGGACTACAAATCTAACGTTGCACAAAGCTCCAAAGACCCATCCCTGCCTGAGGCTCTCAACACGTTCTACGCCCGCTTTGAGTACCCTGACACACCCCCCAGCACCAGACTCCCACACTCACCAGGAGAGGAGCCCCTCAGCGTGACACCAGCAGAAGTAAGGAGGACGCTGAGGAGGATTAACCCCCGGAAAGCTGCCGGCCCGGACAACATCCCCGGACAGGTGCTAAAAGACTGCGCAGACCAGCTCTCGGACGTCCTGGACGACATTTTCAACACGTCCCTCATCCAGGCAGCTGTCCCCACTTGCCTGAAGACCGCCACCATCATCCCGGTCCCCAAGAGCTCCACAGTGACAGGTCTGAATGACTACCGGCCAGTAGCCCTCACTCCGATAGTCACAAAGTGCTTTGAAAGAATGGTTCAGACCCACATCAAAGCCACCATCAACATCACTGTGGATCCACACCAGTACGCATACAGGAAGAACCGATCCACAGAGGATGCCATTTCCTCCGTGGTCCACACTGCCCTCACCCACCTGGAGCAGAAGGATTCCTATGTTCGGATGCTCTTTGTGGACTTCACATCTGCTTTCAACACCATGATTCCTCAGACACTGATAACCAAACTCTCCTCACTTGGACTGAGCTCTTCCCTGTGCAACTGGGTCCTAGACTTCCTGACCAACAGGCCGCAGTCTGTGAGGATTCACAACATCTCCTCCCCCTCCATAATCCTCAGCACTGGCTCCCCTCAGGGCTGTGTGCTGAGCCCCCTCCTGTTCACACTGCTCACATATGACTGCTCACCTCTCCATCCAGGCTGTCATATTGTGAAGTTTGCGGACGACACGGCAGTGGTTGGATGCATCACGAACAGAGATGAGTCCAGCTACAGGCAGGAGGTGGAACACCTGGAGGATTGGTGCAGAGAAAACAACCTCTGCATCAATGTAAAAAAGACAAAGGAGATGATTGTGGACTTCAGAAGGGGCAAGCATGCCCACCTCCCCCTGCACATTGGAGGATCTGCGGTGGAAGTGGTTGACAGCTACAGGTACTTGGTGTGCACCTGACCAGCAACCTCACCTGGAGCAACAACACTTCCACTCTGGTCAGGAAGGCACATCAGCGGCTCTACTTCCTCAGGAGGCTGAGACGAGCTGGACTCGGGAGCGCAGTCCTCACCTCCTTCTACAGATGTGTGGTGGAGAGCGTCATGTGCTCCAGCATCAATGTGTGGCATGGAAGCTGCTCTGCTGCAGACAGGAAAGCACTGCAGAGGGTGGTGAAGGCTGCACAGAGGATTGTTGGAGTTAGCTTCCCCAGCACCACAGACATTTACACCTCCAGGTGCAGGAAAAGGGCCACCTGCATCAGGAAGGATCCCACCCACCCAGCACACGCACTTTTTGTCCCACTCCCCTCAGGCCGGAGGCTGCGGAGCATTAAGTGCAAAACAACAAGACTCAGAAACAGCTTCTTCACTTTGCCAAAATGTGCAAAAGCAAACATCAGAGCAGTATGATGAGAAACATGCATGCAGTTGAAGAAAAGACATAGCAGAAAGATTTGTTCATTTGAACAGTTGAATTAAAAGAACAGAAAATCAGAAAAAACATTGACAAAAGAATAACTTGACTGAAAATTTCAAAATAAAGTTGGACACTGGTGCTGAATGCAATGCCATCTCAGCAAAAGTCTACAAGTCACTCAGGCACTCAAACACTTTTCTCAGCAGTGTTTATTATGGTTAGCGGGAGGCAGTGATGTCAGTAACGCGTTACTTAGTAACGCGTTACTCAAATCTGACCCTTTTTTTCAGTAACGAGTAATCAAACGCGTTACTATTTCCAATCCAGTAATCAGATTAAAGTTACTTATCCAAGTCACTGTGCGTTACTCTCTCTCTCTCTCCACCTCACACTCACACACAGACACACACACACACCGCTCCCTTTCCCGTCACCTTTACAATCCTCCCCTGTCTCTCTCTCGCGCTCGGCGTGTCTTTAGTTTCCGCCTGTTCTCATTTTTCCGCCAGTTCTCGGGCTCCCTATCTCTTTATAAAGGCGGGTTTTCCCGGCCGCGTCCCAATTCACTAGCCAGGGCAGCGGTCTGCACAGATCTGATTGGCAGAGGAGAGCGTTTGAAGATTTTGTGCTGCAGAGCTAGTATAGCTATGGCGGCGCGCAGTAGTGCAGCGGCTTCTCACGCTCCTAGCGAACACCCTATTTTGAGCTGTTTTTACGTCGGTTCTGAACCCAACTTTACGCGGCCCACGCGTGTGAGTTACAGAAGAACCGAACTTCTGAGCATTAAGGACAGTTTGGTCAGTAAAACAGCAACTATGGACAATAATATCCGAGCTACGCTGGGCGAGCTGCAGCTCCTCCGCGCTCCGGCGTGGGGGAGCGGATCGCTGCAGACAAAGGGCAAGAGGAGGAGGCGGTGCGAGCGGCGTCAGAAGAGAGGAAAACGCGCTGGGGTGCTAGCCAGGCTAAAGGCTAATGCTAACCGACCCCCGATTCCGTCGCTTTTCCTCTCTAACGTCCGCTCTTTGGATAACAAGCTGGACCTGCTGCGGCTGAGGATGAATGTTTCTGAGGAGATGAGGAACTGCGCTGTCATTTGTCTCACGGAAACCTGGCTGAACCAGACCATGCCGGACTCAGCCTTCCAGCTCGCTGGCCGGCAGCTCTTCCGAGCGGACCGCAGCCAGCTATCCGGGAAAGCCCGGGGGGGGCGGCTTGTGCGTCTACATAAACAAAGGTTGGTGCACAAACTGCGTGTTGGTAAACAGCCACTGCTCCGAGGCGACAGAACAGCTGACTGTGAAGTGTCGTTCCCACTATCTGCCTCGTGAGTTTTCGGCGGTGTTCGTGATTGCTGTTTACATAGCACCGGATGCTAATGCTAACAACGCGCTGAAGGAGCTTTATGACAACATCAGCTCGCTTCAGAACAAGCATCCGGACGCGTTCTACGTGGTAGCGTGGGATTTTAACCACGTAGAACTGAAGAACACGCTGCCGAGGTTTTACCAACACGTGAACATTCCAACGCGAGGTAATAACACGCTGGACCGTGTTTACTCCTCTGTGAAAGACGCTTACAAAGCCTTCCCCCGCCCCCACCTCGGGCTATCGGACCACATCTCCATCATGCTGGTCCCCGCATACCACCCCCCACTGCGACGCTCAAAACCCACACAGAAAACCATCACGGTGTGGCCCAGTGACGGCGCCGCTGTGCTGCAGGACTGCTTCGGCTGCACAGACTGGCAGGTCTTCAGGGAGGCTGCTGAGTGTGAGGGGGAGCTGGATCTGGAGGAATACACATCTGCTGTTCTCGGGTACATCAGCAAGTGTGTGGAGGATGTCACTACTACCAAGACTGTGACTTGCTACCCGAACCAGAAGCCCTGGCTGAATGCAGAGGTGCGTTCCCTGCTGAAAGCCAGGGATGCTGCCTTCAGATCTGGAGACTCGGATGAACTCAGGAGGGCTAGAAGAGAGCTGACTGCTGGAGTTAAGAGGGCAAAAGCTGCATATGCTCAGAAAATCCAGGGACACTTTTCCTCCCAGGATCCACAGAGCATGTGGAGGGGCATCAAGTGCATCACGGACTACAAATCTAACGTTGCACAAAGCTCCAAAGACCCATCCCTGCCTGAGGCTCTCAACACGTTCTACGCCCGCTTTGAGTACCCTGACACACCCCCCAGCACCAGACTCCCACACTCACCAGGAGAGGAGCCCCTCAGCGTGACACCAGCAGAAGTAAGGAGGACGCTGAGGAGGATTAACCCCCGGAAAGCTGCCGGCCCGGACAACATCCCCGGACAGGTGCTAAAAGACTGCGCAGACCAGCTCTCGGACGTCCTGGACGACATTTTCAACACGTCCCTCATCCAGGCAGCTGTCCCCACTTGCCTGAAGACCGCCACCATCATCCCGGTCCCCAAGAGCTCCACAGTGACAGGTCTGAATGACTACCGGCCAGTAGCCCTCACTCCGATAGTCACAAAGTGCTTTGAAAGAATGGTTCAGACCCACATCAAAGCCACCATCAACATCACTGTGGATCCACACCAGTACGCATACAGGAAGAACCGATCCACAGAGGATGCCATTTCCTCCGTGGTCCACACTGCCCTCACCCACCTGGAGCAGAAGGATTCCTATGTTCGGATGCTCTTTGTGGACTTCACATCTGCTTTCAACACCATGATTCCTCAGACACTGATAACCAAACTCTCCTCACTTGGACTGAGCTCTTCCCTGTGCAACTGGGTCCTAGACTTCCTGACCAACAGGCCGCAGTCTGTGAGGATTCACAACATCTCCTCCCCCTCCATAATCCTCAGCACTGGCTCCCCTCAGGGCTGTGTGCTGAGCCCCCTCCTGTTCACACTGCTCACATATGACTGCTCACCTCTCCATCCAGGCTGTCATATTGTGAAGTTTGCGGACGACACGGCAGTGGTTGGATGCATCACGAACAGAGATGAGTCCAGCTACAGGCAGGAGGTGGAACACCTGGAGGATTGGTGCAGAGAAAACAACCTCTGCATCAATGTAAAAAAGACAAAGGAGATGATTGTGGACTTCAGAAGGGGCAAGCATGCCCACCTCCCCCTGCACATTGGAGGATCTGCGGTGGAAGTGGTTGACAGCTACAGGTACTTGGTGTGCACCTGACCAGCAACCTCACCTGGAGCAACAACACTTCCACTCTGGTCAGGAAGGCACATCAGCGGCTCTACTTCCTCAGGAGGCTGAGACGAGCTGGACTCGGGAGCGCAGTCCTCACCTCCTTCTACAGATGTGTGGTGGAGAGCGTCATGTGCTCCAGCATCAATGTGTGGCATGGAAGCTGCTCTGCTGCAGACAGGAAAGCACTGCAGAGGGTGGTGAAGGCTGCACAGAGGATTGTTGGAGTTAGCTTCCCCAGCACCACAGACATTTACACCTCCAGGTGCAGGAAAAGGGCCACCTGCATCAGGAAGGATCCCACCCACCCAGCACACGCACTTTTTGTCCCACTCCCCTCAGGCCGGAGGCTGCGGAGCATTAAGTGCAAAACAACAAGACTCAGAAACAGCTTCTTTCCGGAAGCTGTAAGACTCTTAAACTCCACTTAACAAACACACTGCACTGACACCAAGGACAAATTACTGTTTACTGTTTACCAACATGGTCACTTTACTTGCACTGAGACACTTTATCTCCACTGCTCTAATTCACATTATCGTGCTGCTATAGCACACTTGCACTCTGGACTTCATGTTGCTGAACCTTTCTACTCTCTATTTATTTTTTTTATTCTTTGGGATATTTATCTATCTATTTTGTATATTCTATTTCTTTTATTGTATTCTTTTTTTTATCTATATATCTATTAATAACAGCTCTTTGGGTGTAAAACTGGATCGTGAGATCACAATTTCGTTCCACCTCATGTACCACATGTGATGCGAATGACAATAAAATCTCCTTGAATCCCTTGAATCTCTTGAATTTATGTTAAGTGAAATCAAGAAAGACCATATTTTAATTTTTTATAAAAAAAATAATTTATGTTAAGTTAATTCAAGAGAAATTGTCTTTTATTTTTATTAAAAAAACTTATTTTTTCAGGAAATAGTTCAACTTTAAATGTCTAGAGATACATTGTTGCTGATAAAAATGCATTTTTCAATAAAGGGAGTATTGGCAAAACTGGTTATAGTTTTTATGTTAAGGCGGCGCCGCGGCGGGAGGTGGTGTCTGCAGCTGCTGAAAGTAACTAATAAAGTAACTTGTACAGTAACTTAGTTACTTTTAAAATCAAGTAATCCATAAAGTAACTAAGTTACTTTTTAAAGGAGTAATCAGTAATCGGATTACTTTTTCAAAGTAACTATACCATCACTGGCGGGAGGGACGCTGTGTGAAACAGCTGTGCTTGGGGGAACCGGTTTTCTGTCAAGTTATGCTACCCATCGATAAGTGCTTCTTTACGGCCTTAAAGATCCAAATTATTATGAGGAATAATAATTTATATATATATATATATTAATTAATAATAATTAAATCCTGATTTGTTGGACTTTTTTACATCAAATAATTTAAAGTAACTATGTAACTTTTACTCTTTTAAATTGCATACTTTTTTACTTTTACTTGAGTAGATTTTTAAATGGGTACTTTTACTTTTACTTGAGTAGAATTTTAGCAAAGTAAAGGTACTTTTACTTAATTTCAATTTTTCAGTACTTTTTCGACCTCTGGGTAAATGTCATGGATGATATCTTAGTCTGGGGTGAAACAGTCGAAGAACATGGCAGCAGACTCATACAGGTGCTGACAAGGGCAAGACAGTGGAATCTTAAACTCAACAAACACAAGTGCAAGATCAGAACATCAAAGATCCTGTCACATACTCTGTGCAGAAGATCTCAAGCCAGCTCTAGAGAAAGTGAGAACTGTAACACACATGCCTACACCAGAAAACAAGCAGGCACTCATGAGATTCATGGGCATGATCCAGTATCTTTCCAAGTTTATGCACAACCTGTCAGAAGTCAGTGCATGTCTCGAGCATGACACTCAGTGCCACTAGGAGGAAGGTCAAGCACAAACCTATGAAAAGCTGAAATCTTGGCTAACAAATGAACCTACACTAAAGCTCTGTGATGAAGCCTGTGACACATCTGTAGATGCAAGCTCAGAAGGCATTGGAGCAGCAGTTCTTCAGGATGGAAAGCCAGTGGCTTATTGGATCTCGTGCACTTACTGACTCACAACACAGATATGCGCAGACAGAGAAGGAACTACTGGCCATTGTCTATAGTTGTGAAAAATTCCACCAGTATGTGCATGGCAAAGAAATTCAAGTTGAGGGTGACCACAAGCCACTAGAGACCATATTCAAATAGCCACTACACAAGGCCCACCAAGGTTAAATCAAATGCTTCTCAGACTTCAGCAAATGATCCAGAGATGCAGCTATTATGTACAATGACTATGGATGGATGACCCAATGAGAAAAATGCTGTCCCAAAGAAAATCCAAGCATATTGGACATTCAAAGAGGAAATAAGATACACTTCAGGACTGCTGTTCAAAGCTGCAAAAATCATTGTACCAAATCAAAAAGACAAGAAATGCTAAACAAAATCCATGAACCACATCTTGGAGTGGTGAAATGCAAAGAAAGAGCAAGGGACATTTTGTACTGGCCTGGCACATCAGTTCAAATAGAAGACTTTGTGTCACAATGTGCTGTGTGCAATGCCAATAGAAACAGCAATCCAAGAGAGCCTCTGCTGTCCCATTCACTGCCAGAAAGATTGTGGTCCAAGATAGGAACTGATTTACTCCACTACAATGGAGCAGAGTACCTTCTATGCGTGGACTACTACTCCAAGGTTACTGAGATCAGCAAACTCTCAAACACGACTTCCCAAAACATCATCATGGCCCTGAAATCAGTGTTTGCCAGACATGGCATACCAGATGTACTTGTGTCTAATAATGGTCCACAATATGCCAGTGAAGAATTCAGTAACGTTGCAGGAGCCTTGGAGTTGAAACATGTGACGTCAAATCCAGGACATGCACAATCAAATGGCCAAGCAGAAAGAACCGTGCAGACCATCAAAAATCTAATCAAGACGGCTCATGAAGGGAAACTGATCCATACATTGCACTGTTGGAACATCTTAACACACCATTAGAGGGCATAAGTTACTCAACCAGCACAGCTACTGATGGACTATAGACTGAAATCCAAACTCCCTTCCTCCAATGTGCTGTTAATGCCTGAAAGCAAAATTCAAGTTCAGGACAAGCTGAAAAAGAGGCAACTCAAGAAAAGCAGAAAAGCAATTATGACAGACAGACAAAGAGCCTGATAAGCATACAAAAGGGAGGCAAGGTGAGGATTCAGAGAGGGTAACATGCTACTGTGATCAACAACCGCAATGAGCTAAGATTCATTGTCCAGACAGCAGATGGAAGAATGCATAGTAGAAATAGAAAACACCTCCTCAAGACAGCTGAAAAAGAGTTCAGCCTCACGCAATGTTGTTATGGAGTCCTGTTTTGAGCCGCAGGTCAGTGAATTGGGTCCACCTGCAGAAGCCAGAATTGCAGAACAATCTCACTTAAACAAGACATATTTGAGAGAGGACTACTTCACAAGGTCGGGAAAACAAATAAAGTGGCCGGCAAGATACAAAGACTGAATACTGAAAACACCGTACACATTTAGAATATTCACAAATGCACATACAGGACACCATTCAAGTTACTGTCCATCTTCTGACTGAATTTAAGTTGCATGTAACTCATGCATGTAGAATTGTTTAGCTTATTCTGCAACTTTATATCTCACATTTTCTTGTGCTTTAAAGCATTGTGGTATGAAAGTGTATTAATTTATTTGACATTTACTTCTATGCAAAAAAAAAACCCTTTAAATTTGGGGGTGTGATATATGTTATGTACTTAAGAGGCACCCATAGATGCAAACTCGTGCATGAATGTAATGATGCATGTGACCTAAATAGAGAACAATAAAGCAAGCCGAGTGAACTAAACGGTGGTCTCTGGTCCATACATTACAGTGCCCTAGGTGAGATTTCGTACTTTGAGACATCGTACTTTGCTTGTACCACCGTAGTCTGAACTATATTGGTTTAAAACACTGTAGTCTGAACTATGATGTTTGTAAACGTATTTGAACTAATTTCTACAGCAGGAAACAGCACAAACTGAAGTTATGCCAAAATGTAAGAACTGTGACCAAAATACGTAATATTATTGAATATATTATTTAGGAGATACTCACTTTTTCATATTGCAATCATACAACTCAGTACAATCCCCATTACTTTATATAAAATCAACAAATACATAAAAAAGTATTAGGAAATGCCACTTTTTACAGTAAAAAAAAAAGATAATTTGAAATCAAGTACAAAAAAATATATAAATGAATACATACACAGAAACAAATGACCATGGGTAGATGTTACTAAATGTGCCTCAGTGGAGCAGGGGATAATCATGTGTTAACACCCCATGCGGTGTCGTTACGAAGTGTGCTCATATTTTTCTGTCATAATACTAACAGTGGTTTTCATTGATTAATCAACCGATTAACTAAGTAAGTACTATTAAGATTTAAACTTTTTCTCCTTACATCTGTCTGTGGTAAAGACTAATGGGATAACATTTCTTTTACAAGCTTGGAAACACACACCACTTTGTGGTTCAGACTATGGTTTTGGGAAACACTTGCATAGCAACTACATCGTTTCAACTATGTAAGTTTCTAAGGTAGTTAGCAACTGTACATTTGGGTGCATTATGCCAATTGCAACATTGTTTTATTAGGACTAATATTATTAGACAACATAGTTATGATTTTGTGGGCTTTGATTGTTTATTTTATTTATTTACATTTAAAAATAAGAAATATTAAAAATAGTAGAAGTAAGTTTTCATCCAGGCTCCTCTTGGATTGATGGCAGCCAGAGAATTTGCCTTTATCACCTATGCGATGGGCCAGCTCTGGTTAAGGGTGATGTGTAGGGGTGTGACGAGATATCGTGCCACGAGATCTCGCGAGATTAAATGTGACAATATTTATCGTCAAGCTTAAACTTGTCTCGCGGGAGAAAAAAAACAGTTTAATGTGGACTTTTTAAGAGGGATCTGGCAACCCAGTAGCAGCGAGTGTGAGAGCAGCTCTCAGCAGAAGAGGAAAATTCGGGCATTTGTATAGAACAGAGGTCACTAATGGGCGGACCGCGGTCCGGACCCAAACGTTATCCAATGCGGACCCAAACCGATAAACTACTGAGAAGGATTTAATTGTGCGGCGCAGTAAACTCACAGACCAATCACGTGTGGGGTAAGATCACCAAACGCTCTCTTCAGTCAATCAGATCTGTGCAGACGTGGTAAGGAAAAAAATAAATAAAATAAACACACCGCTCCTCTTGCGGGATCGAACCAGTGTTGTCAGGGTCGCGGTCCCGCGGCCGTGAAAACCGTCTTTATAAGGAGAAAGGGAGAACGGGCGGAAACTAGTCACGCCGAGCGCGACAGAGAGGCGGGACAAATGTAAACAAAATCTGTCCAGAGACGCATTTCTTCTTCTTCTTCTTCTTCTTCTTCTTCTTCTATATTTTTACATCATTCAGTTCAAACAACCGTACAGGATATAGCACTTAATTATTTAATATACTTAAATACCCCTGATATAGAAGATGCTTCTGCTACTTTGAAGTTGTATGTCTGGCTGCATTTTGGCTCCAGTGAAAACAATAAACAGTAACAGAGTGACCAACAAGACACAAACCATATGCAAATACTGTAAGTAAATCCTACACGTGACTGTTTCATAGGCAGGTGTACTAATCCCTTAGCTCTGTACTGTATTAAAAAAAATCTGTCTCTGTTTGCACTTCAAGCATAGGCTTAATATGACTGGTTGTGGTTTGCACTTATTGTTTGCTCTATATAAGACCTAGAAAAGTTGTATTTTTATTTATTATTCTTATTTCTATTCCTTATAGAATCAATGTGTGAGAGAAACCAGTCTGTTAAGTTTGCGGTATATGATTTTGTCCAAAAAAAAAAAAGTTTTCTTTAAAATTTAATTTTTAAATCTCGTCTTGTCTCGTTATCGTGAACCCAATATCGTGTCTCGTCTCGTCTCGTGGTATTAGTGTCTCGTCACACCCCTAGTGATGTGCATAGTTAGTTTTTTGCCACACATAGCATTTTGCATTTAGTCTCATCCAACCAGTGACTTTTTTTTCAAAATTGTTGTGAAATGGCTAAATGGCTTATAGGAAACTGCACAGGAGACTTCTTATTGCTTGCATTAAAAAATTCTTTCTTCTTGCCATTCTTCCATAAAGGCCAGATTTGTAAAGTAGTTGTCCTGTATACAGATTCTCCCACCTGAGCTGTGGGTCTCTGCAACACCTCCAGAGTGACCATGGGCCTCTTGGCTGCTTCTCTAATTTTTCATATGACTCAGCACACTGCACTACTAGAAAGTCTGTTATGCACACTATATATACTCCCTTACTCCACTTACTGCTCGTCAAATATTGACAGATTTTTCTTTGTTCAAAGCGTTTTCTCTTCCCTGTATTAGCTCTCTCATTTCCAACCTTGTTTTTGTATTTTGAACCCTATTTTTTGCCTTGCCTGTGTATGACTCTTGGACTGTTTATTGTGTATGGTATGTTTACTCTTGATCGCTGTTGTTTACTGGTATTGACCCAGATCCATAACTGATTATTAGTATTTTTTTATTATTATTAGCACTGTAGAAGTACCCCCCCCCCCCCCAGTACTTACCCCACCAAGTACTGAACTACAGGGGCTTCATTTCGATTTCTCTCAACTTTGAGCACGGGAGGTGCCTGGTGGGTCTTACAAAAAGCTTGATTCTATTAGCTACTTAATTCACCCGTGCACCTGTATTTTATTGTTATTTAACTCTTTCTCATAGTACCAAATCAGACTCAAAAGTTTTTAAGTGAGTTATGACTAATCACTTAAGGCTGCGGTACTCAGTTCATTGTTAAAAGCAATTTGGCTTAACACCAGTAGCCATAATAAGCATTAACTCTTAATTATGCATTTATGAACATCAATAACCTGAATTAACACATGATAAATAGCAGAAACACAATAGTATAGTAGTATATAGTTGAAATCTATAGTTTTAATATATTTTAGCTGGCAATCCAGTTTTTAACTAGTTTTACTCAATACAACTTAAATTCTAACAATAAAAATGTGTGGGTTTAACCCACCAGCATTTCATGAATTCAAGCAATAACCTTCACAGAACACTAAGTTTAAAGCAGAAAGAGAACTTACAAAAACAAAGTCTATGAGGGAGCTACCCTCTTGTTGGTGCACTTTGGAGCTCAAAAAACCCACAGTTCAAATCAAGCAGTTTTATTCATGTCAGGTAGTTATATTGTCAATACTGCATATGTACAAGACATACAGGGGATAAAAATTGCATTATTCTCCAACCTGGAGATAGCAAAAACACATAAAAAAAGGTTGCAGCAAAAACACATAGGTAATAGTTGACTAAAAAGTATACATAATATAAGAATGTTAGACACTAAATGAACAATACAACAAGGTCACAGTTATTGTCACCATAAAGGACGATAGAGACTGGATGCAATCGCAGGTAAACTTTAATCCACACAGCACAAACAGAGTCGGGCAACAGGCAAGAGTCAGTAGATCAGGCAAATATTACACGAGTAATCAGAAGATGTGAATAACAGAGAGCTAGTCGGCAGAGTAGTGTTAGAAGCTGCTGACAATCCAGAGCTGGGACCAGGCCGCAGACAGAGAGGCTTAACCGACCGTCTGTGAGCTGCAAAGAGACGTTACCAAGATCCAGTGTATTCAGACTGTGTCTGTCCCCCGAGTCAAACAAAAACGTCCAAAAACTCAAACAGTCAATCTAATTAACTTAACCTATATTAAAAAATTGTATCCAGACTAAAGCACTAACACTTCAAACCTAAAGATTGGTTTACTTAATATCAGATCTCTAAATTCAAAAGCAGTTATAGTGAATGAAATCGTAACTGATCAGAAATTTGATGTTCTGTGCCTGACAGAAACCTGGATTAGGCCAAATTAATGTAGCATTAAATGAAGCCACCCCTGCAGGCTATAATTATATACACAATCCAAGATTGTCCGGTAGAGGAGGTGGGGTCTGCATACTTTTCCAAAATACCTTAGTTAGCAATCAGAAACACTGTGATAATTTTACTTCTTTTGAGCTTCTTTACACCAGTATAATTAATCCAGTTACAAAAAAGAATGCATTTTCTCTAATTAATATATAGACCACCAGGGCCCTATTTAGAATTTTTAAAAGAATTTAGTGATTTTGTCGCAGACTTAGCAGTAAGTAGTGATAAAGTGATTATAGTAGGAGACTTCAACATTCATTTTGAAAAGTTGGATGATCCATTAAAAAAGGCATTCACATCGATTTTAGACTCAGTTGGTATTATTCAAAATATAACAGGACCCACTCATTACTGTAATCATACTCTGGATTTAGTTTTGACCCCGGGTGTTAGCATCGATAACCTGAATATTCATTCTCAAACCTCCGCAATTTCAGATCATTACCTTATTTCATTTAAATTACATCTCAGTCATAATATATGTACATCCCCTAGCTACTCTATAAAATGTTCAATAACGCCTTTTACAGCTCAACAATTTACAGATAAGCTCCCTGATTTATCAACTATAATGTATTCTCCTGTAGACCCAGTAGAACTAGACAAACTAACCGAAGGTTTACAAAATACCTTTCGCTCCATCTTAGATGTAGCACCCCTTAAACATAAAATAGAGACACAGAAAAAGCTCACACCTTGGTACAATGATCAAACTTGCAAAATTTAGAGCGTAAATATCGATCAACTAAACTGAAAGTGTTTCACTCTGCGTGAAAAGACAGTCTTGTCAAATATAGAAAATAACTCACCCACTCAGCATATCTGGCCTCACAGATAGAGATTAATAAAAATAATCCTAGAGCTCTCTTAAGTGTCATTTTCAAACTAACTAAAAACCAGACAGGTACCGAACCTCAGATTCCAGCCATTTTAGACCAGCAACACTTTTATTCCATAAGACTTCTTCGATAAGAAAATCATTATCAGACAATTCATATCAGCCAAACCTGATGACAGAGTGAAAATAAAGAAAATTGAGGATTGTGTAAAAGATGTGAAGTGGACGTCTTACAACTTCCTCCTATTAAATAGTAATAAAACAGAAGTTCTCCTATTAGGAGAAATAAATCATCAGACTTAATGCTAAATCTGGCCGACTTCTCCGTCACACCTGGTTCAGCAGCTAAAAATCTTGGCGTTATCATAGATTCAGATCTAGCATTCGATAAACACATATCTAATGTTACTAGAACAGCTTTTCTACACCTACGTAACATTTCTAGGCTAGGAAATGCCCTATCACTGCATGACGCAGAAAAATTTGTACATTCCTTCATTACCTTAAGTCTAGACTATTGCTAATGTCAGGATGTTTCTACAGTAACTTAAATAAACTTCAGCTAGTTCAAAATGCTGCAGCCAGGGTCCTTACTAAAACTAGAAAATTTAACTATATTAGTCCAGTCCTATCAGCACTGCACTGGCTTCCAGTCAAATTCCGCATAGACTATAAAATTCTCTTGTTAACGTATAAAGCCCTACACAGGCTCGCTCCTGAGTATTTATGAGACCTCATCTCCTATTATGAACCACCGTGATTACTTAGATCTCAGGGTCCTGGTTTCTTAGTAATTCTGTGGAGGAATTCAGGAGGAAGAGCTTTCTCTTATAAAGCTCCCTAAATCTGGAATAATCTCCCCGAATATGTTCGGGACTCAGACACAGTCTCAATCTTTAAGTCTAGACTAAAAACTTACTTGTTTAGTTTAGCTTTTGGTAATTAATGTTTTTCCCCTTATATAAGGCTGCAGATCCAGGTGTTCATGGACAGAGGCAATTGTGGTAACCTGAGATGCTAGTGCTGTTGTTCTCCCACTGCACACGGTCACTCAGGTTTGTGGACGGTGGAGTGGGTGGATGCCAGTGTTTCAGGGAGCCTCCGTGTCTATGTTACCTTCTGGCTCTCTCCCTTTAGTTAGGCTGTTTTATTTAGATCTGCCAGAGTCATTAGCCACACTCTGATAATATTTAATATTCTTTGTTTTACATAAATCCAGTTAAAACTAATTCCATCTCTCTGCCTTCCTCCGAGTTACTGACTGCCCACCTGTCTGACCTGATACTGATGGATGTTGGACCCTCAGGATCTCATGTCCCCTGTCCGGCCAGACTGGAAGTTTCTGAAGTCAGCTTTTCTCCATCACCCACCACAGATCAGCTGCTCATCATTAAGTTGGCTTGGAAAAGCCAACTTACTGTTCTTCGTAATCTTCTTATTCTTATTATTAAGTTGGCTTGGAAAAGCCAACTTATTGTTCTTTGTTATCTTCTTATTCTACTTATTATTAAGTTGGCTTGGAAAAGCCAACTTACTGTTCTTCGTAATCTTCTTATTCTACTTATTATTATTAAGTTGGCTTGGAGCTGCTGTGTGGAGCAGCTATCAGTCAAAAGTTTGGACACCCCGGCACCCCAGCCAGGGCTTTTCAACCACCTATTAACTGCTTAGCAACCACCTTAGCAACCACCTGGAAAACGTTAGCAACTGCCTAGCAACCACTTAGCAACAACTTAGCAACCACCTGGAAAACGTTAGCAACTGCCTAGCAACCAGTTAGCAACACCTTAGCAACCACTAGGAAAACGTTAGAAACTGCCTAGCAACAGCTTAGCAACCACTTTAGAAATGAAAGCAACTGCCTAGCAACCACTTAGCAACCACTTAGCAACCACGTTAAAAACGATAGCAACTGCCTAGCAACCACTTAGCAACACCTTAACAACCACTAGGAAAACATTAGCAACTGCTTAGCAACCACTTTAGAAATTATAGCAACTGCCTAGCAACCACCTGGAATACGTTAGCAACTGCCTAGCAACCAGTTTGCTACACCTTAGCAACCACCTGGAAAACGTTATCAAGTGCATAGCAACCACTTAGCAACCACTCTAGAAATGATAGCAACTGCCTAGCAACCAAATAGCAACAGCTTAGCAACCACCTGAAAAACGTTAGCAACTGCCTAGCAACCACTTAGCAATCATGTGGAATATGTTAGCAACTGCCTAGCAACCACTTAGCAACCAGTTTAGAAATGATAGTAAGTGCGTAGCAACCACTTAGCAACACCTTAGCAACCAACTGGAAAACGTTAGCAACTGCCTAGCAACCACTTAGTAACCACATGGAAAACATTAGCAACTGCCTAGCAACCACTTTAGAAACACCTTAGCAACCGCATAGCAACACCTTAGCAACCACATAGCAACCACCTAGCAACACCTTAGCAACCACCCCGGATACCATAGCAACACCTTAGCAACCGCCTAGCAACCACCTAGCAACCACCTAGCAACACCTTAGCAACCACCCCGGATACCATAGCAACACCTTAGCAACCGCCTAGCAACCACCTAGCAACGACCTAGCAACACCTTAGCAACCACCCCAGATACCATAGCAACACCTTAGCAACCGCCTAGCAACCACCTAGCAACCACCTAGCAACACCTTAGCAACCACCCCGGATACCATAGCAACACCTTAGCAACCGGATAGCAACACATTAGCAACCACCCTGGATACCATAGCAACACCTTAGCAACCACCTAGCAACACGTTAGCAACCACCTAGCAACATCTTAGCAACCACCCCGGATACCATAGCAACCACCAAGCAACCACCTGGTATATGTTAGCAATTGCCTAGCAACCAGTTAGCAACAGCTTAGCAACCACATGGAAAATGTTAGCAACTGCCTAGCAACAGCTTAGCAACCACTTCAGAAATGATAGCAACCGCCTAGCAACACATTAGCAATCAAACGTTTAACCAAAAGTTTTACGATTTCAGCATTTAAACAAGCGTTTTTAGATTTCAGCGTTTAACCAAACATTTTTAGATTTCAGCGTTTAAACAAACGTTTATAGATTTCAGCGTTTAACCAAACGTTTTTAGATTTCAGCGTTTAACCAAACGTTTTTAGATTTCAGCGTTTAATCAAACGTTTTTAGATTTCAGCGTTTAATCAAACGTTTTTAGATTTCAGCGTTTAACCAAATGTTTTTAGATTTCAGCGTTTAACCAAACGTTTTTAGATTTCAGCGTTTTTGGCATTTAGCGTTAAGCCAAAAGTTAACAGCATATCAATGACTCTTCACACTCTTCAGACGGAAAAAGCTTAGCAACCATTTTAACTTTTTAACGTTTTTAGCGTTCTTTTCCAAGCCAAGTTAAAGTTCGTTCACGAACTTTACCTTTTCTAGTTATTATTATTCTCTTCGCAAAATTTAATCACTATCTCCTCCTAGGGCTTTTAACGTAGAAACTCGAAACTTTACAGGATCGTCGGACCTATGCCCGATTAGGTTGCTTGTGCTTTTTGAAGCGATATATCGTTCGGTTTTCGTAAAAACTTCGTAAACGTACGCTTTTTTTTCCCATAGGAATGAATGGGGGAGAATTTTGAACGGCCGTGAACGTCACAATTTTTGAGATACAAAGACGTAATTCGGCTGGTCTATAAAACTTACCGTGTTCTTTCCGAAAATATGCTTTACGAAACGATGTGACGTACGGTTTTCATACAATTGTCGTATGAAGTTTTCCCATTGAAATGAATGGGGGGCCCAGAGTTCCATCTCGCACACGAGCAGCTCTGCGCACGGAACCCCTTCTCTCCCCTGCTCCTCCAGTACTGTGAGTGTATGGAGGAGCTGCTGTATGGAGCAGCTATCAGTCAAAAGTTTGGACACCCCGGCACCCCAGCCAGGGCTTAGCAACCACCTATTAACTGCTTAGCAACCACCTTAGCAACCACCTGGAAAACGTTAACAACTGCCTAGCAACCACTTAGCAACACCTTAGCAACCACCTGGAAAACGTTAGCAACTGCCTAGCAACCACTTAGTAACCACCTGGAATACGTTAGCAACTTCCTAGCAACCACTTAGCAACCACTTTAGAAATTATAGCAACTGCCTAGCAACCAGTAAGCAACACCTTAGCAACCTCCAGATAAATGTTAGCAACTGCCTAGCAACCACTTAGCAACCACTTTAGAAATTATTGCAACTGCCTTGCAACCACTTAGCAACCACATGGAAAACGTTAGCAACTGCCTAGCAACCACTTAGCAACCACTTTAGAAATGATAGCAACTGCCTAGCAACCACTTAACAACATCTTAGCAACCACCTGGAAAATGCTAGCAACTGCCTAGCAACCACTTAGCAACCACTTTAGAAATGATAGCAACGGCCTAGGAACCGCTTAGCAACCACTTTAGAAATTATAGCAACTGCCTAGCAACCAGTTAGCTACACCTTAGCAACCACCAGGAAAACATTAGAAACTGCCTAGCAACACCTTAGCAACCACTTTAGCAATGAAAGCAACAGCCTAGCAACCAGTAAGCAACCACCTAGAAAATGTTGGCAACTGCCTAGCAACCACTTAGCAACCACTTTAGAAATGATAGCAACTGCCTAGCAACCACTTAACAACCATGTGGAATATGTTAGCAACTGAATAGCAACCGCTTAGCAACCACTAGGAAAACATTAGCAACTGCCTAGCAACCACTTAACAACATCTTAGCAACCACCTGAAAAATGTTAGCAACTGCACAGCAACACCTTAGCAACCACCTGGAAAACATTAGCAACTGCCAAGCAACCACTTAGCAACCACTTTAGAAATGATAGCAACTGCTTAGCAACCACTTAACAACATCTTAGCAACCACCTGGAAAATGTTAGCAACTGCCTAGCAACCACTTAATAACCACCTGGAATACGTTAGCAACTTCCTAGCAACCACTTTAGAAATTATAGCAACTGCCTAGCAACCAGTTAGCAACATCTTGGCAACCCCCAGGAAAACATTAGAAACTTCCTAGCAACAGCTTAGCAACCACTTCAGAAATGAAAGCAACTGCCTAGCAACCACTTAGCAACCACTAAGCAACCGCCTGGAAAACGTTAGCAACTGCCTAGCAACTGCCTAGCAACCACTTTAGAAACGATAGCAACTGCCTAGCAACCAGTTAGCAGCACCTTAGCAATCACTAGTAAAACGTTAGCGATTGCCTAGCAACCACTTAACAACATCTTAGCAACCACCCGGAAAATGTTAGCAACTGCCTAGCAACCACTTTAGAAATGATAGCAACTGCCTAGCAACCACTTAGCAACACTTTAGCAACCACCTGGAAAACGTTAGCTACTGCCTAACAACCACTTAGTAACCACCTGGAATACATTAGCAACTTCCTAGCAACCACTTAGCAACCATGTGGAATATGTTAGCAACTGCCTAGCAACCACTTAGCAGCCACTTTAGAAATGATAGCACATGTCAAGCAACCAGTTACAGCTACACTTTAGCCACCACTTGGAAAACGTTAGCAACTGCTTAGCAACCACCTAGCAACCACTAAGCAACCATGTGGAATACGTTAGCAACTGCCTAGCAACCGCTTAGCAACACCTTAGCAACCACCTGGAAAACGTTAGCAACTGCCTAGCAAACGCTTAGCAACCATTTTAACTTTACAATGTTATTAGCGTATTTTTCCAAGCCAACTTAAAGTTCGTTCACGAACTTTGCCTTTTCTAGTTATTATTATTATTATTCTCGGTAAATTTTATAAACAGTTTCTCCTCCTACAGTTTTCAAGCCAGAACCACGAAACTTCACAAGATGATAGAACCTATCTGCCAAAGTCAGATTTTTTCCCATAGACTTCCATTCACACTTTTTTCAAACTGCTCTAAAAGTCACAATTTTTAAGCTAGAACCACGAAATTTACAAGACATACAGAAGCTGCAGAGACGTTTCAGACGATATGCTGATCGAGACGAGATGCGATTTACGGTTTTCGTAAAATTACCGTACGAACTTTCCCCACATTCCACACACACTTCACACCACACACACTCCACACCACACAAACCCCACACCACACACACTTCAAACCACACAAACCCCACACCACAAACACTTCAAACCACACATACCCCACACCACACACACTTCAAACCACACATACCCAACACCACAAACACTCCACACCACACAAACCCCACACCACACTTTAAACCACACACACTCCACAGCTCACATACCCCACACCACACACACTCCACCCCACACATACCACACACACTTCACACCCCACACCACACACTCCACACCACACATACCCCACACCACACACACTTTAAACCACACACACACTCCACAGATCATATACCTCACACCACATACACTCCACACCACACATACCCCACACACTCCATACCACACACACACACTCCACAGCACACATACCCCACACCCCACACACTCCATACCACACACACACACTCCACAGCACACATACCCCACACCCCACACACTCCATACCACACACACACTTCAAACCACACATACCCCACACCACACACACTCCACACCACACAAACTCCACACCACACACACTTTAAACCACACACACACTCCACAGCTCACATACCCCACACCACACACTCCACCCCACACATACCACACACACTTCACACCCCACACCACACACTCCACACCACACATACCCCACACCCCACACACTCCATACCACACACACACTCCACAGCTAACATACCCCACACCACACATACCCCACACCACACACACTTTAAACCACACACACACTCCACACCACACACACCCCACACCACACATACCCCACACTCTCCATACCACACACACACTCCACAGCTCACATACCCCACACCATACACACTCCACCCCACACATACCACACACAGTTCACACCACACATACACCACACCACACACTCCACACCACATACACCCCACACCATACTGTAACGCCAGACAGGTAGGAGAGACGCACGCCGAGTAAAAGGTAAAGGCGGGTTTATTTACAGAGTTGTAAACAGAGTAACACAGCCAGAGAACAGGTTGAACAAGACTCACACTGGAAGCAGGAATCGTAATACAGGAGACAGTCCAAGATCCAAAGCCAGAGAGACAGTCCGATAATATAACAAATCCAATAAGGGCAAAGACAAAAGGCAAAATCCGTAATACAGGCAAAAAGATCATAACAAAAGGGCAGACAGAAAAGGGTTTGGAATAACGCTCAGTACGCAACATGAGTCGGCAATACCTCGCGAAGAACAGACGTTAACCGAACCCTATATATACAAAACATGGAATTACTATGAACCCGAACTTCTTAGAATACAGGTGACTCTGAACGGGGGAGCGTAACGCGATTGGGTGAGAGTGAGCGGCTGACGGTGACGTCATGGCCAGTGGGATTTTGGGAAATAGAGTTCGGGTGTGTGAGAGGAGATCCTAGAGACCTGACAGTACCTCCCCCCGAGGAATCCGAAAGAACCGAAGGACGAGGACGACACACAGGAACCGCCCCTCTCCGCCCGGAGGCCCGACGGACACGAGAACCCGAAGCGGGGATAGCCTGAACAGGAGCCCTGGTCCTGGGACGACCCCTGGTCCTGGGACGACCCCTCCTGGAGCCGCGGCCGGAACTGAGAGACCGAGTAGCAGCAGACCTATAGCGCCTACCCCTTCCAGGGTCAGGAGACCTCCTCCTAGGACGACCCCGAGGGCGTGGTGCTGGACGAGACGGATGCGACCGATGGAATTCTTCCACCAACAATGGGTCAAGGACGTCTGCTGCAGTAACCCAGCTTCTCTCCTCAGGTCCGTAGCCTTCCCAATCAACCAGGTACTCCAGGGCTCCCCTCGTCCTTCTGGAGTCTAACAGGCGCTCCACCGCGTAGACGGGTCCACCATCCATGAGCACAGGCGGAGGAGGCAGCATCCCATGCGAGGTCTCATCCAGCGGACCAGGGATAACCGGCTTAAGTAAAGAAACATGGAAAGAAGGACAGACACGATAATTAGAAGGTAATTCAAGACGGTATGTAACTTCGTTGATTCTTTTGATTATTTTAAAAGGGCCAATAAACTTAACTGATAATTTTTTGTTGCCTTCGGGGAGCCGGAAATCCCTGGTAGATAGCCAAACGCGATCTCCTGGGGAGTAGAGCGGGGCCTCACGACGATGACGATCAGCCTGCTGTTTGTGTTGTTCTAACACGGCTTCTATACGTCTGTGAGTCTCCTCCCACACCTCCTCGCTACGGCGCATCCACTGATCTACAGCAGGGATATCAGAAGGTTCAGCTGACCATGGCATGAGCGGAGGTTGATAACCTAGGACACACTGAAAGGGTGTTAACTTAGTGGAAGAGCTGATAAGAGAATTTTGAGCCAATTCAGCCCAGGGGAGATATTGGGCCCAATCATGAACATTGTTAGAACAATATATACGTAAGAATTTCCCTAGTTCCTGGTTCATCCTTTCACACTGACCATTACTTTGAGGATGATAACCGGAAGACAAACTGACAGAGACACCCAACCTACTCATGAATGCTGACCAGACTTGAGATATGAATTGAGGACCGCAATCAGACACTATATCCTCGGGAATACCAAAAATACGAAATACCTGATTAAACAGGCTTTCAGCGGCTTCAAAAGCAGTGGGTAATTTAGCGAAGGGAATGAACCTAACACCACGTGAGAAACGATCAACGACAGTCATAATGACTGTATTACCCATGGAATCAGGAAGATCTGTAACAAAGTCTACTGCCAAATGGGACCAAGGTCGAGCTGGCACTGGTAATGGTATTAATTTACCGGCAGGTAGAGTACGGGGAATTTTACATTGAGCGCAAATGGTACAAGATGATACAAACTCATGGATGTCTGAACGCATGTTTTCCCACCAAAATCGACCCTCCAATAATTGATAGGTGCGGGTCTCACCGGGATGTCCAGAAGATGGGGAAGTGTGAGCCCATGTGATTAATTTATTTCTACACTGATTTGGTACATATGTTTTGTTAGGTGGGCATTGTGCGGGAGGAGGTGTAATTTGATTAGCTTGACTAATCTCCTCCGAAATTTCCCACCTGATAGGAGCCAAAATTACCTCTGGTTTTAGAATAGTGGTGGGTTCTGAGATGACTGAATTATTTTCATCATAGATACGCGAGAGTGCATCAGCTTTAGTGTTACGGGACCCTGGTCGGTAAGTAACAGTGAAATTAAAACGAGCAAAAAACAAAGACCATCGAGCCTGACGTGAGTTCATGCATTTCATGGATTTCAAAAACTCTAAATTTTTGTGATCAGTGATAACTACAAAGGGGTGTAAAGCTCCCTCCAGCCAATGCCTCCATTCCTCTAAAGCTAATTTAATGGCTAAGAGTTCGCGGTCCCCAATACCATAATTCTGTTCAGCAGGAGAAAGTTTATGAGAAAAATAGGCCACAGGATGCATTTTACTGGGTGAGCCTAATCTTTGAGAGAGTACAGCCCCCACTCCCACACTGGAGGCGTCAACCTCTACAATGAATGGTTCTTTAGGATCAGGATGTTTTAACAGAGGGGCAGAAGTGAACTTTCCCTTAAGGGTAGAAAAGGCATCGTGCGCTTGTTCAGACCAAACTAAAGTTTTAGTATTATGTCGCAACAAATTAGTGAGTGGTGCTGCTACTGAGCTATAATTGCGTATAAAACGTCTATAGAAGTTGGCAAAACCCAAAAATCTCTGCAGTTCCTTTACTGATTTGGGAATGGGCCAGTCTACTACTGCCTGGACTTTATTATTGTCCATTGAAACTCCCTTAGCATTAATGACATATCCCAGAAAAGAGATAGAGGAGAGGTGAAATTCACATTTCTCAGCTTTGATAAAAAGTTGATTTTCTAGCAGACGAGATAGGACAGCGCGGACCTGGGGAATGTGTGTGGTCAGATCGGATGAGTAGATTAGAATGTCATCTAAAAATGCAATCACAAACTTTCCTAACATGTCACGTAGGACATCATTTATAAAGGACTGGAACACGGACAGGGCGTTTTTGAGGCCAAAAGGCATAACTTGGTATTCATAGTGCCCCCTTGTGGTGAAAAAAGCAGTCTTCCACTCATCTCCCTCCCTTACTCTCACTAAGTTATATGCACTACGAAGGTCCAATTTGGTAAAGACAGAAGCTCCACGTAATTGTTCTAAAGCTACAGGCACTAGAGGGAGAGGATACGGGTAAGTTTTAGTAACTGCATTAAGTTGTCTGTAATCTATACAAGGTCGAAGACCACCATCCTTCTTTTTTACAAAAAAGAATGATGCTGCAACTGGAGAAGTGGAATGACGAATAAAACCCTGAGCCAGGGCCTCCTGCACATACTCCTCCATAGCTTGTTCCTCAGTCTGAGTCAAGGGATAAATGTGAGATTTGGGGGGTATTTGATTGTCAATGAGATCAATAGCGCAATCGTAAGGACAATGTGGTGGGAGTTGTGTGGCACGAGATTTGCTGAAGACTTCAACAAGATCAGAGTATTCAACTGGGATATGTGCAAGAGACTCAGGCTCAGGACTCTCAACAGTGGTAGACTGGACTTTTAGTTTAGGAGCAGTAATACAATGTTTATGGCAATATGGAGACCAGGACATAATTTCATTATTAGACCAGGAAATCAATGGATTATGTTTTCTCAACCAAGGGAGACCCAAAATAACAAAATAATCAGAGTCCATCATGACAAAAAACCTGAGCTCCTCAGAGTGCAGAGCGCTGACGTTCATTCTGACAGGAACGGTGGTGTGGGAAATGGTTCCCTGTCCAATTGGTTTCCCATCCACAGCAGACAGTTTGACAGGGTTATCCAGGGGTTCTATTGGGATCTGGAGTTGTCTGGCCAGTTGGTGGTTCATGAAGTTACCCTCGGCACCGGAGTCAATTAGTGCTGGAAACACAAAAGGAGAAGCAGACTGGCAGAGCAGAACAATAGATATGAAGATAGATTTAGAAATCATGTCAGAGTATAGACCGCTTACCCCTTTAGCGTGTGGAGAGGATTCCACACGCTTTCCCGAGTATGTAGCAGGTGGCTCGTATGGACGGTCCGGGTTGCCATGGAAACCATGGGAGAGCCCACCGCGGGACAAGCCAGGAGTGTTATTGTTATTTAATACTCGGGGGGGGTGTCTAATCTGACAATTCCGCAGCACATGACCAGTTCCACCGCAATATAAACACAAACCGGCTTGGATGCGTCGTTGCCGCTCCTCTCTCGATAGCCTAGTAGCGTCGATTTGCATCGGTTCTTCTGGAGCAGATGAAATGGCAGCAGGTCGAGGTAAGGTGGAGAACCGGGGAGTAAATCCAGCAGCGCGGGGAGTAAATCCAGAAGCGCGGGGAGTAGCCAGGTGAGCCACTGTAGGAGTGTTCTTTTGACCAACAAACGAGTTACGTTTCAGTTGATCCAGTCTAATAGCCAGGGAAATCAAGTCATTCATGGGAAGACCGTCATCCTTACAAGCTAACTCGGTTAAAATGTCCGGATGTAATCCATTACGGAACATAACGCGCAAAGCTGGCTCATTCCATCCACTACCCGCCGCTAGCGTACGGAATTCCAGCGCATAATCCGCAACAGAACGGTTTCCCTGGCGTAAACGAACCAATAACTCCCCCTGTGATTGTCCTTGATGAGGGTGATCAAAAACCATCTGAAATTCGTTCAGAAACTGTTCATAGGTGCCATTCTCTACCACTGGCCAGATAGCAGTAGCCCAATCCAAAGCCTTGCCGGTTAAACGTGAAACAAAAAATGAAACCCGAGCTCTGTCGGTGGTAGAAGGCATGTTGGAAAAATATAGCGACATCTGGAGCAAAAAACCTCTACACAGATCAGGGGTGCCGTCATATTTATCCGGTTTGCTCACGGAAAAAACAGCTGCTGCCGGGGCTGGATAAGCTAAGCTAGCCGGGGCCTGGCTAGCGGGAGCCAAGCTAGCTGGGGTGGCTATGCTCAGCTGGGCTAACTGAGCAGAGATACCCTGGGGGCTAGCGGTTATCTGGGCTAGCTGGGAGTGTTGCTCGGTTTGCTGGGCGGTGAGAGCGCTAACAGAATGAGTGAGACCCTCGAACAGCTGGCTATGCTGCCCGAGCAATCTCCTCTGGTTATCTACAGCCTGTTGTAAATCCTTAAACTCAGCCATCTGTCTTTTCGGCGAGGTATTATGTAACGCCAGACAGGTAGGAGAGACGCACGCCGAGTAAAAGGTAAAGGCGGGTTTATTTACAGAGTTGTAAACAGAGTAACACAGCCAGAGAACAGGTTGAACAAGACTCACACTGGAAGCAGGAATCGTAATACAGGAGACAGTCCAAGATCCAAAGCCAGAGAGACAGTCCGATAATATAACAAATCCAATAAGGGCAAAGACAAAAGGCAAAATCCGTAATACAGGCAAAAAGATCATAACAAAAGGGCAGACAGAAAAGGGTTTGGAATAACGCTCAGTACGCAACATGAGTCGGCAATACCTCGCGAAGAACAGACGTTAACCGAACCCTATATATACAAAACATGGAATTACTATGAACCGGAACTTCTTAGAATACAGGTGACTCTGAACGGGGGAGCGTAACGCGATTGGGTGAGAGTGAGCGGCTGACGGTGACGTCATGGCCAGTGGGATTTTGGGAAATAGAGTTCGGGTGTGTGAGAGGAGATCCTAGAGACCTGACACATACATACTCCACCCCACACATACCACACACAGTTCACACCACACCTACCCCATACCACACACACACTCCACAGCACACCCCACATACACCCCACACCACACCACGCACTCTACACACCCCACAAACTCCACACCCAACACACTCCACACCACACACACTTTACAGCCCACACCACAACCAGTTAGCAACACCTTAGCCACACCACGCACTCCACACACCACACACGCCCCACACCACACACGCTCAACACCACACACACCCAACACCACACACACTCTACAACCCACACCACAACCAGTTAGCAACACCTTAGCAACCACCTGGAAAACGTTGGCAACTGCCTAGCAATCACTTAGCAACCACTTTAGAAATTATAGCAACTGCCTAGCAACCAGTTAGCAACACCTTAGCAACCACCTGGAAAACGTTAGCAACGTTAGAACCTGCAGAGACGTTTCAGACGATATGCTGATCGCACAGATGCGATTTACGGTTTTCGTAAAATTTCCGTACGAACTTTCCCCACATTCCACACACACTTCACACCACACTAGCAACCACGTGGAAAACGTTAGCAACTGCCTAGCGACCACTTTAGGAATGATAGCAACTGCCTAGCAACCACTTAGCAACACCTTAGCAACCACCCCGGATACCATAGCAACACCTTAGCAACCGCCTAGCAACACCTTAGCAACCACCTAGCAACACCTTTGCAACCACCCCGGATACCATAGCAACACCTTAGCAACTACCTAGCAACACCTAAGCAACCACCCCGGATACCATAGCAACACCTTAGCAACCACCTAGCAACACCTCAGCAACCACCCCAGATACTATAGCAACACCTTAGCAACCACCTGGAAAGTTTTTAGATTTCAGCATGTAACCAAAAGTTTTAGATTTCAGCACTTAACCAAACATTTTGAGATTTCAACATTTAACCAAAAGTTTCTAGATTTCAGCTGTTAAACAAACGTTTTAAGATTTCAGTGTTTAACCAAAGGTTTTTAGATTTAAGCGTTTAACCAAACGTTTTTTAGATTACAGCGTTTTTGGTATTTAGCTTTTAGCCAAAAGTTAACAGCATAGCAACGTCTCTTCAGACAGAAACAGCTTAACAACCATTTTAACCTTTCAACGTTATTAGTGCTCTTTTCCAAGCCAACTTAAAGTTCGTTCACGGAGCAGCTATCAGTCAAAAGTTTGGACACCCCGGCACCCCAGCCAGGGTTTAGCAACCACCTATTAACTGCTTAGCAACCACTTAGCAACCACCTGGAAAACGATAGCAACTGCCTAGCAACCACTTAACAACACCTTAGCAACCACCTGGAAAACGTTAGCAACTGCCTAGCAACCACTTAGCAACCACTTTAGAAATTATAGCAACTGCCTACCAACCAGTTTGCAACACCTAAGCAACCACCAGGAAAACGTTGGAAACTGCCTAGCAACCGCTTAGCAACCACTTCGCAACCACCTGGAAAACGTTAGCAACTGCCTAGCAACCACTTAACAGCCACTTTAGAAACGATAGCAACTGCCTAGCAACCACTTAGCAACACCTTAGCAACCACCCGGAAAACATTAGCAACTGCCTAGCAACCACTTAACAACACCTTAGCAACCACCTGGAAAACGTTAGCAACTGCCTAGCAACCACTTACTAACCACCTGGAATACGTTAGCAGCTTCCTAGCAACCACTTAGTGACCACTTTAGAAATTATAGCAACTGCCTAGCAACCAGTTTGCAACACCTTAGCAACCACCAGGAAAACGTTAGCAACTGCCTAGCAACCACTTAGCAACACCTCAGCAACCACCTGGAAAACGTTAGCAACTGCCTAGCAACCACTTAACAACACCTTAGCAACCACCTGGAAAACGTTAGCAACTGCCTAGCAACCACTTAGGAACCACCTGGAATACGTTAGCAACTTCCTAGCAACCACTTAGCAACCACTTTAGAAATTATACCAACTGCCTAGCAACCAGTTTGCAACACCTTAGCAACCACCAGGAAAACGTTGGAAACTGCCTAGCAACAGCTTAGCAAGCACTTTAGAAATGAAAGCAACTGCCTAGCAACCACTTAACAACACCTTAGCAACCACCGGGAAAACATTAGCAACTGCCTAGCAACCAGTTTGCAACACCTTAGCAACCACCAGGAAAACGTTGGAAACTGCCTAGCAACAGCTTATTAACCACTTTAGAAATGAAAGCAACTGCCTAGCAACCACTTAGAAACCACCTGGAAAACGTTAGCAACTGCCTAGCAACCACTTAGCAACCATGTGGAATATGTTAGCAACTGCCTAGCAACCAGTTAGCTACACCTTAGCAACCACTAGGAAAACGTTATCAACTGCCTAGCAACCACTTAGCAATCATGTGGAATATGTTAGTAGCAACCACATGGAAAACGTTAGCAACTGCCTAGCAACCACTTAGCAACTACTTTAGAAATGATAGCAACTGCCTAGCAACCACTTAGCAACAACTTAGCAACCACCTGGAAAACGTTAGCAACTGCCTAGCAACCACTTAGTAACCACCTGGAATACATTAGTAACTTCCTAGCAACCACTTAGCAACCACCTGGAAAGCGTTAGCAGCTGGCTAGCAACCACTTAGCAACCACTTTAGAAATGAAAGCAACTGCCTAGCAACCACTTAGCAACCATTAGGAAAACGTTAGCAACTGCCTAGCAACCACTTAGCAACACCTTAGCAACCACTAGGAAAATGTTAGCAACTGCCTAGCAACCCCTTAGCAACCACTTTAGAAATTATAGCAACTGCCTAGTAACCACTTAGCAACCACTTTAGAAATTATAGCAACTGCCTAGCCACCACTTAGCAACCACCTGGAAAATGTTAGCAACTGCCTAACAACCACTTAGCACCCACTTTAGAAATGATAGCAACTGCCTAGCAACCACTTAGCAACACCTTAACAACCACTAGGAAAACATTAGCAACTGCCTAGCAACCACTTAGCAACCACTTTAGAAACGACAGCAACTGCCTAGCAACCACTTAGCAACACCTTAACAACCACTAGGAAAATGTTAGCAACTGCCTAGCAACCACTTAGCAAACACTTTAGAAATGATAGCAACTGCCTAGCAACCACTTAGCAACACCTTAGCAACCACTAGGAAAACTTTAGCAACTGCCTAGCAACCACTTAGCAACCACTTTAGAAATTATAGCAACTGCCTAGCAACCAGTTAGCAACCACTTAGCCATCACCTGGAAAACGTTAGCAACTGCCTAGCAACCACTTAGCAACCACTTTAGAAACGATAGCAACTGCCTAGCAACCACTTAGCAACACCTTAGCAACCACTAGGAAAACGTTAGCAACTGCCTAGCAACCAGTTAGCAACCACTTTAGAAATTATAGCAACTGCCTAGCAACCAGTTAGCAACACCTTAGCAACCATGTGGAATATAAGAGCAACTGCCTAGCAACAGCTTAGCAACCACCTGGTATATGTTAGCAACCAGTTAGCAACAGCTTAACGTTTCTAGCATTTAACCAAACGTCTTTAGATTTCAGTGTTTAACCAAACATTTTTAGATTTCAGCGTTTAACCAAAAGTTTTTAGATTTCCGCGTTTTTGGCATTTAGCGTTTAGCCAAAAGTTGACAGCATATCATTGACTCTTCACTCTTCAGACAGAAACAGCTTAGCAACCATTTTAACTTTTTAACGTTATTAGCTCTCTTTTCCAAGCCAACTTAAAGTTCGTTCACGAACTTTGCCTTTTCTAGTTCATCTTACTCTCCACTACAGATTACATCCAAGCTTACATGAACTCTAACTGCTTTAGTGTTACTGCTATACTCCTGAATATATAAGACCTATATGGATTTATAAAGACTTTTTAGAATTAAGGAAAAAGCTGTTTAACCAGTGGTAAGAAGTTCCCCCCTTATATGTGAGTCTTGGTTTCCCCAAGGTTTCTTCCTCCTTCAGCTCTGAGGGTGTTTTTCCTTGCCTCCGCGCTCACTGGGGTTTCTGTATTTTTAATGTTTTGCCTGATTCGTGTTCCTGTGATCATGTTTCTGTAAAGCTGCTTTGTGACAACACCAGTTGTGTACTATGGGAGTCTCTTAAATATTCTGTGAAATGATTATCAGCTTGGGTGGGCGGGCCGGTGATCAGGTGACATCGAACCTCTGGACTGACAGATATAGACATACGTGAGACAAAAGACACAAGACAATAATGCAATATAAGAGTAAAAGTGTACCAGTTAGATATGATTGGGATTAAAAAGGGAATAACAGTACCAGTATAAACAGAACCCTTATAAACAGCAGTGGAAATATAAAGGTATAAATCTTAAGGCTGGTAAAAGTGAGCAAGTGCATACAGTTCTTTAAATGTCACAGTATGACAGTGCAAGTATAAGCAGTAGTGCATGTATGGGGTGTGTGACTGCATGTCCGTTCTTAAAAAGTTCCATTGCTGTATTGATTGGAGGGGCAGGCGTCAGGATGTTAAACGAGTTTGTTCTTAGGCAGAAGGGAAAATGGCTGTAGAACAGGAAGAGAGTTGAGCATCCCCCCTGGTGGATAGTGCTGTCCCCTTAGTTTGCTGGTCCTAGTCTCCTCCCTGATGGCAGCAGGCTGAAGAATGTGCCAATGATCATCTTAACTGCTCTCACAATGCGCTGGAAGATCCTGTGGCCGGATGCTGTGCAGGCACCATACCACACGATGAAAGAGCTGGTCAGGATGCTCTCGAAAGTCGCTCAGTAGAAGGTGCTGATGATCGGAGTGGGGGTTCCAGATCTTTTAGATTGTGAAGATATCCCAAGCTGTTTAAACCATCATCCAAAAAAGGAAAAAGTATATTGTCAGAGAACCAGCCATAAGGCTCATGATCACTCTGGATGAGCTGCAGCAATCCACAGATCAGGTGGGAGACAGGACTCCCTAGAGGACAAATTGACTTGCTTGAGACACACACCAGTGATGCATTAGTTTCAAAAAAAGGTTGGGAAACATGTCAAAGTGGACATTAGCCTGTTTCAGCTTTCAAAATAGTGCTGAAAACCTAGTTTTTTATTGTTGCACCTTTTTGTCTAATTAATATCTTTTGTTTGTATGTGTTGGGGTTCACCGCACTGAACGAGAGGGTAGCCTTCCTCCACCTACGGGTGAGGGGAAGGGTCCTGACTGTTGTTTGTGCTTATGCACCGAACAGCATTTCAGGCTACCCACCCTTTTTGGAGTCCTTGGAGGGGGTGTTGGAGAGCACCCATCCAGGGGACTCCCTTGTTCTGCTGGGGGACTTCAACGCTCAAGTGGGTAGAGACAGTGAGACCTGGAGATGTGTGGTTGGGATCGTAACCCGAGTGGTGTTTTGTTATTGGACTTCTGTGCTCGTCATGGATTGTCCATAACTAACACCATGTTCAAGCATAAGGGTGTCCATATGTGTACTTGGCACCAGGTCACCCTAGGCTGCAGTTCAATGTTCGACTTTGTTGTCATCTCATCTGATTTGCGGCCGCATGTCTTGGACACTCAGGTGAAGAGGGAAGCGAAGCTCTCCACTGACCACTACCTGGTGGTGGGCTTCAACTCCCACCTCCGGGAGAGCTTCAAACACGTTCTGGGGGAGGTTTGAGACATTGAGTCTGAGTGGACTGTGTTTCGCACCTCCATTGCTGAGACGGCCTACCAGAGCTGTGGTTGCAAGGTTGTCGGTGCCTGTTGTGGCAGCAATCCTCAAACCCGCAGGTGGACACCGGCGGTGAGGGATGCTGTCAGGCTGAAGAAGGAGTCCTATTTGGCCTTTCTGGCCCGTGGGACTCCAGAAGCAGCTGACGGGTACCGGCAGTCCATACAGCATGCAGCACAGGTGGTTGCTGAGGCAAAAACTCGGGAGTGGGAGGAGTTACACTGGATTAGCTCTACACCCTCAGCAGGGTATTGTAGGGGTCATGGGAGTTAGCCCAATCAGTCAACATGTGTTTTGTGGACTTGGAGAAGTGTCCGTGTCCCTCAGGGAATCTTGTGGGGGGTACCGGGCCCTTTGATACGGGCTGTCAGGTCCCTGTATGACCGGTGTCAGAGCTTGGTCCGCATTGCCGGCAGTAAGTCGGACTCGTTTTCGGTGAGGCTTGGACTCCACCAAGGTTGCCCTTTGTTAGAGATTCTGTTCATAACTTTTATGGACAGAATTTCTAGGCGCAGCCGAGGTGTTAAGGGCATCCATTTTTGTGGCCTTAGGATAGCGTCTCTGCTTTTTGCGGAAGATGTGGTCCTATTGGCTTCATCAGCTTGTGATTTACAACTCTTACTGGAGCAGTTCGCAGCCAGGTGTGAAGTGGCCGGGATGAGAATTAGTGCCTCCAACTCCAAGTCCATGGTCCTGAGCCGGAAATGGGTGGAATGCCTTCTCCGGGTTGGGGAGGAGGTCCTGCCTCAAGTGGAGGAGTTTAAGTATCTTGGGGTCTTGTTCACGAATGAGGGGAAGATGGATCGGTGCTGCGTCAGCAGTGATACGGGCGCTGTACTGATCCTTCATGGTAAAGAGAGAGAGGAGCCAGAAAGGAAAGCTCTCAATTTACCGGTCGATCTACGTTCTTACCCTCATCTATGGTCATGAACTTTGGGTCATGATGGAAAGAACGAGATCACGGATACAAGCGGCCGAAATGAGTTTCTGAGTCTGGGCTCTCCCTTAGAGAAGCTCGGTCATGCGGGAGGGAGCCGCTGCTTCCTGGATGCCTCCTGGATGCCTCCCTGGTGAGGTGTTCCGGGCACATCCCACCGGGAAGAGGCCCAGGGGAAGACCCAGGACACGCTGGAGGGACTATGTCTCTTGGCTGGCCTGGGAATTACCCTGGACGAGCTGGACCAAGTGGCTGGGGTGAGGGAAGTCTGGGTTTCCCTTCTTAGGCTGCTGCCCCCTCCGACCCAACCCAGATAAGCGGAAGAAAATGGAGTTTTATTGGGATTGAAAGTGTACAGCACTTGGGTTTTATATGTGATTTAGAAAGAAATAGTTCTTACTTTACTTACTTACTTACTGCTGACCCCACACTGACCTTTACTTACCCCAGACCTTTACGGACATTGCACTGAAACACATTGTCTTTTAATGGCCCCTACACTGTTTTTACCGCCTTCACAAACTGGCCCTACACTTTCCTTCACAGACTGTTACTGACCTTGATTTACTTGTCACTGGTCAGAACAGGTCAGGTTCAGGTCTGATCAGGGCTGGTTGGGGCTAAATCATGAACACAAATATGTCAAAAAATGTGTTGCAGAGTTGGTTTTGCTGCATGAACAGACTGTAGTCAGCAATAGCTTCCTGCAGCATGCCATGTCAACATAGCAAAGAGGACCTACTAAAGAACATAAAATAGAAGATGATCTGGATTTTTATTTTTCCATCTCTCTCTCTCTCTCTCTCTCTCTCTCTTAGTATGGAGATTTGTGACAGGAGGAGGAATATAACGATGTGTCCTCTGTGTGACCGGGTATGCAGTTACTGGACTCTGAGCTCTGCATGCGGGACGGCGCGTGCTAGCCACCTTTTCGACAACCCTGCCACTGTCTTCTTCTCCATCTACATGGCTCTGTGGGGTAATAGTGCTGTCACAAATGTAGTAATGTTATAGTCCAGGCTGAGTAAACAAGCTTCTAAAAAAGTTCATGTTGATGAGACAAAGTAAAGGACTGTGACAGAACTAGGACAGAAACATAGAAAGGAAACTGGATAGAGGCAAAAACAGAGATTTAAAACTGGACAGACAGGAACTAAGTTGAGAAACTAAACAGATTTAGAAACAGAAAATATTGTGGAGAGTACAATATACAGCCAAATTCAGCCTCATTTCTAAGAAACCTGCCTGTTATGTCATATTTTTAACTGCCAAGAAGGCATTCTTGCCAAATAATAAACAAATGGATGTGTTTTAAGGTTTAAGGAGTAGTTGTACTGCTCCTACCAATTAATTCAGTGGGAAGGTAAATGACTGAGCCACTAAGGGACTGTCAACATTACAGTAATACTGTAGCTAGCAGCAGTTGGGGTCCAAGCATGCACCAGTGTAAATGACAATCTAATGCAGCTAGAACACAGATGAGGCCAGACAAATGTTTCCAATAATTGCTATTAAGATTTATTTAGAAGCTTGCTTTAAAGAGCCAGTGTTTCTTAACTGCTTTAAATCATACAGTTTCAGAAAGTAGGCTGTACCTCTCAGTTTACTCCATTTTATATTAACATAATTTTATGTAGACTCACCTGAATCCAGAGGCACACTTAATAACGCTGGTGTATTTATGGAAATTAATTTCTATAATAACAGCATAAGAAATCTATTTAATTATACAATACATTATGTTTAAAGGAAGTGGAACTTCCCTTTAATTGTAATTAGGTATAAGCTGTCTATGTAAACATTCCACATGTAAAATATTGGTGTCTGGTGACATTATGTTGTTCCACCTAAAATACTCTATTACATCTAAAATTCTTAAATGTTATGTTTAACCTAAAACATTGTTTCATTGACTGTTGAAAGCATGTTGAAATCATTTAAAACTTTTTAACTTGTTTGGAAGACCTTCTTCTGTCAGACCAAGCATATCAGATCACGTTTATTGGGTTTACAGCACTGAAGGAAGCAGCTTTTTGTGGCTTAGACTTGGCCTTGTTGCTGTGAATCCAAATATAGGAAGCAAGGACTGCTGGTGCTCTGCTTTAGTTCAGCTTGCTATAGCTGGCATATAGCAAAGGGCAGGGCAGGACAATCGAAGCAGCTTAGGTTGGTAAGTGCCTCGTGAAGATAATCCAGACCCAGGCAGCACGGGCAGTCCTTGTGGGCTTCGTTCAAATCCATAGAGGTACACCTATTCAAATAGCAGGATTACACTCTAACCATTCTGGTGCTCTGGTAGAGGCATGCAACAGAACTAGCAATTTGCTTGATATCTCAACAACAACTCCACATAATTCAGATGGTCTGTTCAAACCTGAAAAT